>NC_080783.1:199785598-200085777 GCF_028018385.1 Neofelis nebulosa
ATGCCAAAGTCAAGAAGCCAAGGCTCGCTCTGCCTTCTGTAGGAGGAAACTTGTCACGTGGCAAGTGCATGAATACAGAGTGCAGGACTGGAACCAGTCCTCTAACCCAGCACCACACACACACAAATGATCACTGAAGTCAGGTCATGGCAAGAGATGGGAGAACACACCTTGAACTCTTTAAAAATAACATAATTTCCCCGCTGACTCTGAAAGTAACACATGCTGACACTGAACAAATATGAAGGGGAGAAATTAAGTTTGCTATAATTCCTTTTCCTTAGATGGTCCCTGTTAGGATTTTGCTCCAATTTCTTTGCAGTAGGCACATCAATTTACACGCTCAAATAAACATATGCATATTTTTATATCTAACAACAGTGGGCTCAGACTTGATTCGGTTTTGTACACGATCTTTTTCACTTTCATTTTATGAGCTTTGCCCTGTATGATTGAATATTATTTTTCAAACAGGTTTTTCCGTAGCTGTACAATATTTTAAGCTGTCTGAGAAATTCTGTCCTGCGCTCTCTGATATGGTAGCCACTAGTCACAGGTGCCTGTTGGGCATCTGACACGTGGCTGGCCTGAATGGTAACGTGTGAGCATAAAATATACGCGGGTTTTTTGAACACCGTGGTACCAAAACGACAATGTTCTAGAGCAAATTGGAGCCCAACGAATGATCAGTTGATGATGTGCATCACCCACATTGCTGCCCCCAGCCAGGACCTTGGAAGGGGCCCAGGCTGCATGGCAGGCTGCGAAGCTAAAGCTACATGTGAACCCGCTTCTAAGGGGAGGGGATTCAGAGGTGACGGAAGGGCCTGACCACTCTGGCTGCTGTGCAGGGAATGGACTACAGGCGACAGAGGAGGCAGCTGGACCACAGCTGGGTTGTCCAGGTTGTCTCCTGGTTGAGGAGAGAGAGGGTGATGCATGGACGGCGGGGGGAGGGGGATGGGGGGAGGGGGGCAGGTTGGCCATGCAAATGGCAGAGGCAGATAGATGTCAGGAACGCTGTGTATGTGCTGACTTGCGGGAGGAGAGTTGAAGCCTCAGGTTTGATGACCCAAGTACACAGATCTTCCTTGACTTACGACGGGGTCATGTCCCAATAAACCCATCGTAAGCTGAAAATAGCATTAGGTCGAAAATGCACTTAATACGCCTGACCTACCGAACGTCATGGCTTAGCCTGGCCGACCTTACACGTGCTCACGACACTCACACTGGCCGACAGTTGGGCAGCATCACCTCACAGCAAGCCTGTTTTAGAATAAAGTGCTTAATAATGCATGTAGTTTGCCGGATGCTGCACTGAGAGGGAGAGACAGCAGGGGTGTGTGGGTGCAGGACGGAATTACAGCGCCGTCTGTCCACCCTCGTGATCGCTGGCTGCCGCCGCCCAGCTTCGGGAGGGTCCCACGCTGCAGACGGCCAGTGCCGGGAAGAAAGCCACATGCAAAACTCGAAGGACGGTTTCTACCAAACGCCCATCACTTTTGCAAGATCATAAAGTTAAAAAAACTGCCCGTCAAACGATCATAAGTCAGGGACCATCCGCGCTAGAGTGTCTGTTACACTACAACGCACACTGGACTGGTTGCTGGATTCTGGTCTTTCTTCCTGGATTTTGGGAGCCAGTCCCACATCTTCTCTTTTGCTGCCTGGATTCATCACTAGTTACTGGAGGCGGCGCCTCACCTGGGAGAGAGGAGGAAGAGCCAATGGGGAGGCGGGGGCGGGCCCCGGGCCTGTGACGTAATCACGCTCTGGAGAGATTGATTGGGTGCCCAGCCTTGGGAGCGGACTTGCTCCCCGGAAGGAAGGAAGGAAGGAAGGAAAGAAGGAAGGAAGGAACCGGAAGGAACTGAGTGACTGAGGATCCCTGAAGACAGAGAGGCCCTGGGAGCTCAGAGAAGATATGGAGCCGGGGGGCGGGGAGGCATGGCTGCCCCAGAGATCAAGAGACATGAGCAAACTCACAGCTGCCGGTCACCGCCCACACCAGCCGCAGACTCCCAGCTGCAAGTGGGCCCGCTGGGGCCAGAGAAATGGCATCTCTTACTGTACCAGGGGATGGAGACATGTCCACTGGGCCGACCGGCCCCATTGTTGGCGGGAGGAACAAGAAGTGTGCAAAGTTGACCCGGTGGATGTGCTGACATCTTAGAGCTGGGACTCAGGGATGGCATCTTGGGTCGTGCTGCCTTCCCTCCTTGAGCCCCTCAGCCAGGAACACTTGGGCCCCGTGCCCATCCCGCACGGTCCTCATCAGCTGGGTGGGGTCCAGGTGGACACAGGCCCTGTGACAAGAGAGGCTCTGGGCTGCAAACGTTTGTCCTGAGCTCTCTGGACAATGAACTTTGGTCTGGTTCATGACGGGGGAGGGGGGGTGTGGAAACACACTGCAGAGATGAAAAAAACAGGAGGAAATAATCTGCGTCTTCCATCAGACAAGGGGATGCTTTAGCTCCAACCTCCGCACTCTGCCGGGAGCCTGCAGTACTCTGAAGTCAGTGCAAGGGTGGGCTCAAAACAGGCTCTGACCTTGAGCAGGACCTGGGTGTCTCTGCACTCCCACGTGTAGTCGCTCCTTCGTCTATTCCACAGATGTTAATGAGGGCCTACTGTGTAACAGGCTCGTTCTAGGCCCCGGTGATATCCAAAGACAAGACAGCTTTCCTGTCTCTTTGAGGCTTAAGTTCTAAGAGGGAGGGACAGATCAAAAGCAAACATAATGAGGAAGTAAACGGTCTATAAGCACCAGATAAAAGGGGAAAGTAAAGCCAAGTCAAGGGGGTTGAGAATACACAGGCCGGGGGCGAGACGCAGTATCAAGTGATGTAGGAAAGGTAGGCCTCACAAGAAGGTGACACGGAAGGAAAGACGTGAAAAGTTAAGGAAGTCAGCTGTACGGAGAGGGGACATGCCTTCCTGGGGACCAGGAAGAACTGGTGCCCAGGCCAGGGAAGAGCAGGGAGGCCCCATGGGTGAAGCAGAGGGAGCTGGGGAAGGGAGGGGAGGGGAGGGGGGAGGAGGGGGGAGGAGGGCAGAGAGGCACTAATGGTCCAGAGCGGACAGAGCCTCACAGGCCTGAGTGAGACAGGGTGTCCTTCCAGAGTTTTGATGCAGAGGGATGACATCAGGTGACTTATTTAGCAGGATCACCCTGCCTACTGCGTCGGGGACAAAGGAGGAGGGAGACCAGTTTGACATCTCTTACAGGTATCTAGGCCAGAAGCGGTGGTGGTGTGGACCACGGTGGTTGCAATGCAGGTGGAAGGTGACTGATCCCACACGTGTTAAAACGGAGCCAGAAAGGTCCATTGATGGGTTCGTTGTGGGATATGAGAGGAACACAGGAGTCAGGCGTGTCTTTCAAGTGCTGGAAAGATTAAATCATCATTCACTGAGATGTGGAGGCTAACTTCTGCATGTAAATATCCTCGAAAGGTTGGGCAGTGACCTTCTGTTAGGAACGGTTTGGGGTGGAGGTGTGGACAAGGGTCCTAGTGCCCCAGTTCAACACGGCAGAGGCAATGGGTGAAAGAGACCTCAGGCTGGCAAGCCATGGGCGCCGTCCTCTGGTCTCCTGGACACAAGCAAGATGGAGAGAGTGGGGGTGGACCGCTGGGTCACAGCACACAGAGAGCCTGTGACTTGCTGTGATTTGCCAAGAACCACGCTAAATTCTTGATCATTGAAACCCGAAAGGAGGTCACATTCTGCCTTTGGCCAAGGAAGTGACATACTGGATGGGAGGATGTTTGAGATGACAAACCCAAATTGAAACGAAGGGGCCTCTTCTAGTCCAACACAATAGGTCAACTCTTAATTCAAAATGAGTGGGGGGGGGGGGGGTAAATGGGGGATGGGCATGAAGGAGGGCACTTGTAGGAATGAGCACTGGGTGTCCCACGTAAGTGACGAATCGCTAAATTCTACTCCCAAAACCATTAGTCCACTATTCGTTACCTACTTGGATTTAAATAAAATTTAAAAAAAACTAAAAAGATTACTTAAAAAAAAAAAAGAATTAGCCAAGATTCCGAAGTGAAGTTCAGATAAGCTAGGTTAACGAAACACAAAGCAAAACACTCAAAGAGCCAAGGGCTCCAAGAATAGCTACGATGAGAATTACAAACAGAGACCATTGGAAAATGAGAGAGTTTGGGGCGCCTGGGTGGCGCAGTCGGTTAAGCGTCCGACTTCAGCCAGGTCACGATCTCGCGGTCCATGAGTTCGAGCCCCGCGTCAGGCTCTGGGCTGATGGCTCGGAGCCTGGAGCCTGTTTCCGATTCTGTGTCTCCCTCTCTCTCTGCCCCTCCCCCGTTCATGCTCTATCTCTCTCTGTCCCAAAAATAAATAAAAAACGTTGAAAAAAAATTAAAAAAAAAAAAAAAGAAAATGAGCGGGTTTACCTTAAGGAAGAGAGGGAGGGAATTGATGAAAACGGTACCGGGATGAATGCCACAGAAATCAATAAAAATGAGGAAGCTTGAATGGGAATGCCATCAGGGACACAGAACATCAGCCTCAGGAAATCACTCAAAATGGAAGAGACCTCAGCTGTGGAAATGAATGTAGACGGTCCCCTCCCCCACCCGGCGGTGCCCAGGGACTTCCGGCGCGTCTGTGCAGCAACGAGGTTGACCGTGCTCAGGCCCTCACCTGTGTGACCGGTTCCACGCCTGCAGCTTTGGCTTGGGTCACTTCCAGACACTCTTACTCACGGCCCCTCACCCACTGACCTGAATATTTCATAGCTGGGGCACCTGGCTGACTCAGTCGGTGGCAGCATGCAACCCTTCGGTGGGAGCATGCAACCCTTGATCTTAGGGTTGTGAGGTCAAGCCCCACATTGGGTGTAGCGATTACTTAGAAACAAAATCTTTTTAAAAGATGTTTTTTTAATTTTTTTTTTTTAAAGAATATTTCATAGCTACAGCAGCACTTGGTGGCAGGTTTACGTAAGGGTCACATGATGGATAAAAGAGTCTCCGTAGCTATGGACGCATGGGGCATGCACTTCACAGCTTTTTCTGTGGTTCTGGAATTTCCGTGCCTCGGTCTGGCTGCCAAACTAATGGAATTCTTTTTTTTTTTTTTTTTTAACGTTTATTTACTTTTGAGACAGACAGAGACAGAGCATGAACGAGGGAGGGGCAGAGAGAGAGGGAGACACAGAATCTGAAGCAGGCTCCAGGCTCTGAGCCGTCAGCCCAGAGCCCGACCCGGGGCTCGAACTCATGGACCGTGAGATCGTGACCTGAGCTGAAGTCGGAGGCTTAACCGACTGAGCCACCCAGGCGCCCCTGGAATTCTTAGAGGACATTTCAAAAGAAACGAGTAGGTTTGTTTGTTTGTTTGTTTAATTGATCTCTTTGTAAAAGCTTCCGGTCAAATTGCAGCCCACGTGTACCAGAAATCGAGCTAACAGCACGCACATGACCCTCACTGCTTACCACTTAACCTGCAGCAAAGATGCTTGCCGTAGGAGGAAAGCATTTCCTAGGGGCACAGAGAAGTGATCCATCTTACCACTGCCTCAACCTGGGAGGCCCGAAGGTTCCGAGTAACTATGGGCAGTGGTCCTTTGCCAGATGTTCCAGATCCTTTACGGACAATATCATTTTCTCTGGACAATCTTTGGATGAAATAACCCTTAGGTCTTAAAGTCATCAAGAAAATATAGGTTTTTGGGTTTTATTAAAGTTTATTTGCTTTTTTTTTTTTTTGAGAGAGAGACAGAACATGCAAGCTGGGGAGGGACAGAGAGAGGGAGAGAAAGACAATCCCAAGCAGGCTCCACACTGTCAGCGCAGAGCCTGACTCGAGTCTCGAACTCACAAACTTCGAGATCATGACCTGAGCGGAAACCAAAAGTCGGATGCTTGACCCACTGAGCCACCCAGGGGTCCCAAGAAAATACAGGTTTTAAAGTTATTCTCATTGTTTTGGGGGCACCAGGGTGGCTGAGTCGGTTAAGCATTCAACTTTGGCTCAGGCCATGATCTTGCAGTTCGTGGGTTCGTGGGTTTGAGCCCCGTGTCGGGCTCTGTGCTGACAGCTCAGAGCCTGGAGCCTGCTTTGGATTCTGTGTCTAACTTCTCTCTCTGCCCCTCCCGCATTCGCACGCTGTCTCTCTCTCAAAAAATAAATATTAAAAATTTAAAAAAAAAGTTTTTTTTTTAAAAAGGGGAGAAATTCTAGAAAAGAGGTGGGGCAGGGATGGACCCCCGTTTGTTGTGGCATGTGTCAGACTCTGGGCTCGGCCTCGCGGTCACCCTGGCAGGTGGCTGGTACGGAGAAATGTGTGACCCTGGGGCTGAGCACGACTTGCCCAAGGTCACGTGACTGGCAAATGCTAAGACCAAGACCTGAAACCAGAGGGTGCTGCCCAGTTCATCCTCTTCCTCCGTGAACTTGCTGCCTCCAGCCTCCCATCCCTTCTGTAAGGGAGGCACCGGTGACGATAAATCCTGGCTGTCTTGTCATAAGGGCTCTTACTGGGGTGGGGAGGGGACAGGACCCGTACTTGCGGGATGGACACAGGTGTATGAAAACCGTCAAGGGACGGTTTTCGAGCCCAGGAGGGGGGCTTGGAGGAACCGTGGGCTCATTCGTGGAGCAAACTCACACCAAGGCAAAAGCTATTTGCAGGTGGAACAAGGGAGCGTCTCTCACACCACAGGCCGGGGGGCCAGGATGTGCCGAGAGACCGACCGGGACCACGGCACCGTGGGAGGGGGCAGCGGTGAGAGGGGACAAGAGCCGGAGAAGAGGGGGAGCGATAGGTCTACTGCGAGAAGGTTATTCTGAAGACCATCGTGTGCTGACCAGAAGAGCCACGCAGGCTGCCGCCTCTGCCGGAAGTTGGCAGGAGGGGTCCGGGCCCCGGCTCAGACCATCTGTTGTAGCTGTAAGCACAGAGGAGATGGTACTGGAATGGCCGTGCTGGAGCTGTGAGTGGACGTGGAGATATAACACCTACCAGTTCTTTGAGTCCAGTACTGCGACCCTGGAAGCTTGCCTAAGGTCTTTCTTTAAGGCTTCATATTAGTACAGAAAGAAAAAAAGAAAGAAAGAAAGAAAGAAAGAAAGAAAGAAAGAAAGAAAGAAAAGGAAGGAAGAAAGAAAAGGAAGGAAGGAAGGAAGGAAGAAAAGGAAGGAAGGAAGGAAGAAAAGGAAGGAAGGAAATAAAGGAAGGAAGGGAGAAAGAAAGAAAGAAAGAAAGAAAGAAAGAGAAAAGGAGGGAAGGAAAGAAAGAAAGAAAGAAAGAAAGAAAGAAAGAAAGAAAAGAAGGAAGGGGGAAAGAAAGAAAGAAGGAAAAGAAAGGAGGGAAGGAAGAAAGAAAGAAAAGGAAGTAAGGAGGAAAGAAAGAAAGAAAGAAAGAAACAGAAAAGGAAGGAAAGAAAGAAAGAAAAGAAAGGAAGAAAGAAAGAAAGAAAGAAAAGGAAGGAAGGAGGAAAGAAAGAAAGAAAGAAAAGGAAGGAAGGAGGAAAGAAAGAAAGAAAGAAAGAAAGAAAGAAAGAAAGAGAAGGAAGAAAGAAAAGGAAGGAAGAAAGAAAAGGAAGGAAGGAAGAAAGAAAAGGAAGGAAGGAAGGAAGGAAGGAAGGAAGGAAGGAAGGAAAGAAAGGAAGGGAGAAAGAAAGAAAGAAAGAAAGAAAGAAAGAAAGAAAAGGAAGAAAGAAAGAAAAAGAAGGAAGGAAGAAAGAAAAGGAAGGAAGGAAGAAAATAAAAAGGAAGGAAGGGAGAAAGAAAGAAAGAAAGAAAGAGAAAGGAAAGAAAGAAAGAAAGAAAGAAAAGAAAGGAAGGAAGGGGGGAAGAAAGAAAGAAGGAAAAGGAAGGAGGGAAGGAAGAAAGAAAGAAAAGGAAGGAAGGAGGAAAGAAAGAGAAAAGGAAGGAAAGAAAGAAAAGAAAGGAAGGAAGGAAGGAAGGAAGGGAGAAAGAAAGAAAGAAAGAAAGAAAGAAAGAAAGAAAGAAAGAAAAGGAAGGAGGAAAGAAAGAAAGCAAGCAAGCAAGCAAGCAAGCAAGCATTTAATGTTGGCGTTGTCCTGGTCTGACTTGCTTCTGTGCCTGTGTCCTTGCCTGTGATCCTGACCTATGGGCTCCTAAGGGTCCTTGTCCACGTGCCTGAGGCCCAGACCTGCTAGAAGGTCAAGGAGAGGGACTACGGAACACACACGTCTTCATAGAAGAAGCCGTGATGAGAATGGAATAACGGAGACCGAGCGGACAGAGGGGGCCAGGCAGCACAGGGCTACAAAGGCCAGAGAGAGGACTGGGAGCCGGGAGGGCCCAGGAACCAAGGGCCCAGGCAAGGAGTTGCTGATGTGGCCTCATCATGGGGAGAGTTGCAACGGTGAGGTGGGCCAGGAGCCAGTGTGCAAAAGGTTAGGAAGCGGCTGGGGTTGCCAAGCGAGGTTTTTGGGGATCCCGGGCCCCGGAGTTCACGCGTCAGCCCTCGAAGCCCCGCTGCGCATCTCGGAGCCCCTGTTCCAGGGGGGCCGACCCATCCCCACTCCCTTGCTCACTGGCCTTCCTTCTACCTCTGCGCTGGGCTTTCCTCCTGGGATATACTCCTCCCCTCCCACCACCGAACCCTGCCACGGTTTTATTTTTCAACACAGTAAGGAAGTTTGGCTAGGAGTTCACTGAAATTTCTCTATCCTCAGTTTACACTGAATATTGCCTGTCTCATGCTTTCCTTGTTTTTTGCCTCCTAAAAATGCCAAGGTGCTCTTTTTTTAGACGCACTGCGTGGAGTAAAGGGGATTAGAGTATAATTTTGTGTTATTTAAAGGCCACTTGGAGAAAATGGGAGTAGAAACCCACTTGGAGTCCATCCACCCTCCCTTCTCCCTTCTCCCCCCCTGGCTCTGGCTCCCCTGTTCCTCTCCCCACCCCTCCAAGGGTCCCTGGAAGCCCCCCCTCCACCCGAACTGGAGGGTCGAACTGGAGGGTCAGCCTTCAGAAATCCTGCCAGCAAGTCTAGAATGGCCTGGGGGAGGTGGGCGTGACCTGGAAGGAGTTGCAGCAACTGGGGGGGGGGGGGGGTGGGTAGAAGCCTCCAGAGAATAGGACACAGGGTGGGGGCTGCCCTCAGGCAGGCCCAGAGTACTTCCCTGCTCCTGACTCAGGGGCCTGAGGGAAGGTGCAAGGTCCCAGGAGAGGCTGGGCCTGACCACACCCCCTCCCCTGGATGGAGCAGGAAGGCCTCCGCCCACCCCCCCCCCCAACACACACACCCCGGGACCTTTGCATCAGAGCCAGGCAGAGGACCTCACTCCTCCCCTGCCAGATCCAGGGCTGGATCCCACCTGCTAGCTCTTTGTCTGGGGCAGGAAACTGAGGCCAGAGAGGCCAGCAGGGAGGGGGGGGGTGGGCGGGGGGGGGTTCCTAGGCAACCTTGGTCACTCAGTCGGTTGGTAGAAGAGAACATGGGGCTCAGCACCTGAACAGCGCTGTGTCCATCCTTCTTCTTTGACAGTTACTGGGAGCTTTGATATTCATCCTGCACCTCAGTTCCGGGACAGACGGTTTACACTTTCCAAAGCAAGATGCCTCTTTCAGTTGATGTAGACACGTTATTTCATCCCTCTCTCTGTTTCCCTCCTCCCGCAAAAGCTGTGGTTCCACTGATGGATATCTCTGGATTCGTGGCTTCTTAGGATAAAGCAAACAGGTAAACAGGTTGATGGTGGAGAATGCATTATATCATTGCTTACATGTATATTCACTACCTCATTCATTCACTCATTCACCGATCCCTGCTGGACAATGGTGTTGCCATTGATGATAGCTGTGCACCTGCCTTTAAGGAGCTCACCATCTAGTGAGGGACATCAGTGTCCACTTCCTGCCCCCAGCTGTCTGTGTGGCCTTAGAACAAATCCCCTTTTCCCCTGTAGGGCTCAGGGACCATCTGTTGAATGAAGGCTGGACCCTCAGAGCCTTCCCCACACAGATCTGCTATCCGCCCAGACACAGAGACACCTGCCCTGAAGCAGCGGGCTCTCTCCTCCCCTCTGGTTTTCTGGAAAGTTCCACTGCCCGGGGATCGGTTGTGAGACAAAACACTTGACTCTTCCTGCCCACTTTGCCCAGGAGAGGCCACTGCTATTCAAGGATGGCATTTTCTTTCTTTGAGGCTCGCCCCCCCCCCCCACAACTGCTGCCTCCTTAGCCACTTACACCGGGTACCGGATGGAAGGTTCCAGAACAGGAGCACCAGGTCACCCTCCCATGAACCGCCTCCATGCAAATAACCAGGCGCCAACTCACTGCGAGTGGCCAAAAGGCCCTTCATAAGGAGCTTGCACATCACTGCCAGTATCTCTAACACCCTGTCGCCGACTTCCTCCTGCACCGCTCTGTGACAAAGTCGAGACACTAAAAGGCATCAATGTCCAAATCTGATCTGTGAGCCCAAGATCAAGATGGGCCAAGGGGCTGGGGCCACAATGCAAGAGGGCACGTTTGCGATGCCGTCGTGGTCCTTGCTTTCCCGGCGGCATTTCTTCTGTGCCTCCATGGCAGACGGCTCTCCAAGTAACAGCAGATTTGTATTTCACGAGGACGCTGTCGTCAACAGATCAGTGATGCTCTCGGAACCGCTGTACGGGGCCACGGGGGTGGGTGAGCCTGGTAAGAAGCCTGGAAAGGTCCGGCTACAATTAGACAGCTGCCCGCAGAGGCGGGGTTCGCAATCACAGCGCATCGATCTCCAAAGTGATGTTAAAACCAAGTGACTTTAATTGGTCTCCTTGTTCTGTCTTTGGGAAGAGGGACCTTTTGTAATGAAGTGGTTCCTTCCCTGGGGAGATGGAATTATTTGAAAACAGGCTCTGGATTTATTAAAGTACAGAGTGGGGGTCGCCTGGGTGGCTTGGTCGGTTGAACGTCCGACTTCGGCTCAGGTCATGATCTCACGGTCCGTGGGTTCGAGCCCCGCGTCGGGCTCTGTGCTGACAGCTCAGAGCCTGGAGCCTGTTTCAGATTCTGTGTCTCCCTCTCTCTCTGCCCCTCCCCTGTTCATGCTCTGTCTCTCTGTCTCAAAAATAAATAAATGTTAAAAAAAAATTTTTTTTAATAAAAAATAAATAAATAAATAAATAAAGTGCAGAGTGGGTGCTGAGGCAGAGCATAGGACAGTCTACTTTGCTGTTAGCGTGTGACCTTGGGCACAGTATTTCACTTCCGGGAGTCTTGTGTCCTCATCTGGAGAATTATTTCACATATGTATAATATATATTACCTATGACATAAAGTTTATTTCTGATACATATCTATATCTATATCTATTTATCTCTCTCTCTCTCTCTATATATATATATATGACATAAAACCTGGCACATAGTAAGTAATCAATATATTTTTGAGTTCTTCTTATAATAAGCTACAGAACCCTAGGGTGAAAGGAAGCACGATGCTAGCCCTTCTCTTAACAGAAGGAGAAACCGAGGCCCAGAGAGGTTAAGTGGCTTGACCAAGGTCACACAGCTTAGCAGGACCCAGGGCCCGGCAGGTCAAGGCCATTTCAAGTTCCATCCTCCCCACCAGGTCAGGAGGGTCTGTGGGGCCAGGTCCACATCTATAGATGCCTGCGGTGGGGCAGGAACTTGTCTGGACATTAGGACACTCGGGTTCCAGGCTCAAGTCTGCCAACAATTTGCTGTGTGACCTTGGTCAAGCCAAGCGTCTCAATGTCCAGCCCGGTTCCTCATAGCTGTGCCTTCACAGGGCCGGGGCACTAGCCTGCCAGTCTGGCTGAGCTTGTGCAATGCCCTCTGTGACTGTTCAAGGCAACTTCACTCCATGCTGCCTGCAGGCACCCCGGAGCCCCGTGAGAAGGAAAGAACCAGCCCTGGGTTTCTCCTGCAGGGGGGCTGTTGGGGAGGGGGAGGGTCTGAGAGTCACAGGCTGGCTGGCAGAGAAGGGACCCCTGAGTAATCAGGGGAAGGCGGGGGCTGGTGGTGCGATGCAGAATACAACATGGGGAGCAAGTCCATGGCCACGGGGGCCTTGGGGCGGGAAAAAACAATATGGAATATATTGTCGGAGCACAGGCTCCAAACCCATTTCATACACCAGAAGGCTGGGCGCAGAGAGGTCATGTGAGCTGCCTTGGTCTCCCAGGCAGCACACTTCTTGTCACAGTTGCCTTTGCAGGTGACAAATATCAAGATGCCAGAGGAGCAGGGACATCAGCACAGAGCAGATGCCCAGTGAAGGCATGAGCCGAGGTCCTGTGACATCGGCTTACGGATGTAGGAGACAGCTTTGTGCTGACTGCACCCGCCCGATGTCTCCCAGAGTGACTTCCCCGGGGACTGCTTTCTCCCGCTGTCCCCTGGCCTGGGAAGAGGCGGGGACCTGGGGGATCTCTTTCCACTCCTCCAAGAGCTGCACTGGGAACAGATGAGCAGCCAACATCAGTCCCTGGGGAGTCAGGTGGCTTGGTTAGGTGAGGCAGGGGTGATAAGGCTGCTGTCCCTGTCTCTGCCACTGCCTGGAAATGCCAGGACGCGGCGCGGTGGGCACCATTTCTGGACCTGGCCCTCGATCTCAGACAGCAGAGTTCACAGAGGAGGAGAGCACAGGTGAGGCAGCGTAGTCCCAACCAGCTTCCAGTGGACTCGATGGGCAGCAGCAGGTGACACACGGGTGGGGACACAAGCCTGGGTTCTTGTGTTTCCTGCGCCCACACACAGGTCTCCACAGGTCCTCTGCCGCTTCCTCCTCTCCACCTTCACACTCATCAACCTTGCCATCTGAAATGACGGCCAGCCACCTGTCGTCCTGTGTGGCTCTCATCAGTGAAATGCCTCCCCACGGTTGGGACTGCAGCGGCCCCCTACCCACCCCGCCCCTGTGCGGGTGTGCAACCTGGACCAGCCCCTCCCAGCCACCTCCCCGCTGCATCCTTACCACCCCCTTTCCCAGAAGAAAAAACTGAGGCTCAGAGGAACCGTAGATTGGGAAGGACCTGGGAGAACCGCCCTCCAAGCCCACAACCGTTTCACAGAGGGGGAAACTGAGGGCAGAGGCTTACTCACAGTGAACTGTCCATCTGGTGCCACTCAAGAACACTTACTAAGGGCTGTTGTAAAGAAAACCACGGGCCCCAAATCAGCAAATGGGGGTTTAATGCCTAATCTAATCGCACTTTCAACCTCCCTCATGAAAGCAGTCCTATCTCGTCGGTCCCATGTGTCCTGCACATCCCCACGGTGGCACCCACCAAAGACCTCCCGCCTTTCTCCCCAAGGGAAAGTGACTTTGCCTGGAACAATTCTTTCTTTCCTTTTGCTAGTTTCTTTCCTGCCCCACCCTCCCGCCTCTAAAAACCCTTCCATTTTGTACACCTCGGAGCTGCTCTCCCCTTGCGGGATTGGGCGCGGCCCGATTCACGGATCACTTAATAGAGCCAATTAGATCTTCAAATGTACTCTGTAGAATTTTGCTTTTTATCGGGGCCAAACCACCCCTGGGGGTTGGGGCACAGAAATGAGTCAGACAGGGCCTCTGCCCTGGAGCAGTTCCCAGCTGTCGAGGAGGGGTTCCGTGATAAGTTATATTTGGATACTTACCGGGGAAAGAGCAAAAAAGGAAAATGTGTGGAAGGCGCAGGTGATGAGGAGGAGGAAGGGGTGAGCTCCACGTAGGTTGGGGTAGTCAGGGAAGGCTTCTGGGAGAAGGAGGCGGCGTCAAGCCAGAGGTGGGATCCCCTCCCTCCCTACCCGTGGCTCTTTCTGCTTTTCTCCAACCACCACTGGGTTGGCAGGTGGTGGGACAGGGGGAGGCACACTTAGCGTGCTTTTTCTAGAGTGAAGAGGTGGGGTTTGCCCCGCTGGGCTGAGAGCACAGAACCTGTTATCCCTGTCCCTCTGTCCTCTGCCGGGTCCGCCCTTCTCACACCCTGCCGTCCCCTCCTCCCCTTGAGTCTTTGCACGGGCACTCCCCCAGGATGTTGTGCATTTTGGGGACACACCAGCATGCCTTCACTCACTTATTCGTTCGTTCATCCCATATGTACGAACTGTGCCAGGCAGCACGCCGGGCACACAACAGGGCAGTGAAGGAAGGGTGCCCCCGCGAAGTGAGCAAAACTGGTCTTACAGACCTGCACTAACACCCGTGCGATTTCATTTATGACCTGGGATGCTAGAGGGAACTCTGTGCAGCCATCAGGCACCCTCCCCATAGACGCGGGGAGTTGGCATAGAGGAGAAGTCAGGGAGTCCCAGGGGCAGCCACCTGCAGGATGAGTAGGTCTCGTGACTGGGGGAGGGGAGCATCCAGGGCAGAGAGGGAGCATGTGCAAAGGTCCTGGGAAGGCAGAAGCAGGGCAAGGACAGGGAGCCGGAGCACAGCCAGAGGACCTGCAGCATCAAATGCAAGGGACAGGACTCACAGGCTCCAGCCAGGCTGGCTGTGTCCATCCCAAGAGTAAGCGGGAGCCACGCGTGGCATGGCGTGGTCAGATCAGCCCTTCAGGTAGATCCCAGGGGAGCTCTATCTCCTCATATGTGCCCCCTGCTCCCAGGTCGGGTCTTCCCTCCGTACCTGGGAGCACGGGGATGGGGAACGGGCCGAGCGCGCCCCAGCTGCTCTGGGGACGTGGACTTTCCGAGGTGTACTTTGGGGTGACGATATGCAAATGAACAAATACGAACTATGCAGACTGAAAGGTGCCGCGAGGGAAAATGAAACAGGGTACGGGGGATGGAGAGGGGTGTGGGGCTGTTACATTGGGCGTGGGGGTTGGGAAAGGCATCGGAGGGGGTCAGCAAGGTGGCCTGTGAGCAGGGATGTCCTGAGAGATTTGAAGACGGTGACGCGACATCCCCACATTCTGTTCAGTGACACCAGAGTCCTCTCATCAGGGGCAGGCCCACCGCCCCACCCCCAAGAGTGCCCAGAGGTTGGCTGAATCCCTCCCCAAGGTCGCAAGGAGGCGCCTTGTGGAACAGCCCCACCCCCACCCTCTCCCCCTGTCCCTGCCAGGCTTGGCACCTCTTCTCCACCCCTCCCCACCGCCCGCCTCCCCCCTTCTTTGCCAGCTTTATTTTCAGAACCTCGGAATCCTTCCCAAGCCTCTGACATTTACTCTTTGGAATCAGAATATTTTCCATTTCTCTCTCCCAGAGCGGGGCTGCTGGGCGAGATTTCCCTGGGATTCCTGCCTGTTCCCCTGGAGGGGAAGTGCCGGGGGGGGGGGGGGGGGTGGAGCTGGCTCGTCAGCCCAGCACGGATTGTGTCAACCGGCAATTATTAGGCACCCGCCCTGCACCAGGCCCTTCTCACAAGCTGCCACATTCAGTGCACTTAAGAACCCTGCCGGGTTGGCCTTCCCATCTGCGCATGCCAGGTGAATGGGGCAGGTGGGTAACAAGTCTAAGGTCACCCGGCCAGTGAGAGGTGGAGCAGGGTCTCAGGTCTGGGGGGATGAAGCCACATGACTCAGATCTGGGGGACAGGGGGCGTGGCCGGGCAGCAGCGAGGGAGGACTGTACCTGGCACAGCAGTAGGGAAGGAAAGTGAAATGCCCAGTACAGTTCCCTCTGCCCCTCAGCTCACGCTGCGGGAACAAGAGGTGGGTGCAGGGCAGTGGCTCGTGGATGACCACCGGCCCAGCTTCCGAAGCTGCCTCTGGGTTCATATCATTTTCTGGCGCATCCTTCTCACTTCAGGCAAAAGGCAGCCGGGGCCTGGCCTCGAACACTCTGCCCGCTGTCCGCTCCCAGCAGCAGGCCCAGCTGCAGGGAGTGCGTCCCCGCGGGCTCACGTCAATGCGTCAGGAGCACCTGAGGTTCCCATGGTCCAGCCCCGGAGACCCAGCTGAGCCATGTCCTCCCCCCCCCACCACCACCCCCGAGAGGAACAGGGCAGGGTCAGCGAGGCCTGGGACTCTCCGAGGGTCTGGCAGATGTCAAGGGCACAGCCAGCCTCCTCGGGGCCCAGACCAGCTGGCCACGCTCTCCACAGAGGACAACGGACCTTGTCAGTGAAGCAAACCAAGTACTCGAGGCGTATGTCTTCCTGCCCGGTGGTTTGCAGGGGAAAAGCAGGGCCGGCTCCAGGAGGCAGTGGAGATTCTGTCCAGGGCCAGTCTGCAGTGCGGTGGTGTGGGCCACTATCACCGCCCCTCCTCACTGTCCCGCAGGCATTCTGTTCCCGGGAACCCCACGGCCCTGACCCTTGACGGCCAACGAGGGCCACGGGCTGACAACGCCCTTCTCCTCAGTCCCACGGGGCTCTGAGGAAGGACTTGCCTTTCCCCATCATGCCTGGCTTGCCTTAGATCAAACCCCTCACCGGCTTTCATCGCCTCCAGCACCGCCGGGCAGGTGGCATCCTCCCTGTGATGATGCGGCCCCAGGATCCTTCCGCCTCACGACTCCCCCCGCCCCAAGGCCTCAGATGGCCCTGCTGCGGAGGGGACAGGGAGAAGCGCACCTGCTTCTTAATCACCTGGGCCAGGAAGTGACACTCACATCACTTCTCCCAACGCACTGCTGAGAGCTGGTCACGTGCCCCGCCCGGACGCAAAGGGGGCTGGGAAACGTCCCGTCTGGCGGACCCCCCAGCAACCTCCGCCAGCCCCTCGCACTCAACACCCCTTTGTTGTCAGCATCATCAACCCCACATGCTTAGCGACACCACCACCACATTTGCCTCGGCACATCGCCCCGAGGTCCTAGGGGAGCGGGGAGGGCGGGGAGGAGGCCGGGCAGTCGTGGGTTCGTATTCCGGCCCTGTTCCTTAGCGGCTGTGTGGACCAGGCAGGTCCCATCACCCCGAGTCTCAGGCTGTGTGTCTGTAAGTGGGGTCCTGAGGCTCAGCTCACGGGGCTGCCCTGAGGCTCTGTCGGGGCACCTGCTGGACAGTGGTCAGAGCAGGGCCTGGCCCTCAGTGACCTTCCACTAGTGGGAGCCGCTTTCCCCGGGGGACAGGGACCCGCCCACTGTGGGGAGGGGACAAGAGGGGGCTGAGGAAGGGCATGGGCTCAAAATATGGCCTTTCCAGCTGGCCCGCCATGCTGCAAGTTTTAAAAGTTTTATTCAAAAACAAGCAGAAAGACGCCACCGAGAGGGGAACGTGTTAGGACAGGTGACACGGGAGAGAACAGACCCTGTGCGTTCTGTAAAGACATGGTTTGCATCTCTCCCAGGAGGACATCCCCTAATGAAAGCAGCCCCGATGCTCACTGGGACGGTGGAGAGGAGGGAGCACCCGGTTCCCGGGAGGAAAGATGTCAGCAGTGATGTGGCCGGTCGCTGTGAGTCCCAGCTGTTCGGGGACACCGCCTGGGGAGGAGGGTCTCACAGTGATCACAGGGTGCCTGGAAGGAGCCAGAAGCCCCACTGACACCTACTTGCTGAGTGACCCTGGGGACATCACTCAAGGACTCCGAACCTCCTTCCTCACCTGCCTCCAGCAGCCACACTCATGCCCAACCTCCCTCCCGGGGCAGAAGGTCTAGGGCCATGGGGCAGCTGTGTGCCAGGGCAGAGGAAGAAGGGGCACCAGGACGTAGTGACGTGGCAATTACCTGGTGTTAGCTACTGTGCCCCTGCGGGAGGCCCCAGGACCCAGAGCCCTCCTCTGACATTGCCCCCCAGGCAGACAGCCTTCCTCCCGGCGGTGACCCCGGGGCCCAGGGCTGAGGGCTGCCCCTTCCCGCCTCTTCCGGTCAGGAGCCTCACTAGGCAGCTGAGAAATATTCGGCCCGCAGGGAATTTGTGGTCTCCTTTGAAGGCTCCCCCTTCTAGACAACAACCCAGGGAATTCCCCACCCCGCAACCTTAAAACAGGTCTGGGCCTCGAGGTTTGGGCACAAATATCTGAAGAGCAGAGGAAAGGGAAGGAAGGCAAACTTTTGGTACCTCCGATGAGGGCACGCTCAGCCCTCGGCACCAGCCTCGGGGGGGGGGGGTCATCAAATCCAACATTTAGAAAAGGGGGGTGTGGCGGGGGACTTCGGCAGACACTTGCCTGAAATGCAGTGGTAATAAAAGGAAAACATGGACCCGCTCGCTCCAGACATGCAGCACCAGAGAAGTAATTACATGGCTCCTTTCCTCAGCGAGGATGCCAGCGGCCGAGGCACCTGCCCAGGTAATTCATCATAATTCACCAGCCTCAGATTAATAGACTCCTCGAGAGCCGCCCGCACATGTCTCTGTCCAGGGTTCTGGGGACGCTTCTATTTAGATGACATCAAGACCGTTTTCTCGGTCATCCCTGAGTGGGGAGGTGGGGCACCACACCGGGTGGCCCAATTGAATATTGATTTGCTGGCACTTAACCAGCAGAAAAGCAGTCCTTTCATGGGAACCAGTTGTCTCCAATGGCTCAAGCCCTCCCCAGGGCCTCGGTTTCCCTCGGTGAGTTGCTGGTAGCACAGAGTCCTGCTGTGCGCTCACTGCAAATAAGGCTTGATCGAATGGAAAGCGCGGTGAGCCTCAGTTTCCTCGTCTGCAAAATGGGAATTACGGTAATGGGAGCATGTAGACTGTCGCTTTCTGGTATTTATATTTCTCTTAATTGTTGGGTTCTTTAAAATCAGCATACATTTCCCTTTAAGAGGAGAAAATAAAATGCAATGGAAATATAAATAAGTAAAATTAAGAAATATAAATAAATAAAGTTGGGCGCCTCACTGGGGTGCAGTGAGTGTGAGAGGAGACGAGGCAATGTCCCCAGCACACAGCTGAGCTTGTGCGGTGCACGCGATGCCTGTGGCTACCATGCTGCTCCAATCATTGTGGACGATGATGGTTGTGGCTGTCAGAAATCAAGGTTTGGGTCCTGGACGTTTGCTGTGTGACTTTGGGGAAGGGTTTCTACCTCTCCAGTTTTGGCAAATTTAACGCTGACATTAGAATGTCAGGAAACTTCCTCAGCCTAGTAACGGACGTGATAAAGGAAAAACCCACAGCTGACGTCATCCTTAATGGGCAAGGTTGAATGCTTCTCCCTTAACGTCAAGAACGAGACGAGGCTGTCCACTCTTTCCACTTCTATCCATCGCTGTCCCTCCCAGGGGTTTTAGCCAAGGCGATTAAGCAGGAAAAAGAAACAAAAGGCATCCATATGGGAAACAGAGAAGTAAAACCACCCGTTTTTACAAATCACATCATCTGGAATATAGAAGATCTTAAGGAATTCTCAGAAAAACACTATTAAAACTCATAAATGAGCTCGTCAAGATTTCAGGATAGGAGAAAATGAAACCTGAAAGTGAAATTAAGAAAAAGATTCCAGGGGCGCCTGGGTGACTCAGGAAAGCGTCTGACTCTTGATTTCTGCTCAGGTCACGACCTCACAATCATGAGACTGAACCCCGAGGCGGGCTCCTTGCCGAGCATGGAACCCGCTTGGGATTCTCTCTCTCCCTCTCTCTCTGCCGCTCCCCTGCTCTCTCTCTCTCTCTCAAAATAAGTAAATAAACTTTTTTTTAAGAAAAAGAAAAAGAAGAAAAAGTTTCCATTTACAACCACAACAAAAACAATAACATATCTACAAATCGTATCAAGTGGTTTCCACAGAACACGGGGACAATTCAGTAGGCAAAGAATGGTCATGGCGACAAATGATACTGTTACAACTGGATAAACACGAGAATGAAGTTGGACACTCACCTCACATCATGCACAAAATTTAACTCAAAATCCAGCATAGACCGAGTGGTTGCCAGGGGCCGAGGAGCTAATGGGGAGTGGCTGCTACGGGCACACGCTTTCTTTTGAGGCGAGGAAAATTCTGGAATTAGATAGCAGGGGTGGCCGTACCCCTCTATGGAAATGCTCGAAGCGACTGACATGTACCCGTTAAAAGAGTGAATTTTACGGTACTCAACTTCTGTCTCAATAAAGCTATTTTTAGAAGAGTCACAGTGGCACTGTCTTCCTGTCTAGAGGCGGAGGGATGGACTGAAAGACCTTTTCCTGCCATCTCCAGTCCCAGAAACCCCTTACTTGTGACGGCAGGCTTGGTGGCCTTTGATGTCAACGCTTCAGGAAGACGGGAGGTCCCGCGGTGGCCCCCTCACTCCTCCGTGGCCCCGCACCTGCACTCATACGTTCATCCATTCGGGCGCCCAAGAGCATTTATTTAGCACTTTACGAGCTGTGGCCCAGCCTCCCGGGAGCTCTAAGCCTGGTGGGTGAGGACCACATAGGGACAGTGGGAGGTGCCGGGTGGGGCTGGGGACATGCAGGGCCCTGGGAGCTCTGAGCAGGGCTTGTCTGCATTGCCCGGGGAGGGCGGCAAGCTTCCCAGAAGAGGTGGCATGGAACTGAGAAGGGGGAGGAGGATTCTGTCGGGAGGGGATGGTGGGAGGGGCACTCCAGGCAGGGGGGAACGGCCTGTGCGGTGGCCCAGAGGCTCGAAGCATTTGGCCTGTTCACAGAAGAGCACCTAGCCTGGAACAGCTGGAGGATGGGTGGGTGTTCAAGGGGTAGAGCGAGAGGTGAGAGAGGAGGCGGGGAGCCCAGTGCCTGGGGTCCTTCTCCCTGTCCCCACGACTGACACTTATAGCACTGTTTTCCCCGTGTGAATTACAACATAGATGATGCCCCTACTCTTCCCTCCATTGGGAGCCCAGCTCCCTGCTCTGTGGCAGAAATTCTAGTGATCTTCCTCTACAGCCCTGCCCTCGTGAATCCCTGACCCCTTCCTTCCCCCAGCCATCAGGCAAGGTGGGCCCCTCCCTCCTTAGGGTGCCTGTAACCCCGATATACATCTCTGACTCATTCCCCAAGTCAACTAGGGGTTCCAAAATGGGGTAGGTGACCCAGAGAGTGGAGGGAGGTACCGGGTGCATGCCTGGTTGGCGGGGAACCAAGACTGAAAGGGTGCCGCTCACTCCTCGTTGGCCTTCTCTGTGTGATTTCACAAGCTTTTTCCAACTCTTTTTATCATAGTTTCAGACCATCTTGTTGACATGTAACCTAAAAAACCATTTATCAGAAGTTACGTACTTTCGTGCAGTGTGTATGCTGATGGTGAGGGAGGCAGAGGAGATATTCCTTCCCCCACCCCCTGCTCCTCTCCGGACACCCCGCGAGTCTGCAATCTGGCTTCTAAGTGGATTTGGCAAGAGTGGGGAGGGGCTTGCCAAATTGCCCCTGTCCAAGCTTCCGAGGAGTTCTTTAAAAAAAGCCTCCTCTGGGGGCGCCTGGGTGGCGCAGTCGGTTAAGCGTCCGACTTCAACCAGGTCACGATCTCGCGGTCCGTGAGTTCGAGCCCCGCGTCAGGCTCTGGGCTGATGGTTCGGAGCCTGGAGCCTGTTTCCGATTCTGTGTCTCCCTCTCTCTCCGCCCCTCCCCCGTTCATGCTCTGTCTCTCTCTGTCCCAAAAATAAATTAAAAAAAGCCTCCTCTGTGAGCGAGCTGACAGGGTCAGTTTCCCTTTGGACACAGACGTTGCCTGATTCATCGTGTGCCCCCACAGTGCCAAGCACAGCACCAGTGGGGACGGAGAAAATCTCCAGCTGAATTGGACGGAACTTGAAACAGAAATTGAACAAGCTCTCAAGGGTGGCCTCAGAACATGGAAAGAAACTGTTGGTAAACCCGAGTCCTTCTGTTGGCCTCTGGAGAGCACTTCACTTCAAGGAAGCCCTTGGCAAATCCTTTGGTAAAGTGCAGAATTTCTTTGTTCTACAAATAGTCTTTACTCTGGAAGTTGGATGCAGCTCTCGCAAATACCTCCCCCATTGCTGTCTCTCTCTCTCTCTCTCTCTCTCTGTCTGTCTTTCTGGATATCTACTTGTCTATCTATCTATCTATCTCTATCTATCCATCCATCTATCATCTATTTATCCATCTGTCTATTGATCGATCGATCGATCTGCCTGTCTGTCATCCTCATTATTCATGGATCCCATACTTGAAAATTTACCTACTAGCCAAAAGTTATTCACAATCGCAAAATCAATACTCAAGTTACTTTTGTAGTCCTTCCTGGACATGCACAAAGCAGTGAAAACTTTGGGTGCCCCAATGGATTGTGCTTTGGTATAAAGTCTAAGAACCATTCACTTAGCCTTGGGCCCCAAGGTTTGCTTCCATGTTTTTTTCCTACAACTCTTGTCATTTCATGTTTTACATTTAAGTCGATGCTCCATTTTTTTCAGATAATTTTGAGACTTGAGGTTGAGGTTCTTTCTTTTCTTTGTTTCTTTTTTTGGTTTATGGATGTCCAATTGCTTTAGTATAATTCATTGAAAAGACTGTCTTTTCTCCATTGAATCACTTGCGCACCTCTGTCAAAAACCAGTTGGGCATATATGCATGGGTCTATTTCTGGGTCCTCCCTTCTGTCCCGCTGATACAATGTCCATCTGTCTACCAATATCACACTTCTGTGATTAGTGTAGGTATATGGTAAGCTTTAATGTTAGGGAGAGTGTTTCCTCCTTCATTCTTTTCAAAACTTGTTTTACATACGCTGTGCCCCGTGCTTTTCCATACGAAGTTTGGAGTAAGCGTGCCTATGCCTACAAAAAGATTTCTTGAGATTTGATTTTATTATTTGTTTTCCTTCTTGAAAGTTTAATAAGAATTGCATTGAACCTATAGACCAATTTGAGGATAACTGACGTCTTGACTGTGTTGAATCTTATTTCGGTCTTTGATTTCTTTCAGCAGCAGCATCTTTCATGGTCAGGACACAGAGCATACACGTGTGTCGTGAACATTGCTACCTGAGAATTCGATTTCCTTTTGGGCAATTGTAAGTTGTATTGTGTTTTTAATTTTGGTTTCTACATTTTTGTCATCAGTATATAGAAATGTGATGGAGTTTTGCGCGTTGATCTTGTTTATATACTGTGATCTTGTTGAACTCCCTTATTAGCTACAGCAGTGTTTTTTAGAAAAAATAAAAAGCAACTTTATTTTTTAGAAAGGTTTTAGATTCACAGCAAAACTGGGCAGAAGGCATACAGATTTCTCATATATTCCCTATCCGTACATGCACGTAGTCTCCCCATTATCAACATCCCTCACCAGTGCGGTACATTTTTTACAACTGATGAGCCTGCTTTGACACATCATTATCACCCAGAGCCCCTTGTTGGTGTATCTGTTCACTCTTGGTCTTACACATCCGATAAGTTTGGACAAATGGTATCCACCATTTCAATGTTACTGCTCCAAAAATCTTTTGTGTTCCCCTTATTCATCCTTCCTCCCTTTTACACCTTGGAAATCACCGGTCTTTTTACTATCTCCACAGTTTTACTCTTTCTGGAACATCATATAGCTGGATCCATATAGTACGTAGGCTTTTCACAGACTTCTTTCACTCAGTAATATGGATTCAAGTTTGCTCCATGTCTTCTCATGGCTTGATAACTCATTTCTTCTCAGTGCTACATAATAACACCACAGTTTATTTATCCACTCACTTACTGAAGGATATCTTGGTTGCTTCCAAGTTTTGGCAATGGTGGATAACGCTGCTATAAACATCTGTGTGCAGGTTTTTATGTGGACATAAATTTTCAATTACTTTGGGTAAATACCAAGGAGTGTGGTCGTTGGGTCACGTGGTAGGGGCATGTTGAGTTTCGCAAGAAACCGCCAACTGTCTTCCAAGGTGGCTGCACCACTTGCATTCCGCCAGCAGGGCACGAGAGTTCCTGTTGATCCACAGTCTCATCAGCATTTGGTGTTGTCAGTGTTCTGGATCTTGGCCACTCTAACAGGTATGTGGTGGTATCTCATTGCTATAATAGTATCTCATTATCTCCCTGATGGCATATGATGTGAAGGATCTTTTCACACACTTGCTCGCATCTATATGTCTTCTTTGGTAAGGTCATTGGCCTATTTTTTAATCAGGCTACTTGTTTTCTTATTGTTGAATTTTTAAGAGCTGTTTCTAGATATTTGTCTAACAGTACCTTATCAAATATGCCTTTTGCAAATATGTTGGCCAAGTCTATGGCCTGTATTCTCACTCTGTTAACAATGTCTTTCACAGATCAAAAAATTTTAATTTTAAAGAATTCTAGTTGGGGCTCCTGGGTGGCTCAGTCGGTTTAGCATCCGACTTTGGCTCAGGTCATGATCTCACGGTTCATGAGTTCGAGACCCACATCAAGCTCTCTTCTGTCAACCCAGAGCCTGTTTCAGATCGTCTGTCCCCTCCCTACCTCTCCCCCACTGGTGCTCTCTCTCTCTCTCCGTCAAATATAAATAAACCAAAACAAAAGAAGAAAGAAAGAAAGAAAGAAAGAAAGAAAGAAAGAAAGAAAGAAAGCTACCCAAAATGGTTAGCACTAAAAATAAATTCCAGTTTATTAGTTCTTTCTTTCATGAATCATGCCTTTGACATTGCATCTAAAAATCATCACCAGCCTGGGTGGCTCAGTCAGTTAAGCATCTGACTTCGGCTCAGGTCATTATATCACGACGGTGTGTGAGTTCGAGCTCCACGTGGGGCTCTCTGCTGACAGCTCAGAGCCTGGAGCCGCTTCAGATTCTGTCTGCCCTTCCCTGCTCACGCTCTCTCAATAATAAATAAATGTTAAAAATCATCACCAAACCTAAGATTATCTAGATTTTCTTCTATGTTGTCTTCTAGGAGTTTTATAGTTTTACACTTTACACTTAAGTCTGTGATTCATCTTGAGTTTATTTTGGTGAAGGGTGTAAGGTCTGTGTCTAGGTTCATCCTTCATCTTTCTGCATGTGGATGTACAGTTAGTTGTTCCAGCACCATATGTTGAAAAAACTATCTTTTCTCCATCATATTATCTTTGCTCCTTTGCCAAAGATCAATTGACTATATTTAGGGGGGAAGTTTTCTCTGCATCTATTGATATGATCATGGGATTTTTCTGCTATGGGCTATTGATGTGATGGATTACATTATTTGATTTTTAAGTTGAACCAGTCTTGTGTGCCTGGGATAAGTCCCACTTGGTCATGGCGTATGATTCTTTTTATATATCGTTGGATTCTATTCATTTATATTTTGTTGAGGATTTTTACATCTATGTTTGTGAAAGATATTGGTCTTTAGTTTAGTTTTAGGAGGAGTCTGCAAAGGAGATAGAGAGGGACAACGAGAAGCAGGAGGGAAGCCAGGGAGTGTGGGAGTGGAGGGGGGAGAGGGTTTCAAGGAGGAGGCAGTGATGTCAGCTGAAAACTACACACCGATGTGACAGTCAGAGGTCACTGGTCACGTCCCCAAGAGCAGCTACGGATGGAAGGGCGGGGAAGAAATCCAGATAGGAGTGTGTTAAGAGGAAATGGGAGGAGAGAAGTCATCTTTTTAAGGGATTTCACTGTAAAGATAAAGCAAATAAATGTGTTTGTAGCAGGAGAATCTTTTTTTTATTTTAAATTATTTTTTAATGTTTATTTATTTTGACAGAGAGAGAGAGAGAGAAAGAGCATGAGCGGGGGAGGGGCAGAGAGAGAGGGAGACACAGAATCCGAAGCAGGCTCCAGGCTCTGAGCCATCAGCACAGAGCCCGACGCAGGGCTCGAAGTCACAGATCGTGAGATCACGACCTGAGCCAAAGTCGGATTCTCAACCGACTGAGCCACCCAGGCGCCCCAAGAATCTTTTTTTTTTTTAATTTACCGTATGTTTTATTCTTTGTAGTTGTAGAAACAGGTACCAGCATATTTGCACACCGACGTGAGCAATCCAGCGAAGAGAGGCACTTTGCTAATGCAGGAGGGAAGGAAGGGTGGGGGGTGATGTTCCGGAGGATGAGATCTAGTGCACAAGTGACCTTGGAGAGGGACAGAGAGTCTCGGATTCATGATGAGCTTGCCCAAGGATTTCCCAACAAAGGTGCACATCTTTCCACATGTTTACCTGGGCGCAGACCAAGACGGAGAGAGTATTTTAGCAGCACTCTGCAGCTATATTTTAGCAACTTGTTTTCCTTTTTCAAAAAATACGTTGTAAAGATCCTCCCGTGTCAGGGCACAGAGACCAGACTCAATCTTTTTAATGGCTGCTTAGTATTCAGCAGTATGGATGCCCCATTATTTATTTAACCAATCTCCTACTGATGGACACTTAGGCTGTCTCCATGTTTTATTTGCTATTACAAATGGTGCTGTAAAGAACCCCCTTGCATAAATGCATATCCCTGAGCTGTTCAGAATCACCAACTTCTAGAAGGGAAATTGCTGGGTGAGAAGCCGGGTGCCTTTGAATTGTGTAGATGCTGTTCAAACGTCCCCCCCAAAGGCTGCTTCAGAGAACACCCCCACCAGTGGCACAGGGAATGGGACAAGTCAACAGCAGGTTGGCTTTAACTACGGTTTAACTTTAAAGTGTTGCCGGGACGGGGCGCCTGGGTGGCTCAGTCAGTCAAGCGTCGGACTTGGGCTCAGGTCATGATCTCGCGGTTCGTCGGTTCGAGTCCCACATCGGGCTCTGTGCTGCCAGCTCGGAGCCTGGAGCCCGCTTCGGATTCTGTGTCCCCCTCTCCCTCCACCCCACCCCTACTTGTGCTCTGTCTCTCTCTCTCTCTCTCTCAAAATTAAATAAACACTCAAAAAAGGAAACAGACGAAATTAACATTGACGTGACCCGATTAACTACACTCTCGATGTTACTCCGTTTTCACTAGATTTTTCCCTCAATGTCCTTTTGCTGTTGCAGACTCTCAGCCTGGATACATTACATTTAGCCCTCATACCCCCTGACCTCCACCCTTCTGCCCACCCTGGTCTCCCTGGGGCCCAGCGGAAGGCACCTGGCACACAGGTTGTGCCCGCTGAGCACGTGGCAGGGATGCAGGTCACTCTGTGCCACGGGGTGGTCGGCCAAGCGCCCGGGGCTGGTGGGCAGGAGGCTGAGCTGGAGCACGGGAATGAGCACAGAAAGCAGGGATGCTGTTGTGCAATGACCCTGAGCCCTGGGTCCCCCTGGGTCCCGAGTCCTCAGCGCAGGCTCAGGGAGATCTGGGGCTGGGCTGGGGCTGCACAGGGGCGGCCACAGGTCTCACCGCCCTCCCGTGGTGGCACCCAGCTCCGCAGAGGAGTCCTACACATACACATGTAGCCGTGGCTGCTGATGGCCACAGGCCACCGGTGCACTCCCAGGCAGATGGGGCAGCTGTGCCCCCCAGTCATTGTCCCCGTGGGCAGTGGCTGCTGCACTGAAGCAATCGGGCCGCCATGCACTGTCATTCCGGAGGCCGGGCCCACCGTCACGGCCACCACCACCACACCCGTCCTGGCCCAGCCAGCCCACCGACATGTGGGGTTTTCTCAACAAATATATGTGCAGCCATGTAAATGTAGTTCCTCTTCCTTATGAGTTCCTTAACATTCTCTCCTCTCTAGCTTATTCTATTGTAAGAATACAGTCTATAACACACGTACAAAATACGTGGTTAATACACAGTTTCTGTTATCTGTAAGGCTTCCCGTCAGCAGTAGGCTATTGGGAGGTGAGATTTGGGGGAGTCAAAATTAAGTCCACCGTATAAACTATTAGGAATGTTTCTGTAAGGAAGATCCGTCTCTAATCCCCTATTCATTCATTCATTCATTCATTGGTTTATATCAGTGTGGACTCATGGATATTTCTTTTATACTCTGGGTTACAGTCCAGCACTGCGTTATTTTGTTACGCAAATCGTTCTGTCTTTGGGAGCACTTTCAGACGCCCGAGTCCCTTTGCCATGGCCCCGTGAGCCTGATTTTTTGAGCACTTTCTTGCTTTCTGGCCCTACGTGGTGCTCTAGGCCCATCGTGTACATTCCCTTCCTCGGCCCCAGAACCAGCCATTTCTCTAGGGGGCCTGTGGTTCCTTTTACTGGAGAAAAGCATTAGAAACCAAGATCTGGGCACTCGACCAAGGGACTTAGAAGGTGCTTCCAACTCTAAAATTATAGGATTCCGGGCTTAGGATAAAAGTAGTTCCAAAATCATTAGACACTGGGAGATTAAATGAAATCTGCCGTGATGAGGCATTTTCTCCTCTTCTCTTTGGCTTCTAATTATATTTGTTTTTCTTGCCCCTACCCCTACCCCAGTTCAGAAGAAGACACCTGTGAAGTTTTGCCACCCAATCCGTTGTGCCCTTTCACCTGTAAAATAATACCCACGAATTCCTGTGTGGATCCCACTGCCCCAACACTCAAGCCATTATGCTTTGGGTAGGGTTAACTCCACCCCTAGCTCGAGGAATGAACACTGATTGGCTTAAGCCGCTCAGCCCCGTCCACCCCTTTGGCCTCTGTGATTGGTGCAAGGACGGGGCTGTGCCTCTTAGAGCCAATGGCATTGGGTGTCCCGAAGCTGGTCCGGAGAGCGCTCTGAGCAGAGGGTTCCTTGCCGCACACGTTTGGGGAAAAGCTGCAAACCACGTGGTTTTCTGCTGCAGGCCTTCTCAGAGCTTTTAATGCAGCTGGTAACTGAGGAGACAAGGCCCCGAGTCTGCCTGGCTTCTGGTCCCTCTCCCCTTCAGCAAGTTACCTAACTTCTGGGTGCCTCAGTTTTCTCCTCTGTAGAATGGGACAACGATGGAACCCACTCACAGGGCTGTTGTGCAATGAAATGAGTTCCTTAGGAAGGAACATGCCTGACACTTAAGGAGACATCGGAGACATCTTGGCGCTATTCCCACGTCCATCTCCGTCATCACGACCGCCCTGCTGCGGAGCAGGGACAGACTCCTGCCTCGCTCCTGAGACCAAACCCCCGCAGCAGACTTTGCCTGGCACCGGGTGTCCCGGGTCCCAGCCTTGCTCCTGCAGGGTCCGATCCTGCCCTCACACCTCCATCCCGGCCTCCCCTGGGGCAAGAAATGGAGGGTGAGGCGCTTATTTGGAGGTCAAGATCAGCATCAGGAGGACCGGGGATGGGAAGGAAGCCCGTAAAAAGGGCCTTACTGAGCAGGTGACTGCTGCGGGTAGCAGGGCCTCAGTCCCAGGGGCGCCATCTGCGAGGTGATGCAAAACGTGTCTCAGCGCTGGCCCCTCGGGGCCGAGGAAGGGGGAGCGTTCACCTCCAACTCTCCCCTTCCCAGGCGGAGGCGGGAGGCTGATCCTGGGCCTCGCTCCCTGGAGTCCCGGGGGCCCCCATGACGGATGGAGCAGCTCCTATCTACGAGGCACACCCGCGTCCTACCCATGGCTGGACACCCGGCCGGGCCCATGCAGCCAAGTGATAACCTGTCACCAGATTCTGTAAATGCCGTGTTCGATTTCACATTCCCTGTGCCCGGGGCTTCCCCCCACCCACCTCCCCAAACTTTCTGCGCGTCGTCCAGAACCTTGTTCTTCCAAATCTGGTCCGTCTCAAGATCTCCCCACCCTCCTGCTGTGGAGCGGAGCCCCCTTACGTGATCAGGGATGGACGGTGAGGGCTGGAAGCCGGGGCCCCGCATCACCCCACACCCAGCTCAGCACATCATCTGCGTCCCCAACTCACATCAACATCCACTTCCTTCCCTGAGCACCTACTGTGCTCCTGCCCCGCTGAGAGTTTCCCCTCCCCCGTGACCCTCGCGGCCCCTATCAAGGCGGGCTCATCTTCTCTGCTTCTGGGTGGAGAAACTGAGATCTGAGAGGTTAAGTCACTGCCCCAAGGTCACCCACCTGACCCTAAGGAACCCTGAGGGGGACCCACACACGTCCCCGCCCTCCCACTGTCCTGTCTGCGGGGCTGTGGTTTTCGGTGCCCTCCAGGCACCACCCCGCCGGCGATCCCCCTTTTCCTAAGCCCTTCCTGCCCGTTTGCTTAGAAGCAGCCCATGAATACACGTCAGAGATGGTTTTCCAGAGCCCGAGGCTGGTTGCCCAGCAGCAGACAAAGACGGTGCATTGCAGCCCTGCTCTCTGATTATGACTTCCTTACGACAATAATTAGTTCATTATGTCCCAAGTACGTCTTATTCCTCTCGAGGTTCTGCAATAATTACAGGGCGGCATGTGATTAAAAACGACTCGTGGAAATGAGCTTCGGATGAAGATCTCGGTGGCAAGACTGCTGGGCGTTGAAGAACTGGCCGGAGCTCACAGGCTGGACCTACACCCAGCACCTGCAGCCGACCCCAGCCCCCAGCCGTGACCTTCACACTCACGGCTGCTCCAGTCCTGGGTGTCCGTCTGTGGAGCTTTCAGAGCTCATGTTCACCGCCCCGCCCCCCCTCCCCACCCTCCTGTGACGGAAAGGCTGATGGCCTCACTCTCCTATCTACACATGAGGAAACTGAGGCCCTCAGTTGGAGGGCCACAGCAGGAGGGGAGGCAACTTGCCCAAAGCCACACAGCATGGAAGCAGGGCAGCCCTGTGGGCCTGACTCCTCCTCTAGGGCTCCCTCCTCTGCTCCCCCTACTCCGAGCCCTCCTCAGGGAAAGTGCAGAGATAAGACGGGGCCCCTCTTCCCCGCGAGAGGCAGCTTGTGCAACAGGGGAGCCTCCAGTCTTCAGCATGACCTGCCCCGACAACCAGGCCCTTCTGGGTCCCCGCCACACCTCCCTGCTTTCCCTCCAGAGAGGCCAAAGCTAGTCCTTCCTCATCCACCTGCTTTAATTATCGCCTTCAAGGAGAGAACCCAGGTGAACACAGGAGTCTTGCCTCTGGTAGCTGAAAATATCGTGTCTCCTTGGAAGGCAATAGGGGCCTCATGGCAGGCCCTGCACTAAACGCCATTAACCTCTGTCCCCTGTTCCCCGGGGGGGGGGGGGGGGGGAGGGGGGGCCTCCACCGTACCGTAGGCTGGTTGATGTACAGACTCAGGAGATCGCTTTGCATCGTGAGCCGCCCCTCCCTAGAGGTAAGACTTAAGGCGCCCAGCCTCCCTGGATCCCACTCCTTCACCTACAAGAAGGCGATGAGACTTAACCTTCTTCGGAACCCAGTGTTCCCCTCAAACAGCTAGAAGAATCAGTTCAATTATTTGTAAGCTTGGCAAGGACGTGGACGCTCGGCTGCTGTCTTCCTGGCACTTAGCAAGTCACAGGATGACCATAAACGTGCCAATGCCACCCACCCTTCTTTTTGCCTCTGTGCCCTCCTGTCACTGGGTTCCAGTGGGGACTGGCTTCCAGGCAGGACTGACACACTCTGCCCTGGGGCTGGGGCCCACCCAGGAATGGGGAGTGCGTTGGGTGTTTCCTCTCCTATAAAATCGGTGGTGGGGGGCGGGTTGGATCACCTCCAAGTCCCCCCAGCTCCCCATGCCCCTGGCCAGGCCCTTTTGCCTTCACAGAGCCCCCCGGGGACAGCAGGTGGAGGGCGGCATGCCATGCCAAGGCCACATGCCAGCACAAGCAGGATCCAAAGCCTCCTGACTCCCGGCCCAGGGCTTGGGGGTCCTCCACACCCAGGGCACGTCAGACATGAGGGTTTCCCACAGGCCAACTCTCTTGGAAGGTCAGGTGCGTAAGCCTATGTCAGGACGGCATGGGTTTCCTCACCTCCTGTCCCCACACAGGGAACGGACTTGGGTCCGAAAGCACCCAGAATCCACCGTGCGAATAAGAACACTGGGTCTCAGAGACATCGAGTCACGTCCCCAGAAAGCCCAGGATCCTGCAGGTTGGAAGTGACAGAGCGGGGATCAAACTCAGGTCTTGGTGGCCGTAGAGGCCAAGCTCTTGACAGTGGAGCCTGGGCTCTGGCCGTGGCCTGCTCCCTCCTGGATCTAGGGAGCCCTGGCAAGGCTTAGACATCTCTCTAGGAGCCTAGTCTGGACGGTGGGAGTGACTCACTGTCATTTCCCAAAGTCTCTGCCTTTTCTCACCGAGCCCAACCCAAGGCCTCTGCAGCTGAGCAAATTCTGTCCCTGTAGTTTGGGACAACCTCCTGAGACTGCAGGAGGACCCATCCCAAGCCCCGAGCTTGAGACCCATCTGTGTTCCCTTAGGTACCTGCTGGGATCCAGCGCTGTGATTCTGGCCACCCTGGTTAACCTCCTGAGCAGGTGCCTCATGAGGCTTCAAGGCCCTCAGCTCCTGAAACTCCCCTGAGAGGCAGGGATGGCCAGGCCAAGCTTCCCAGCCCTCCTACCGGGCTGCCTTGTCAGAGGGCACAGACCACCCAAGTCTTCTAACAGGGACAGCCGGCCCCAAAGGCCAAGGCCCATGCGGAGCAGAGAGCAGAGTGTCAATGACCAGCGCAGTTCAGAAGCCCCAGCGGCTCCACTCTCCCCCTGCGGAGAGGGGGCTGGGGTTGGCCGTGGCCAGAGGATCCACAGGACCTGGCAGCGGTGCGAGGGCACTTCTGTCTCTGGTAGGGGCTGCGCTGACACCGGGCGCTGGAGGTCTTAGGGTGGCAGATGCCGTGGGTGCCCCTCCCATGTCCCCGGCTGGTCACCCTCACACACCAAGGAAGGCTGCCCATGGAGTACACCTGCGACTCTCCATTCCCCCTGTTCCCTCCATCAGAACACATCCAATAACGTTCACAAAACAGCGTCCACTACGTGCCGGGAGCTGTTCCAGGTACAGGACAGAGAAAGCCCCATCCTCGTGGAGCTGACGTTGGGAGGGGTGACAGACATTAACCGACACAGCTGTATCTGGGTAGGGTGGTGATACACGCTAAGGGGACACAAAGCAGGGTGAGGGGACAGAGGTGACGGCGTGCTGGTTGGAGGCTGACGTGGCCTCACTGCGTGCAGAGGGAGGGTGGGGACCAGGGCCCGGCCAGCCCGGATCGCCAGCCCAGGCACAGAGCCGGACACCAGCTGGCCCTCAGCAAGCACCTGCTTACCGCACATCTAAGGGAACAGAGCCTCCTCCTGGAGCCCTGGTCCGGGAAAGGGTGGCAGGGGTGGGGGGCTGATCTCAATTCTCCCGTCTCCGGTGAGACGTCTCCACACGGCCACATCCCTACAGGACTGGGCTTCCCCTCTTCCCGGTGTCTCCAGGGTTCATTCCCCAGCAGATAGATGGAGGAGGGATTGAGGAGAGAGTAAGACCCGTCCCCACCTCCATTCTCCAGGCAAAGCCGGAACCCCCCACCCGAGGGGAGCGAGTGACTCAGACATCCCTCCCCCTGTGGGGGGCAGAGCTGGGTGGGGACAGGATCAGAAAAAGCCTCCTCCTATGACTAAGAAAATGACCGGGGACATCACACTCCCCTGGGAAGAGCCTCACTCGGTCCCCTCCTCGCCTCCGGGGCCAGGAAACCCTCAGTTTCCTTGTAGCGCATGTTTCAAGCACATTGTTTTCCCCTCTTGATGAAGTGTAATTGGTTTAAGGCTCTCTGACGGTTATTTCATGTCTCCAAAGCATACTTTTCACGGGCAGATCAATTGCAAGGAAACACCCAGAGCCTGTGGAAATTAAATCTATTAACAAGTGAGCAGTGGCCAGCAGCTCACGGAGAAGCCACGACGAGGCGAGGAGACATGAGGCTGGAGCTCTGCCCGAGGCCCTGGGGTGGAATTCACGCAGGGGTTTTATGAGTCTTAACGTTTTAGTTTTTCCCTGTGGCTGAAATGAAACTTCATTTCTGAGTCTGGAGAGGACGATCAAGGAAGAGTCAGAGAGCAAAACAGCCCCGTGTAGGGGACACGGAGGGGTCCTTCACAGGTCACCCCCAGAGGGATCTCTGTTCCTTAAACCCTGGGAATCTCAGGGAAGAGCCTCTGGTTCCCACGCCACCCCCCACATTTGGACACCGTGCACCGTCCCATGCGTGGGGGCCGTGGGAAGAGAGGACACCCGAGATGCCACCTCGACCCCACAGTCCATCAGGAAAGGGAAGCCAGGCAGGGACTCTGGACCAGCAGAGACCATTGCTGATGGCTGTGGGGGAGAGGGGTAAGAGGAGGGAGGGACGATCCCCTAATGCTAGAACATCTGCAAAAAGGGGTAATTTCCAAACATCCTGTGTGCTGGGATGGGCCAAGTTCCAAAGCCTCAAATGACACCAGAATCCCCACAATGAAAATTATACATTGACCTTAGGAATAAGACCAGCTCCCAGCCACTGGCAGCTTCTTATGAGCCCAGCTCTGGGCTAAACGCTTTCCATGTGTCACTTCACTCAAACCACATAACCCGATAACCTAATAATGTGGTAAATAGCATTATTGTCCCCACTTTACAGAAGAAACTGAGTCTCAACCAAGTAACGTCATGTGCTTTGAAGTGCCCAAAGGCTGTCTTATGTTTCCAACCTAGGCTGTCCTCATATTATGCCTCCCGACAAGTAGTCATCCAACTCCTGCTTGCATACCCCCAAGGATGGGGAGCTCACCACCTATTGAGTAGCCCGTTTCACCTCCACCTTAGGACAGCTTTGACCGGTGGACCGTCCTTCGGGCCACACTGAGGACACTAACACCCTCTTCCACGTGGCAGCCCTTCCTGTATCAGAAGACAAGTCTTGTCTGCACAGGGATGTTCGTCTCCAGGTTCGACAGCCCCATTCCTTTCCAGCGTTCCTCATCATACATCCTTCAGGAAGCGTGCTCCCCCAATCGAGGTTGAGTTTGTAGTCTCCTTTTACATTACCAGACAAGGCTGGATGCACTTCTCCAAGGAAGAACGCATGGCGGCGGGGGGGGGGGGGGGGGGGGGGGACCGGTGCCAAGCTCATAATTGCAGAAATGATGGCGGTGAAATTAAACGCACCATCGCACCTTTCAACACCTGAAGTTTGCAGCCACAGGGCTCAGTCAGAAGGTTCGGAGCCCACAGCCGTCTGAAAGAGCGGGTACTCACAGCGAGGGGAACTCTCAGCCATCGGTGAACAGCAGGGCCCTCTCTGCGAGGCGGGAACACCCGCTCTGAATCCGGCAAGATGGGGAAGAGTTCACGATGCTTCATGTCTCCTGCCTTAGGGCCAAATCAGGAAAGGAGGGGAGCCAGCAGGAGACATTTACCAGATGTCTGTAGTTAGCAGGAGCGTGAGCCACACTGTGGCCAGTGGGGAAACGTGGTCCTTGGGGCCAGGAAACCCTGGGTGTAAAACCCCTCGCTTATGAGCTGTGTAACTCTGGCCAGTGTCTCAACATCTCTGGGCCAGTTTCCTCCCCTGACACAAGGTGCTAATAATGACCTTCTCCAGGGATGGTTTTATTTTTAGAATCAAATGAGATCTTCCACCTGCTGGCTCCCATGCGTGCCCGGCCTATGTCCATTCCCTTGTCAATCAGTGCTGAAGATGAGGAGGGTCGGCTACGAGATGCGATGTCTGTAAATATGAATCGCTGCATTTTCCCCTCTTACCTGACCTTGGACCAAGCCTCTAGCTGAACTGGCCCTTTATACAGAACTCCTTGCGCTGTCTCCGCCTTCGGGACTGGACTGTCCCTGTAGGAAAGGCGGCTCTGCCCCTCTGCTTGCCGCCTGCCCAGACCTTCCCCAATGGCCAAATCCAGTTGGGTGCACCCGGAGCCCACTCACCACCTGAGCACCCACGGTGTGCCGGAAACTTCCGTTCGGAGCACTGACTTGGCCCAGGGCTCACGGCTGGGATGTTCCTGGGACGCATGTAAATCAAGATCTGCCCAGCTCCTGAGCCTATGATTTGCTTCACACTCCACGTTCCTTCTGTGACTTCAGAGAGATCTCTTCTTTCCACGGCTGTAATAAGGAATTACAGAATCCCAGAGGATAGAGTCAGGAGGGCTTTGAACACAGACCACCAGGAGGGAGAGGCCATGGGGCCGAGAGAGGAAACTTCCACCGGGGTCAGGCAGCTGGGTCACAGCCTCAGCGCGCCCACCCACACGCTGGTGACCTTGGCCCAGCCCCTTAACTGCTCTGAGCCTCAATTTCCCCATCTGTAATCCTGGGCCCAGACCACCTGTCTCCCTGGGAGTCTGTGAGGGTGGCCTAAGTGTAACACACGCGGAAATGCCTAGCGCTGTGCTTAGTAAAGAGGGGCTGGACCCAAACCTGGCCCACTGCGCCAGGGATGAGACCCGGGACTAGACCCCAGTGTTCTGATGCCCCAACTCCAGCCAGCCAAGCCTGTAGTAGAGGCTCAACCCAGTGTCCCTCCCCTGGGACCCAGCAAAGAGTCATGTCACACATGGCACCTCCCTTAGCCACACACCCTTCGCCACATGCGAAGATGCCAGAATTCGCGGGGCGCCCCTCCCGGGGCACGCCTCCCCCAGCTCCTGGCCAGCTTCTTCTCTCCCTCCCCCCACATCCACCGTCCACCGTCCACCCGACAATAGCTGAGCGCATCTGCAGACAGTTGTTAGCGGCTGGTCGGTCCCTCCGCGGACACAGTGCGTTCCCTGTAATGACATCCATTAGTCTGTCTGACATCAACACTGTTCTCAGGTTAATATGTTTAACTTAATGAGGCATTATTTTCAGTTAGAAAACTCCTGAAGAAGCATGTTTCCTCCTGATGAGCTAAGCTGATGAGTAGATTAATCCTAGACTTGAACAAGCTGACTAAGAAAATGAAATCTAACCAGCTCCTTTTTCTTCTTTAGTTATGGGCTGAGCTTAAATTAATTTGCATAAAACTGTTCATTTCTTCGAGGAAGAAACAGGGAGAAGATCTCCACTGGGCCCTGTGAGGTGCCCTCCATGTGCCGTTTGGTCCCTTCCCCCAGCCCCAGCCCCAGCTCCAAGGACATGAAAACACCAAGGACCAGTTTATGGTGGACAGGTGAGGGGGGTAGGTGCCTCACACTGAGCATCAGGAGGGGCCAGCGCTCAAAAGAGGAGCTCTCACATGGTGGCCGAGATGCCAACCACAGTGGACAGAGCTGGGAGTCCATCTGGCTGGTCTCTATCGCTGCCAGCTCTGAGGGGCTCGCTGAGCCCAGCACTTAGTAGGCCCTCAACAGTTTTTCGTTGAATGAGTGCCATCGGTGCTCAACAGATGGCTTCTCTTTATTCAAGGAATCACATGATCTCAAGAGAGAGAAGGCGCCTGATGTCCCAGATACATCTGGCGGGTGAGCCAGTGTTCATGACCACAAACCCAAAGATCCAAGACTTGACCAGCGGACATTCCCACGTCCCTCTCCCCATGGACACTCAAGGCCGCTGCCAGCCGTGAGACGCTTCCTTTCTTTCACGACAATTCTCTGTCTGCCCCTGCTCCTAAGGTAGAGAACAGAAGCTGGGGCGGTGGGGGGGGCGCAGGCAGCACATTCTGCCCCCATCCTGCTTGCTCAGTGGCCAATCTTCTCTCTGAAATCAAGACTGGCCGAGTTTCATATGTACACAGGCACCGGCCGGGTGGGATTGATAGGCAGACAGAGCCGCAGAACCAGAGAGATCACTGGGGCCACTTGGCCACGACCCAGGGAGGAGACAACAGTGGGCACGTGAAGAAGCCTCCACTTTGTAGGGCTGCCGTGAGTGTTTCTGGAAAGCACCGGGGACAGCGCCTGGCACAGGCCAGGAGCTCGGGAGATGGTAACTATTATTAGTAGTTCATGGGCAGAGCAGAGTATCCGAAACAGAATCCTTGGTTGCCCAGCCTCAGGTCTCCGGGCCCACGAACTGTGTCCAGTCTCTCCAAGGAGAGGAAAAAAGACTCCTAGGCTGCAAGGAAAATTTGTAGACGATAGGTTGCAAGAAGGAGTCTTTTGCGCAAGGAGGTAAGTCCCTTGTGCCGGGATGTCCCTTGTGCGGGAGGGTAAGGATTTGGTAGCAATGGAGAGCGATAAGAGGGCCAGATTCGACAAGTGATGAACCCTCACCTTTCACAGGGTCAGCGTGTGCCCACGGGACCCATACCCAGACCGTTTTGAAAAGGAAGGGTAACCTTCAAAGGTTCAAATGTCCTTTTTCTCCATTTCGATGAAGTATGTTTTAGGCAGCAAAGTACATGGATAAGTGATGGAATTCTCCCAGGTCAAACCCTTTCCTCCTGCAATATATTCTCCAGATGGGATTCTCACTGGCTATAGTTTCATCAATAGCATGCTATAGTCACATGTGTTTCTTCTGAAGTGAGACTTGCATCCACCCTAGAAACACGAACGTGGCTCTTGAGTGTGTACGTTTGGGGGACGGAGGCCCTAAACAGCAGAAATGGCCCCAGGGCAAATCAGTCTCTGGCTTTTCAAAGGCAGGCGCTCCCCTTCCTTGGCTCTGTTCTCCAAGAGTGTTTCTGGCAGAATTCTCTGGATTCAGAGAGGAACTCAGGCCCTGAGTGGGGGGGTTGGGCCATCCTGCAGCCTACTGGGTGATCTGGAACCCGTTGCTTCCCCCTCTCTGGCCTCAGTTTCCCCCAACATGTAAAACACAGCCATTGGGCCAACTGGCATCAAAGGATCCTTCTGGGTGGAATGTGACGGTAAGTCCGAGTGAGGCCCGGGTGTGCAGGAGGACCCTAAATGAGCAGGGAGTGGAGGATGCTGGGAAGGGTGGCCCCAAGGAACATGCCGGTTTAAAGACATGCCTTGGGGCGCCTGGGTGGCTCAGGCGGTTAAGCGTCCACCTTCGGCTCAGGTCGTGATCTCACGCTTTGTGAGTTCGAGCCCCGCGTCGGGCTCTGCCCATTGACGGCTCGGAACCTGCTTGGGATGCTCTGTCTCCCTCTCTCTCTGTCCCTCCCCCTTCATTCTGTCTCTCGCTCTCAAAATAAACTTAAAAAAATTACTCATCTTCTGCCATTCTGGTGGATAACTCTGGGCCCTGTGTGGTTGACACTGTCTTCTGTTCCCCATCTGATCTGGTCTTGAGCCCCACCATGGTCACTGAATTGATAACGGCCTCATCGGAGGGCTTGCTCTCCCTGACTCCCTTCCCCACTGCCCTCGGGTGTTTCCTTCTCCCCCAGCTGAATCACGGGTATCAAAGCCTTGTCGAAGGTTCTGGCAACAGGGGACCCAAACTCAAACGATGCCTGAGAAATGGCAATGGACCCAGGGGCACCCGGGGGTGGGTGCTGGCACCGGGAGCTCAGCTATCGGGAGCTCTCGGTGCTCTGCTCAGCAGGCGTGTGCCTCCTTCCGTGTGTGTTTTACGCTATCACGCCAGAATAAGAACCGCCCCCCCCCCCCCCGCAAAGAACAGGGCCCTTTTCACTGCGATGCCCAGAGCATGCTGGTGGGGGAGGCAAGGTGGGAAGAACACCGGACAGACACCCGACACACAGACCACACCACCAGGGAAGTTGGTTTTGTCAGACGACGCGTGGATGAACGGGTCGAGTAGAAACCACATGAGCTGGGGAGCAGACACACGAGTGAGCACGTTCAGGAACGAGTGAAGGAAGGAGCCAACACGAGGCAGGTGAGGAGGAGGAAGGAGGCCCCTTGGGACCTTGAAGAGCTAAGTGCGTGGGCGGGCGGTGGAAGGAAGGAGGGACGGAGAGGACACGCGGTGGCAGTTGGGATGAGCGGACCGCAGAGCGAAGCAAGGAACGAATTAGCACAACACATGAACGAGAAAACCCTGAAAGGTGAGCGAAGGGATGAGTGATGGGAAATATAAGAAACAAGCAGATGAGGGGTCTGCGTGTGTCAGGGGACACGGGGCTCCAGGCGTCCCAGCTGCACGGGAGAGGGAGTGGTCTGGAGAGCAGAAAACCCCCCACGCTGAGGAAGGGGTGTCCACTCAGGCACTGGGGCCAGGGAAACCAGCGCGTTCCTCTTCCAGAAGCGTCCTAAAGTGACTTCGGTTTGGGTTTAATGAAAACATTATTAAGCCAGTATTATCGATGATGCCACGGGGCGGGCCACTCCCTGGGACTAAGTGGCTTCGGTGCCCAGGGCTAAATGGAAACTGCTACACTGTCCTCACAATGAGGTCACAGAGAAGTACTTATTATGTGGCAACCCCCCCCCCTCCCCCCCGGCATGACTTTAATAATCGCTACTTAAATAACATTTTCACTGTCTCCTTACAAATTAACCTCCGGGAGGTGTCATTAATGTCGGCGTGGGAGACTTTGCTGAGCGGCCCGGGGATGAGGAGAGGCGGTGCCGTGACGGTCCTGAGACCCCTGGGCCGGTGATGCTGTGGACTCAGGTTTGGGGGAACCTGGGTCCAGGACGGCAGGCAAGTCACGCCCCCACCTGGGCCTTGCTTACCTGTCCCGTGAGGTGGAGAGGGTTCTCCAAATCCTCACCCTCCTGGAGGCCTGGGCGCTCTCACTGGAGACCCGGGTCAGGGTCAGAGTCAGTCACTGCCCCCCCCCGACCCCCAGCGGGGCTCGTCCTCAGCAGAGAAACGGGGGCTCCTCCTGACCTGCGCTTCTCCCCCACCAGACGGAGGACGGGACCCGTCTGTGCACAGCAGGTGCTCAGCACACAGCAGGTGCTCAGCAAACGCTGGTGGGAGGGCCGGCCGGATCCCACCGCACAGCGGCTTTACAAGCGGCCTGGAGTCCCTTGCAGGACAAGGAGGTTTGATAACCAGACGGCCCCTCCCCGCTGTCCTCAGGGAGCCTGTCTGAGTCTCTCCAGGTGTCACTGCTTCCCTTTACTTCTCCGCAGTCTCGCGCCTGAGCCCCTCTGCCCCACCCCGCACCCCCGTGCGCCCCCTCTCCTTCTAACATCCGGAGCCTGAGACGGAGGGACCGCATGGGACAACTGCGTGACTGTGCGGGACGCGAGCGCCAGGGCTCTGACCAGGGGCCCAGGGGCTCTCCCCTGAGGAAGAGCGCCCGAGGGGGCATCTCGTCTCCTGTCTCCACTGCCCTGACCCGCCAGTGACTGGGGTCAGCTCGTGGGTCTGGAAGAACTGGACGGTGACTCCCGGCCAGAAGACTCACTTTGACCCTGCTGCTCCTGTGGCCTGAGGGCTGTCGGCACCTGTGAGCGGGGAATTTCTGCCTGCTTCCAGAAGTCTGCCTTCCTAAGTAGCCGGGCTCACTCGGGCTGTCTTCTCTCCAAGGCGTTGGAAACCACACCTAACTGGGTCCCACCTTCAGATGTAAAGGACAGCCCTTGTCTGTGTCTGACCCTCCGACCGTTTGGGTGAGGTAACAGCCAACCCCCTCCTCCAATTAGCCGTGGGGGGGGGGGGGGACTCCATCCCCAAAGCACCAAGGAGCAGACACAAGAGCCCACAGTCAGTGCTGTGTAGTCAGGCTGAGTCGGCTTATCCATGGGCTCAGGAACCCGGAGGTGACCCCTGGGGTGCCCAGGGAATCACATGATCATGAGTTAGCTTGGGGTCCATCACCGTAGGACCCTCCACCAGTTCCAGGACCTTCCTGCCTCCCATCTCAGTTGATGGTGTCGGGCAGGGAGATCCAGTGACCATCCCTGCCGGTCACCTGCCCGGCTCTGCCCGGCGGGACCAGCCTGGCTCAGACTCGTCTGCACCCCCTCTGCTCTCCCGGAGCAAGTCCAGCCCCCCCAGGGGGCAGCCCCAGCAGGGTCACCAGGAACTGGATCGAGGGATCCCCGCTCACCTTCCCAAGGCAGCCAAGGACACCCCCAAGGACACCAGCAACCAGACAGGCAGCTGCATGGTTTGCTTCTGGTTTGCTCCATTCTTCAAATCGTCCCTAAGCATTGACGAAACACTCTTAGAGATCAAGGAAGAAGTTCTAACACGAGAAGGAAAATAGAGGTGGCTCCTATGAAAAAGATCAATAATTAAACATAGACATTAAAATATCCTTCTCATATGATGCATTAACCCCTGGTTAGAGCCAATCCTTCAATAGTTAAGTGAGTAGGGGGTTCTAAGTATTTAAGGAACAAAGAACAGGGCTTCAGAGTCAAGCAGACCTGGGTCTGAGTGTGAGCTCGGCCACAACCGTGGGTAGGTTGCACTTCACCTTCCAGACCTCCGACTCCTCATCTCTGGAGCGGGAAGGGGCGTCTCTCTCACAGGTGTAAGTGCAAGAACGCGGGTGCAGCGTGGGGCCCTGGAAACATTCCAGACGTGTCGCCGCTGTCATCGACTGTGTGAGGAGCAGAGATAAAGCAGGGGGCGTCCTGGGAGAGACGCTTCTCGCCTCTTGGTCCCCTTGGAAATGTCCTCAGTGGACTGCTTCAGCCAGTGTGATAATCTCTTATTCTCCTGACAAAACAAAGCTTGACTGCAGAAAGCTTTATCACCAAAGAAGAAAAGAGGAAAAAAAAAAAAAGAAGAAGAAGAAGACGCTCACCCCGCATTGTCCGTAGAATCCGTTTCTTACACGAGGTCCCTGGTTGCAAAGAGGGGAGGGCCGTCACTCGTCCTCCATGCGTCACCCCATAGTAAGGACCAGACGGGTGGTCTTGTTACGTCCCCACAGTGACTGTAGGGGGATGCTATCTCCCTGCTGGGCACACGGGGGAAATTGAGACTCAGAGCAGTGACATCGCTTCAACAGCCCAACGGATGTCACTGAGCACCAACCATGAGACCCAGCAATGAACAAAGTCCCTGACCCCATGGAGACGGTGATGGGCTGGGGAACACAGATCATAAGGGATGAAGATATAGAATGTGTCAGGCAGCGATAAGTGGGAAAGGTAAGAATAGGGCTGGGTTTCAGGTGGCCTCCTTTGTCCTGAAAGAAGGCTTGCCTGTGTCTGTGGCCACAAGGCTTCTCAGAGCCGCTTCCTGTTGGGGAAACCCCTGGGCATGAAGAACATTCTTATGGGAATAACGGGAGTAGGACTCACAAATACTTCATTCATTTATTCATTCATTCGTTATTTGTTCATTCATTCCCCAGGCCTGGCCCCAGATAGAAGTCAGTGAAACAGACAGACAAGTCCTCCCTCCCGGAGCTCACGATCCAGCCCAGGACCCGATGTCTACAAGGTTAGCACAGATCGGTGAGGCCTTGCCAGCCCTTGGCCTGTCTAAGCCTCAGGCTCCTTGTCCGTATGACGCAGGCGATAACAGCACCCACTGGCCGGTCACCCGGTGGCGGGCACAGTGTCGAGGGCTTCCGTGCTTCATCCCAGCCACGACCCCCCTGTGCACCCACAATGTGCAGATCAGGAAATTGAGGCCCAGAAAGGTGAGATCAGCTATGCAGAATCACAGTCCACCAGTGGCTTCAGGGTCAGAGGACCCGAGTTTGTGTCCAGGTTCGGCAGTTCCCAGCCGCGTGACCCCAGGAAGGTTCTCCCCGCTTAGCCTGTGTCCTCATCAGTAAAGTGACATGGCAGTGACACCTGTCTCGAAGGCTGGGAGGGCGCCTGGCACAGAGGGCTGTGACAATGGTAACAGCAGCCCCCTCCCCCATGGGGCTCACTGTGCTGATCCCCCCGGCAGCCCCTCCATGGAATGCGCTAGAGAACCCGTTAGCAAACTGCCCTATTGTCTCCAGTTTGCAGATGAGGAAACCTCATCTGTAGATTCTTTCTGTCATATCTTTATTTTAAGCATGTTCGTATTAGAGTCTCCCCCTGGAATCATTCTATTACTTGAGGTTCTTGGAATTAATCTTTCTATTTGTGTCTGCTTCCTCTCACGTAGGATATTCCATTTCTTTTGGACTTTAGGTTTGCAAGCTCCTCTTCGTCGGGGCCTTCTCTGCGGGAATCTCGTATAGCCTGAGCGGAGGACGTGGGCATACTGAATTATTCTGGATTGGCTTTTTCAGACGCTCCAGAAGTACCATCAAGCTGGATCCAGTCATGACTTTGTTCCTTGGCATCTCTTTCCAGAAATCAAACTTGCAAAGTGAATTAAAACTATTATGACGAGGGAAGGTGCCGGCCCGTGTTTACAAATTCCCAGGAGAACTCTGTGTTATTATAGCTCTACCCGGAGTCCAGAGACAGACAAGATTCCCTTCCATCCCCTACATCCTCCCAGGTGAATCTATGTTTCTAATACACTCTTCCGCTGGAGACATAGCACTTCAAAAATCCCAGCTCTGTGTGGAGACTGAATACCCAACTCACGGGGTCCCATGGGCACAAGACCTCATCTGTCCCTGTTGAGAGGGGGACGCCCGAGTCGTAGGGTCACCGGAATCCACAGCCTCGCTCCCAGCCCAATTGGCCCTTGCTTATCACCCAGCTTGTCGTTTCTTCTCCACTCCCTGGGGATGTCCCTGTTTGTTCAAATATTTGCTTGTCCCTGGCTTTGATCAAATATTTCTAGATTTTGTAGGGAAAAGGCTTTCAGAAGCAGGAGTCAGAACCCAGCCTCTAGGTTGGGTCCGTCTCCTGCCCCACTCACCCCAGACCCATCTGGGCTCACTGAGTCTGAGGACCCCATGGGGCATCCAAGGGCAAGGGTCCAGGAGGCAGCTGGATATATGGATCGGGACTCAGTACGTGGGCCTGGGGTGTGGACACAGATTTGGAGTACAATGGATGTGCTCACTAACCTCTTGCGGAACTCGCAAGTGTCCACAAGGATGTGTTTGAGCAGTTTCTTCCCACGTCCACATGTGCCTGGGCTTGTGTGGCAAAGCTGTGAACTTTCAGGCCCGAGGCCTGGATCAATGACAAATAGAGTGGGAATTCACAGGCACCATACTCTGCTGCTTTTAGGGGAGGAACCATCTGGATTCGCGTGACCCGAAAGTGGAAAGGAGGCAGCCTGGGGCTGTATCCGTAGCCTAGGGTTTGGGGTTGGCCAGACATGCGTCTCCACCTGGGCTCTGGCACTTTCTAGATGTGTAACTTGGAGCAAGTCGGTTCTCCTCCCTGGGCCCTAGCTGGAAAATAGAGATAATAAAGCCCACCTTGAGGGTGATGTGAAGACTGAGATCACACAGGCCGGCGTGCTGAGCTGGGCACGTAGTACTGCCTGAGGAAGAGGGTCCAGAGCCTCTGTCCCATCCATGCTCAGTCAGGGCAGACAGACCTGGGCTCAAGGCGGGCCTCGGAGCATCCAATTTCCTCAGGTGGGAAATGGAGGGAAAGGTTCTCCAGGCAGGGGAGCCGGAGATGCGAAAGGGTGTGGAATGTTCTGGGAGCAGTGAGTGGCTCCGCGTAGCTGATATGATGGAGGAGAATGGAAGCGGCATAAATTCTGAGGATCACAAGCAAGACCCAGGGGAAAGAAACGGGTACAGAAATGTCCAAACGTCCCAGTGAGTCACCACAGGCACAGATGAGTACGGGTCAGAGACACGGGGCTTGACCATGGCAGCCAGGAGACGATGCACACGTCTGTCCTCAGAGGACCCAGACCTTCAGGGCCCGGGAAGCAATTCCTCCCCTACACTCAGCATCGTGCCGTTTCTTTCAGTTGCCCTCATAAATGGGTGCTGGGGATCTGGACAGAGTCCCACAGGGATACAGCGACCATGAAAGGGGTCGGAGCCAATGGCCTGTGGTTGGTTGGAGGGAAGAAGTTGGCCTAGTATATCTGTACGCAGCTGATATTGTGGTTACTATTATTTATATGATAATAAGGGACTGATAATAACATCAGTATTTTGTTGATATGATTTTTATATGATTATTAATAATAATTAATATGCATTATAGTTAACATGTGTTAAGGGCCAGGCACTATTCTGAGAGTTGTGTGTATAAATACATATATGTGTGTTGTATATATATATATACATATATATACATATATATACACATATATATATGTATATATATACACACACATATCATATATATGTGATATATATATATATGATATGTATGTGTATATATATGGCATATACATATATATGATGTGTATATATACGATATCTACATCTATACGATATCTACATCTATACATATCTATACATCATATACATCATACACATATATATACATATACATCGTATAGATGTATGTATCAGCTTATTTCCTCCTCAAACGTCCTCATAAGGAGAGTGTTAGTGTTACCCCCAACTCACAGATGAGGAAACTCAAGCAAGAACGGTCGAGATCACTAGAGAAAGGGAGTCGGGGATGAGAGTCAGGCAGGTCAGAGTTCACATCACCTTCTGGCTCCTCACCAGCTGTGTGGCCTTGAGCAAGTGACTCCACCTTTCGGAGCCCGGGTTTCCTCTCTGTCAACTGGGGGATGGACCGGGCGCCCTGTCGGATCAAGGCCTGGCAGGAGCTGCGGGGACAGGAGTGTCCCCCTCTCCCGAAATTGCGGTCGGTACCAGGCATACGTGGGACTAGGACATCTACAGGAGAGGACAGTCCCATGGTGAGAGAAGAGCTGCTTCAGCCGCCTTCTGAGACCTTCCTGGGGGTCTGTGAGGACCAGAAAGCCCAGGGTATGAAATACCAGTGCCACCTCTGGGGTCCAGACCCCACCTGGCAGGGAGCAGGGACCCTCAAGGCCACCTCCGCAGCTGTGGGCAGAGGGGCTGAGCTCCGCACAGGAGGCTGCACTCCCCAGGCTGTCTTGATTACCTTTCTATGAAAAACAGGCTGAAATTATATTGTCAGCAGTTAATTATCACTTGTTAAACAAGTGTGTGTCCAGATTGCAGGTTTTCTTTCCATAAAGGTTTGCAAAAACTTCCTTTCTGGTATTTATGAGGGCTCTCTGAGCTTTTTTTTTGTTTTAATGCAGATTTTAAAAATAAACAGGTTTCCTTGGCATCGAGTCAGGGTTCCTTGTAAGTAACAGGGAAACTGTCCGTTCACTTTAAGCAGAGACTAACAGGGGCGGGGACTGGCTCCAGGGGGTCCTTCAGAACTTAAGGAACTTGACCCTGACCTGGTTGCCCTGGCCGCCTGCTCTCTGTCAAGTTTCATCTTGGCTTCCCTGCTCTTGTGTTTCATGCTTCCTCCTGCGGCCAGATTCCTCAGCTTCTCCATTCATCTGGCAGATGTGGCCTTCCTGCCTTTCTTGAAATCGCACATCCCGGTGTGTGAGGCTGGCAAAGGTGTTGGGATCACTTCCTGGTCCGGCCGCCGGCCTGCTGGAGGCCTTGGCAAATCCTTAGCCTCGAAGACGGAAGATTCGTATCTGTCTCCAGGGCCGAGTCTTGCCTCTCAAGTTTACTGCGGGCGAGAGGTCATCACGGGAGCAGGTGCACAGTGCCAGTCACAGGGCGGGCTCTGCAAGGCGGTGTAGCTGTGCCTGTTGTTATGACAGTCACAGCCGTGGCAACAGCAATATCGTCCCCTGGGCAGAGCGGGAGCCCCATACGGGTAGAACGGACGCGGATGAGAGGGCTCGCTCTCTGCTCGACCCTCGCTGGGTGCCCACGAGACCCAGAACAGAGGCGGTGTGAACCTCAGCCCGAACCATGAGCCCGCTTCCTTGACCGTCGGAAGGGATCACCGGAGGGGTAAACTGAGATAATGGCGCTCGGTAAATACTGGTTCGCTTCTCACCACGGTGTCTTGGCTACGGTGGCACTGGGTAAATGCCCAGTGAACGGAGGAAAAGAGAATATGTAAATGATATGTGGGGTGAATGCATAAGGCACTTCTAATTTAAAGTACTCAATTCAGCATCTGGGACATACCGTGTTCTCAGTAGACATTACGTATTGTGATTATGAGCTTTCTAAGGTTCAGGGTGCAGCTCAGGGTCAGGTCAGGGAGGGGAGACTGCAGGATATGAGGCTGGAGGGAAGGAATGAGGCGGACAGCTGGGGAGAGGTGGGGCGGGCCCCTTGTTTGGACCCCCGTTGGCCCCAGGCCACCTCTTCTCCATCCCCAGCGGTAACTGACTTTAACAGTGTTCTAGGCTCCAATGACTTTTTTTTTTTTTTTTTTTGCGATATGCAAAATGGTTTCTTTGGTTCCTGTGAAAGAAGCCACATGGTCAGCTCTGTGGGGGTTTCTGCCCATCTTTCCCTGCAAATCTTCATGAAAATGATGTTGTTGTAAATGTCGTCTTCTGTTAAGCAGAAAAGAAGAATAAGAGACAAGAAAAGCAGGGGCGCCTGGGTGGCTCAGTCGGTTGACCGACCGACTTCGGCTCCGGTCATGATCTCGCGGTTTGGGGGTTCGAGCCCCGCGTCAGGCTCTGTGCTGACAGCTCAGAGCCTGGAGCCTGCCTCGGATTCTGTGTCTCCCTCTCTCTCTGCCCCTCCCCCGCCCAAGCTCTGTCTCTCTCTGTCTCAAAAATAAATAAAACGTGGGGCGCCTGGGTGGCGCAGTCGGTTAAGCGTCCGACTTCAGCCAGGTCACGATCTCGCGGTCCGTGAGTTCGAGCCCCACGTCAGGCTCTGGGCTGATGGCTCGGAGCCTGGAGCCTGTTTCCAATTCTGTGTCTCCTTCTCTCTCTGCCCCTCCCCCGTTCATGCTCTGTCTCTCTCTGTCCCAAAAATAAATAAAAAACGTTGAAAAAAAAATTTAAAAAAAAAAATAAATAAAACGTTAAAAAAAACTAAAAAAAAAAGGCAGGAAAAGCAGCATCGTGAAGGGGGGAGGCAGGGAGAGGAAAGGAGGCAGAGGCAGACGTGCATGGGCGTGATTACAGGGAGATGAGATGAAAGTCATTTAGCCGAATTATTTTTTAGCTAACAGTTAGTTCCATTTAGTTTGTAATGGACCATTTTCATTAACTCTCTGCTAGGAGAGCTTTTTCCGTGGTATTTTACCATCCAGCCCTGGGGACCGAGGCCCCAAAGATATCTGTCTAGGAACAGGGGCCAAGAGCCCCCCCCCCAAAAATCAGAGACCACTTAGTATAAAACCAGGGACGCTCACGAGCCACCTTCCATTCAGGCTGTGAGCAGAGATGCAAGTCATGGGCAGGCTGAGGTTGGAGCCAGACTGTCCCAGATGCTCTGGGAAAGGGCAGGAGACTGAGGTCACAGTGACTCCGCACCTTAGCCAACAGAGCATCTGTGGGGGACGTTCCTAGTGGTCCAGTCGCCCTGCCATGTTAGCAGGGCTTGGGACCTGATTAGTCACAACTGTGCATGCCGGACCTTGTCCACGGGTGGGGCTTCTGGCTCCATCCCGACCACCCAGGCAGCTGTGAGCAGAGCAGGGAGACCCTGCTGGCATCCCTCGGGGCCTGCCGGCCCAGGTCCCCTATCCTTATCACTCCCTTCCTCCACCCACAAGGTCCTCCTGCCTCCCGGGGCCCTGGACAGGCTGGAACCCCAGTACGCTCACGCTCCTGCCGTGTACCAAGTACGGAGCCAGGTTCCGGGGTGCGGGGTGACTGAGGCAGACACAGTCCGTGCCCTGCGGGGTCTCCAGTCATAAAGGACAGGCTGACGTGAAAGCAATAACTGTATAAATAATCAGCTACAACGTGATGAGGGCCACAGGGGACCCACCTTGTTGAGTGAGCTTCCCGGAGGAAGTGACACTTCTTTGCACAGACATGACCGCCACATAGGAGCCAGCCAGATGAGATGCCCTGGACGACGTTCCGGGCGGAGGGAACAACATAAGCAAAGGCTCAGAGGTTCGAGTGGCAGAAGAAAGGCCCGTGTGGCTTGACCACCTTGAATGGGGGGAACGTGGCGGGTGGTGATGCTGTAGAGACGGGCGCAGACAGACTGCCCTTGGCTTTCAGGCCAGGAAGGGACTTCCGGACACGTGCCATAGGACCCCAAGACACAGCATTGACTTATGCTTGTAGGGCGCCCTCTCGCGGCCGTGTGGAGAAGGGGTGGTTGAGGGCAAGAGAGTGGGAGCCGCAGGACCGCAAAGAGGCACCCCAAGGCGCAGGGGAGCAGTGTCGGGGGCCTGGCCTGGATGTGGCAGAGAAGCCCTGGGTACTGCAGAGTTGACATGACGTTGGTATAGACAGGCTGGGAAACAAAACGTTTACCGATGCAGCCCTTGTCCCATCAGCGGGGGACCAGACGCCTTCCAGTAGCTGCACCATCAGGGGGCGCCCCTCGGGGTCCACACGGAGGCGCACCGCTCCCCCCCCCCCACCACCACTCGCGCAGCTGCCTGAGCGCTTCTTAGGCTCGTGGGGCGCGGCCAGCTTCTTAGGCTCGTGGACGCTCCGACGTCCACGGGGCGGCGGGGTGGGGGGGGGCACTGTGGGCAGTGCGTCCTGGGCAACGCGGAGAAGCCCCGATTCTAGAAGGAGGAGCCTCACCAAGCATGAACGGTGAGCTGCAGAGAGTGAGAGTCGGGGTCAGAGCCGGAGGAAAAGCCAGCAGGGGAGGGTGCTAGAAGGTGCCGGAGGTACAGGGGTTGCAGTTGTAAACGGGGGTCAGGGAAAGGCCGTCAGAGCAGGTGACACCGGGGCAAAGACCTGAACAGACATTTCTCCAAAGAAGACATCCAGATGGCCAACGGACGCGTGAAAAAATGCTCAGCATCACTCTTCACCAGGGAAATGCAATTCAAAACACCTCACGCCCGTCTGAATGGCTAAAATCAACAACCCAAGAAGCAACAAGCGTTCACGAGGGTGTGGAGAAAAGGGGACCCTCGTGCACTGATGGTGGGAATGCAAACTGGTGCAGCCACTGTGGAAAACAGCACGGAGGTGCCTCAAAAATTAAAAATAGAACTACCCTGCGATCCGTTAATCGCACCACTGGGTATTTACCCAAAAAACACAAAAACACTAACTCAAAGGGGTACGCGCACCCCGATGTTTATGGCAGCATTATCTACAATAGCCAAACTATGGAAAGAGCCAAGTATCTGGCAACAGATGAATGGATAAAGAAGTGGTATGTATAATATACACAATGGAACATTATTCGGCCATGAAAAAGAATGAAATCTTGCCGTTTGGAGCTAGAGAGTATGAGGCCAAACGAAATAAGTCAGTCAGAGCAAAACAAATACTATATGATTTCTCTCATATGTGGAATTTAAGAAACAAAACAAATGAGCTAAGTTAAAAAAATTTTTTAAAAAGGAGGCAAACCAAGAAACAGACTCTTAACTTTACAGAACAACCTGATGTTACCAGAGGGGAAGTGGGTGGTGGTGGGGGGAATGGATTAAATAGGTGATGGGGATTAAGGCGTGCACTTATGACGATGAAAGTAATTAATTAATCGATTAATTAATTTTAAAAAAGAATACATAATAAGACGGAAAACTGGTCAATCCGGAGTGTCGGGTGAGGACCCAAATCTGCGCGAGCGGTGTGCAGAGGACGTGGCCGGGGTCCGCTGAGACTCAGTGGTCCTTCCGGTGCCCCCACAGGACAACCACACGTCCCCATGCCCTGAGTGGCCCCGAGACCTGCTTTGGCCAAGAAATGAGAATAGAGGTGGGGAGAGACCCTTCCAGGAGGGAGCATGTAAGGGTCAGAGCTCATTGCTCCTACTTGTTTTTCCCCATCACCGTGACCGAGAAGAACATGGGGACATTCTGACACCCTAGGACAGTGGCGCCCCGTCAGCCTGGTCCCCGGGTGTTTGTGGTGAGCAGAATCCTCTCCGCTGACCACAGTTGGACGTGTGACAGGAGCGAGCATTGACCTTTATCGTTTTAGGAGAGGGAGGAAGTCACCCATCAGACACCAGCTCATCCTGATAGCCTGTGGTGTAAGCCCTCAGATTTCATGTGTTACCTTGACAACCCTGAACCTCACAGGACCTCAAAGGCCTGGTGGAGAGTTCCCCTGCTTCTGCTAGATATGCCCCCCAACCCAGCTACAAACCCAACCCAAGGGACAAGGTGCCTTGTCCAGCTGGACCTTGGCTGAGGGGCTCCAGCCACCCTCCAGTGAGGAATTGTCCCCCACAAGCCACTTACACCCTCCCCCGAGCATCAGAGGCATCACCCTCTTGTTACTGCAAAGCCTGCCTCCACAGGCCCTGCTGGTCCCCTGGCTCGGAAGTGCAGGCCTCCTGTGGCCCTGACTGGCAGGAGACAGGCGCCGCCCCCAGGCTGTGAGCAAGTGTGACCAATACAACAGTCAGTCGCGTCTGGCCGGTGACAGGTGTTGTTTCATGCTGTCTGGGACCGGAGATTGGTAGCTCGTCGGTGACATGAACGGTAAGTGATCATAACGCAGTCCCACCAGTGGGAACTCAATTAGAAAAATATGCACTTGTCTATAACTTGAAAATGAATAAAGAAAGGCACTAGCTACTATCTTTGCTGGCGAGAGGTCAGCGCTTTATATACATTTTGCATTTTCCCAGTGTTTTACAGTAAGTATTCATTACTTGTATTAAAAGAAAACTCATTGTCATTAAGGAAAGCAGGGCCACCGAGGCCAGGCTGCGGGCGCCTCTCCCTCACCCCTGGCTCCTGCGCCCCGAGCCTCTGTCCTGCCCAATTAGCCCTTCATCACAGATCGTTTCGTTCTCTAATCGTCCACCCTGCATAATTTAGCACGGCGTCTACTGTCTTGTCCCCAGACGTTTCATCTCGTGTCCCTTGGCCTGGCTTTCTCATCTCTCGGTGCGGCGGTGGCAGGAAGGGAGCCCGTTAGGGGCCGCTCGGCGCCGCACTCCCTCGGGGCCCGGAGTGAGACGAGCTAATTCCGCGTGCCAGCCGCTGTGTTGAGTGCTTTGCCTGCATTAACCCACTTGATTACTCCAACAAGCCTGCGGTGGAGACGCAGTGGCTACCCCCGCTTTTACAGATGCAGATACTGTAGCTCAGAGAGGTTCAGAAACTCGTCCAAGGGCACACAGCTCAGAAGTGGTGGAGCTGGGCCTTGAGCCCGGGTGGCCTGCTCCCCAGTTCCTGCTCTCCCTGCTCTATTGGTGTCTTTCTATGCCCGGGCCTGTGCCGGGGGCTCCGTGCCCAAAGACAGCACGGGGGCATTTCCCTGCCAGCTGAATAGGGACGGTGACGACAGTCATGGTGACCACGCCCTGTAACGCGCATCGGGGGCTCACCCGGCAGCGGACATTTACCGCACATGAGGGCGTGGGGTCCGCACACCATCCTGCCACCAGGGACGGTCGCGGTCCCCGCGTGGCAGAGGAGGATCCGGGACACTGACCCCCTGGGTGCCCAGAGTGTCCCCCCACACACTGCCCGCAGGCGTCGCACGAGCCCAGGAATCTGTCTCCAGTTGCTTTGTCAAATCCTTACAAGAATCACACGTGTCGGTATAACGGTGCACATTTTACGGAGGGGAAAACTAAGGAGGCTCAGAGAGGTTAAGTAACTTGCCCTCCACCTCACGGGCAGACAGTGGCAGAGCCCAGACCGGAAACTACAGTCATCCAGAGCCGGTGGCCTAACCACTGGTCCACACCACCTGCCTCCACCAGGCCCGGGGCTCAGGCCCATTCACACAGACTGAGCCTCCACGGTTGGGGTCTAGAATCTGAAGTCACAACACCCTCAGGTGAGGCCCCAGCAGAGATGCTGTCCTGAGAGCAGGGAGGGGAGAGAGCAGGAGGCTCCAGTAGGGAAGGGAGAGGGAGCCTGGAACCCAAACAGCCAACGAACCCCCGCCTGGTGGTGGGAGCAGCGTCACTCTGTGATTGTGGAGGCCTGTCAGGCGGATGGGATGGTGGCTGCCTGGGCTCAGGAAAGTCACTGTCAGTCCTAAATCCTGCGCTAGTTTATGGCCCGGCGTAATTGTTCTAATTGCCATTATCATGGCCAATAACATTTTGTGACAGCCATAAACTCAGAACGTCTGAAGTGGGCCCTGGAGAAGGGAACGGCTGAAGATGGCTTGGATGTGGATCAAAGGGAAGCAGGAGGGCTCAGGGTGGGGGCCGGCTGTGCATGCCGGGGACAGAGTGGCTTTTCACAGATTCACGGAGGGCTGCGCTCACAGAAGATTAGAATCAGAGCCTGTTAAGCAAAATTGGATAATGGAATGTTAAAATCATTGGAGATTACCAACGCAGAGCTCGACATCATCGTCACAAGCATAAAGGAAGGGTTACAGAACAAGACAGTCAGATGTAAGAGGGGGGCGCTCCTGGACCCCCGGGCCCAGGGGGCAGCGTGAGAGCATCTCTGGCACAGAGGCGGCAGCGGTGACAGACGGAGCCCAGGGGAGAGGCCCGGTCTTAGTCTTACTGTGCTGCTCATCAGCTCTGGCATCGCTCATGTCAACTCAAAAGTCGGGAGACTGGAGGCTTCCATCATGGAGGTGAGTCCTAAATGGTGTGGTGGGTGAGTGGTGGAGAGCACAATGTGTACTATAACTGATAGGTGTGGGTACCGATGTAGACGGATAGATGAGAGAGGGTGGGAGTGAGAGATGATGGGGAGATAGAAGATAGATAGATGGATAGATAGATAGATAATAGAGATGATAGATAATGGATAGATAGATAGATAGATAGATAATAAGTAGATAGATAATAGGTAGACAGATAGATAGATAGATAGATAGATAGATAGATAGATGATAGACAGGTAGATAGATGATAGATAATAGATGGATAGATAGATAGATAGATAGATAGATAGATAGATAGATAATAGGTAGATAGGTAGATATAAAGAGAGAGATAAATAGATAATAGATGATAGATAGATAGATAGATAGATAGATAATAGGTAGACAGATGATAGGTAGATAGATGATAGATAATAGATGGATAGATGAATAGATAGATAGATAGATAGATAGATAGATAATAGGTAGACAGATGATAGGTAGATAGATGATAGATAATAGATGGATAGATGAATAGATAGATAGATAGATAGATAATAGGTAGACAGATGATAGGTAGATAGATGATAGATAATAGATGGATAGATGAATAGATAGATAGATAGATAGATGATACTAGATAGATAATAAATAATAGGTAGAGAGAGAGAGAGATGATAGATAGATAATAAGTAGATAGATAGATAACAGATAGATAATAGATGGATAGATAATAGACAGACAGACAGATAGATGATAGATAATAGAGAGATGATAGATAGATGATAGATAAATGGATAGATGGATAGGCAGATGGATAGATAGATAATAGATAGAGAATAGATAGATATATGATAGATAGATAATAGATAATAGGTAGATAGGTAGATAGAGAGAGAGAGATAAATAGATAATAGATAGATGATAGATAATAGATGATAGATAATAGATGATAGATAGATAGATAGATAGATAGATAGATAATAGGTACATAATAGATAATAGGTGGACAGATAGATAATAGGTAGATAGATGATAGATAATAGATGATAGATAGGTAGATAATAGGTAGATAGATAGATAGATAGATAGATAGATAGTAGGTAGACAGATAAATGATAGGTAGATAGATGATAGATAATAGATGGATAGATGAATAGATAGATAGATAGATAGATAGATAGATGATACTAGATAGATAATAGATAATAGGGAGAGAGAGAGAGAGATAGATGATAAATAACAGGTAGATAGATAATAGGTAGATAGATAGATAGATAATAGACAGACAGATAGATGATAGATAATAGAGAGATGATAGATGATAGATAAATGGATGGATGGATAGGTAGATGGATAGATAGATAATAGATAGATGACAGTCTGCCTGTGGGAACCCCCTGGCGGCCCCAGGCCAGGTCTGGTGCCGCTGCGCCCTCGGCCCCCAGGACTGCGCTTGGCTCTGAGTCCAGGCACAGTAAACACCGTTGAATATGCATGAACAGATGCCTAAAGAACGAGGCTCCGGGTAGAGACAGGGCAGCTGAAATCCTCACCCTGGGACCTCTGGGCCCCCCCCCCCCCCGTCTCACCCGCTGTGACAGGGGTGGGGCCAGGGTGGCTGCTGGCCTCAGGGAAGACTGAATCCACGGCGAGCCGGCTCGGGCCTGGTGCGGAGTGGCTCTGAAGCGAACCCTCTGTTTCATCTCCGCTGGTCCCCGCTGCCCTGCGCCCGGGGAAGGGGTGCCCACGGGGAGTGGAAGAGATGGCGGGGCGGGTGAGTCGAGGCAGGTCTGGGACCTGAAACGGAGCGACTGCAGAGCCAAGAGGACTTGGGGCTCCTCCAGCGGGCTGTAGGGAGCCCCCGGGGCGTCTCTGAGCAGGACGGGCCTGGAGACCTGAACCTGCTCCCCGGACGTGCAGGAGCCGCAGACCCTAGGGCCGCACGATGGAGACTCAGCTGGCTGACCTAGCCAGACCCCAGCCGCTCCAGGAAGGGCGTTTGCTGGTGATTCTGGAGGAGACCTCCTGGGGCCAACGTGCGAGAATTCTCTCCAGTGACGCAGAGCTGCAGCCCGCCTTGCCCCTCATTCCCACCTCCTTTGACCCCCCACACCCCGAAACAGTGCTCTCTGCCCAGAGGCGGGAGCCACCCCTCACTCCTCCCCAGCACAGCTCATCTTTCCGGTCATTCCCTGTCCGTCCCTCTGTCCACACAGCTAGTCTCAGGCCCTCCCTCCGGAGCAGCCAGACCCCCGGGCAACCTGGGCACAGGCCCTGGGCAGCCAGAGACCCGGACGCTCATAGAGCCGGGGGTGGGGGCACCGGGCAGGCATCGGGAGGCCCCAGGGCCCCACTGAAGGGCCCAAAGCCCCGGCTTCCGATCCTGATCTTGACCCTGCTGGATGCGGGGCCTTCACGGAGTCCCTGTCCCTCCCTGAGCTGTACTTTCCTCATCAGTAAATAGAGCCACTGATCCGGCCCTACACTCTGCGGGGGTCGAGGTGGATGCTAGGAAAGCCAGCCCTGCGCTGTGCCTCCCAAAGGACAGTGTCCCAAAGCACCGCGTGCCGGCCTTCCACTGGACACACGCTCTGACTCCTCTGTGTCTCCATCCCTATGGTCACCTCTCACACCCCCCAAGGCCTCCTGGCTGCGCCACGCGCTGCCTGGTCAAGCCAACACGCTCTCACCGAGGGCCCCGGTGCGTGTGTCAGGGGCTGCGTATGGCCCACTTGCGGCTGTCACTTGCGGACTGCGGAGACCCGGGGCAAGTCCCGCCTCGCTCTGCTGCCTCCTCTGTGTCCTCCTCTGTAAGAGGGGGGTGAGGATAACAGTACCCACCCCTCTGTGGGGCTGAGATGGTAAAAGGAGCCCCCCCACACCCCGTGTCCTCAAGCAAGCGGGTGCCTTCAATGGCTGCCGCTAAGACTGTGGACACGTCACGAAGACATTGTGGTAGCAAATGACGGGAGCTCAGAGGTAAGCCCGAATTTGGAGGTTCGACTACCTGGGCAACGCAGGGGTGGCAGGGGCTGTCTGGCCTCCCTCCCGCCTCCCGCCCTGCCCAGCTCTGGTTCAAGGTCCTGTCCGTGAATCCATTTCCTTCTAAACAGCGGTGGGGCTGGGAGGGCGGGAAGGGAGGAGGCTGAGGGGGGCCTCTTAGTTTTTTGCCCCCAGAAGGCAGAGAAAGCAGCTTTCTGTCGGTGCCAGAGCATACAATCCCAGGAAGAATTCCAGCCGGGCTTGGACACCCAAGGTGCCCTCTCCAATCACTGAGCACCGCCCCCCGCCCCGGGGGCCACTACAAAAGTGACTCAGGAGGAGAAGCTGGCATCGGGGGACAGTTCACACAAAGAAGGGGAGTCAGGGCGGGAGGGATGAGACGCCCACCCCGTGTGGCCCGTCCAGCTCATGGTCCATTAGGGGAGTCTGTACTGCCATGGGGAAGAATGATGAACACCCAAGCTCCCCATTGTACAGATGGGGAAACTGAGGCTGGGGAGCCGAAGAAAGAAGGGTCAGCACCAGGACTGAACCTGGACGTGTCCGGGGTCCACCCTGCACTGCCTCTGCGTCTCTCAGCTCCTGGGACATCCCCCCATCGTCGCGCTGACCGCCCTTGAGGGGGGCCCTGGAGACAGGACCCTCCCTGTGTTTGTGCTCCCCTCGCCCTCAGCCCGGTACCTCGCGTGGGACCAAGAGCCATAAGTGTTTGCTGAACCCAAGAGTGGGGACAGGGATGCCCTCCCTGGGCAGGCTCTGTCCCCCACCCCACGTGTCTTTGCACACATTGTCCCGGGATGCTTGGTTCTGCCTCACCTTTTTCACTTTTGGACTGATGTCACCTGCTTCCTGGACTCCCAGTCCCACTCTCTTCCCACACTCACTCGAGGCCTCTTCACGGTGCTCATCACCACCTGGCATTGTCCTCTGTGTCCCCCCCAGACAGCAGCAGCTGAGTCCCCCTAGTCTAGACCAGAGCCTGGGGCACGTCAGACTCTCGGCATGCTGTTGGCTGGGAGAGGGAATGAGTGAATGGGCCTCAGTTTCCCCAGCTGGAAAAGGGGCAAGTCACCGTCTGTGGTCTTCAGGGTCTCTCCCAGGCCGATCCCCCACGGGCTCCGTGTCTCTGGGAAGCCGGGAGGACCGGAAGGCTGGAGAGGTGGCGACGGGCGCAGGCCTGAGTGCGTGCAGGGCTGGGCTGCACGTTTGTCCCACACCGGGCGCCCCGGCTCACGTCGTGGGGCTGGCCGGGAGCCTCCCGTGCAGTTATTAAATCATGATGCGCCTGTAGGTGTATAATTGTCAGAAGCGGCTTTGCATATGTTGGCAAATCTATAAACATGGAGTATAATCATCCATCGTTAACATACGCTTATGTTCTGCGTAAGCACATATTGTTTCCCCACGAAACACAGCCAATACCGTCGAAGATGATATTTAGGAAAGAGGGAAAGACCCTGGCTGTTGGCGTCATTGACCATCTCACCAAACTCCTTCCAGACATCTTTTTGTGCCCCATCATTGCATGTCTCAGTTGCGTGGACCATTTGTTGTTGGGTTTTCCGTCACTGGGTACCCAGCCCTTCCTCACTCATGGAAGCACTTGCTCTGTGCCCGGCTCACGTCTCTCACAACCCTCCACACACAGAGTCACGGCTATTTGCCTACACCTCTGTCTCCCATATCGGGCCTGGATTGCCGAAGGTGAATGTTGTGTCTTAATGTATTTGTGCCCCAGAGCTGTGCCTGGATCACAGCCCACAGTGAGCCCCGACGGCCAGGAGCTGAGGACCACGAGTGAGGAAAGGAGTAAATTAATGACTAAATGCACCTGAGGGATGTAAAAGTGCATTGCAAACACAAAATAAGGTCCTGGCAGTTACATGGCGATGGGGGACGGAAGAGGGGCCAGGCGGGGAGCAGGGGTTAGCAGAAAAGCGACATCAGGGGTGAGGCACCGCCATCCCCCCAGAAGCTCCCCGTCTCTCTGTCCTGCCGCACGGCACACGACACCGGGTCTGTAAATCCCCCTGCCTACCCGGTGCCCTGTCTTCCATCCCCCGGGCTGCTGGAGCCTCTGACAGCGAGCGCCCCTCCCCAGACAGACCCTGCGAGGCCGGCTTTGTGCTCTGTCATTTTCCCCCTAAAAACTGTCCTGAGGAACCAAGCAGTCGTCGTTACCCCAGCTGCGCTCCTTTGCTGCGTTATCCCGTGAGAGCTGGAGGACGGGGCACCCGACGAGGAGGCGGTGGGGGAAAATGAGAACAAACCATTCACAGCAAACCGGCTTGAAAATTTCAGCTCCAAGGTCTGCAGGCAGACAGGATTAAAGAATCAAATCGAAATGAATTTTGCCATCAGAGTAAGAGATCTGCCTCCCCCCCACACACATGCTTTCCTTTGACAGTTGGCTTGAGGAGATTTGACAGAACTCGTTTTTCCAGCACCCAAGATCAAGGGTGGGGTAAGACCCATTCTATCTCGAGAACTCTGTTAACCGCACGACATAATTGTGGGTTATTCAGGGAGGATGTTTTTTTCTTTCTTTTTTTTTTTTTTTTTTTTTTTTTGGCCAAAACTGATGAATGTTTTGTTGTGGTCATTTGTTCCTACCGATGCCTCGTATTTCTGGGGCCTGGGGAAGGTCCTGTGCCAGAGGAGTCTGCAGGATGGGATGGACGCATTCTGGGGCCCCAGCCCCGCACGGCCCTGGCGCCCCTGCTTCCCTCGGAGATGCAGTCAGCAAGAGGTGAATAGGGACGATATCTATCCTCCTTCGAACACACCCTTAAAAAGGTTGCAAACCAGGAGATTCAGCTTTAGCTTATTACCTCCACCTCCTAACCTTGTTGGTGGGCTTGTTGGTGACTTTCACCTCAGCCGCAGGTGCCACAAGTCACACGTGCGAGCCCAGACGTCTCCTCCCCACCTGCCTCACCCCCCAGACCCCTGGGAGAGGGTCTGGGGCCCACTCCGGATCCACAGTGTGCAGAGATGCCCCTGGGATAGTCCTCAGTGACAGGCCGTCCCCAGACCCAAACGCTGTCATTTCTCTGTGTCTTCAGAAGTGACAAGAATGACACATAGTGGCTCCATCTCTAAAAACAGCATGTCTGCAAATGTCAGATGCCCTGTCTCCCCACCGAGGGCGAGCATGTGCACACACACGTGCGTGTGCATGCATATGAGTGTGCAGGGGAAGGGCTGAACGCTCACAAGGTCTCCAAGGTGACCTTCTGATGCTGTCTCTAAGAGAGGGTCCTCACGGCCCCAGGGACAGGGGACAGATGGACAGACGATGAGAGCTTCTCTAACAGCCTCCAACTTGTGTCCTGGTTCCTGTCCCCCCGGCCTCGCCTGCGGGACAAATGTGCTTTTTCCCGAGAAACTTGGTGAGTCGCACTTCACGCAGCGGTTGATAAAAGGGTACGTGTGCACAACGTAAACATTTAAGTTCTGTCCCAGTGTTTGTGACTCGGTTTTGGTGTCTCTGGTTTTCTTCCATTTCCTGGGAGCCCCAAGGAAGCTGGGCTGCTCGGGCTCCGGGAGGCTGCCGCTGGGTGGACGTGGGCCCAGGTGATGGCATGTCACATAGCGGGTGTGCACCTGCCCACGGCCGCAGGGCCCCGATAAGCGTGTCTGTGGACCCCCCGGATGCACATGCGCGGGGTCTGGTCCTGTCACCTTCCTGCCTCCTGGAAGGAAGAGAGGGAGGGAGTGAGGAAAGAAGAGAGGGAGGGACAGAGGGAAGAAGCAAGGACGTGGTGGGTTCGTTTCGTGATGTGCCAGAGCCTTTAAAAGGGGTTGATCTTCAATTTCCCAGGCATCTTGAGAGGCAAGTGGTATTATCCTCATGTTACAGATGAAGAAACTGGGCCACAGAGCGGTCCAACAATTCAACCAGGGTCACCATGTCGGTAAAGGACTGAGCACAGCCCAGGACCTGCCTGAGTGTGGAGCCCGGCTGCTTTCTCCGTAGACAGTAGAGTCAACGTTTAAACACGGGGACCCTGGAGTTGGCCGGAGCTGGGCCAGGTCCTGATGCTTCTGATGACTGGCTCTAGGATCGTGGGCTCAGCCCACTGCGCCTGTGTCCCCACCCACACATTGTCCCCATAATCCTACAGTGCTGCCCCACCAGGTGTTTCTTCCCCCATCACCCTCCTTGCTGTGTGGCCCTGAGGGGTCAGTAGCGACAAGCGGGTCTATCCACTTACCGGTAGATAATCCACGCGGTCTATCCTCGCGGGGCTCTCACGGTGGCGGGTGCCAGACACGGGCTGCCGCTGGGGACGTGTTGAACCTGGAGCTCTGTCGAGTAGAGAAGGGCCCAGGAGCGGGGGTAGCCACGGGCCCTGCACACCCACGGGGGCCACCAGGGAGGAGGTCGGAGGGATGACAGGCTGGGGCCACCTGGGGCCCGGGGGCCTCGCCCTGTCCAGGAAGCAAGGCCTGCTATACGCACCTGAGGTCTGCCCCCCTCCTTCCAGGAGTGGGAGGCATCAATGTGAGCGCCACGAGGGCGTGGGGTCTGCTTTGCTCATGACTATTTCCCCAGTGCCTGGAACAGTACTTGGCACATTGCAGAGCCTGTTGAATGAATGAATGAATGAATGAATGAATGAATATCTTCCCCACTAGCCGTATATCCCCACCCAGAGCCTAGCACACGACGGGCCCAGAGGAGGTGCTTGCTGAAGGCTGAATCAGGGTCACGTGAAGGGCCCTGGAGGTGGTCTTCAGTCTTGAGGAGGATGGCTGGAGGCGGAAATTAGAGCCGTGGTCAGGGCGGGCCCTAGAGCCCCCCACGATGCAGCAGGCCGGTCCAGGGAGGTGGCTTCTCTGTGCCACTCACAAGCATGGCCTCTGCCTCATCCTCCCCGCCCCCCCGGACAGAGTGGGAAACTGAGGCTCAGAGGGGTGCCCAGGCCCATATGCAGCCAAGCTGGGGTTCCAAACCCCCGCCGGTTTGCCTCAAAGCCCCTGTTTACTGCAGCTTCGTTTTCTGCCAGGCCCCGTGTCTGTGCCCAGAGCCTCCCTCCAACCACCCCGGGTGTCCCCGCTGGCAAGAGGCAGGTCCCGGGCCTGGTGCCAGACCCACAGCCTCGAGGTCTCGGTCCACTGTCGGCATCTCCCTGTAATGTTAGCTCTTGCCACAGCCCCGCACCAAGTCCCCTGAAGGGAAAGAAACAGGAAACACCCGCTGCCTGGTCTCCAGAGGCTCTGAAACCCTCCTGATGTCAGCAACACGGGCACAGTTACTGAGAACAGCGCGGTGGGGGGGACACCCACGGTGGTGATGATCGGCCACGTGTCCATCTCTGTATCCACGGAGCCAAGACGCCGTGGGACGTCCAGCCCAGGACAATCCAGCAGGTGCGGCGATCCCTACAGTGCCTGAGCGGCCTCGGAAAACCCGGGCCCGGCTGGAGAAGATAATCCCCCCTACGGTGGCCCTGCCCTGGGGACCCTCCGGCTGGAGCTGCATTTCCTGACAGCTGAAGGTCTGTCCAAGGGGCCTCCAGGCAAACGGCCACTTGAGGAAGGAGCCTTCACTTTGGAGGGAAAGGGGCAGTGATTCGACCCTAAGTGTCATGTGGTCCTGGGGGAGGGGAGAAGACGACTCTGGAGGAACGCATCTATGAAGCTACGACTGTGTACCTGCTCCCTGAATCTTTCCCTCCCTGAATCCTCAGATGCAGGCTGGGACAGTCTGCTATTGACCCATTTTACACATGAGGAGACTGAGGCAGAGAGCAGCAAGTGAGCTGTTCCAGGTCCCATCACGGAGACTTGAAGGGCCACGTGACTCCTGCCAGTGCCATCAATGGCCCCCCGGGCCCTCTCCTGCCAGGTCTGCTGAGCGACAGGGAGCCTGGTGTCGGCACCCTCGAGTTCCGTCCCTGGGAGACCGTGCAGATGTCCCCAGGCCTGCGCGGGATCGTCCGCTCACTCCACGGAGGTCGATTTACTGACACCTGCTCTGGGCAGGCCCCAGCAGTCAGCGGAACTCAGGGCGATGGCTCCAGCCCTCGGCAATCTCGCAGTCCGGGCGGGAGACAGACACGCGAACGGAGCACCCGAACCGAACGCGGTTCTGCTCCAGGCTGCAGGTAAGGATGGGGCCGTGAGCCCAGAGGGAGACACGTGATTGAGCCGGGGAGATCCTGGGGGCTTCCCGGAGGAGGTGTTATCCCACCCACCTGAGTCCCGAAAGGAGTTGTGAACACGAATTTTCCAGGCGGAGAGGAAGGGAGCGGCCTCTCTAGCCAGAGGGAACCGAGGTTGCCAAGTCGTGGAGGACAGACAGAGGGAGGGGCTCCGGGGAAATGGATGAAACTCAGTCTGAGGAGGGGGAGGAGAGCTGGGCAGGGGCAGGTCAGGGAGGATGTCCGGCGAGGGCACAGGCTCACTGCGTCCCACGGGGACCCAGGGATCAGGGTCATGTCTGGGCATGGGGAACACAGAGCCAGATCTGATGGAGCCAAAACGAGGCAATCATTTTGTCTGTGGGAGGTCTGAGTGTCAGAATCGGATTAAATCCTGGCTCTACCGCTCACTGGCCGTGTGGCGTCAGGCGAGTTGTTCGACCTCTCTGAGCCTCTGCTTCTCATCTGTAAAATAAGGGTTAAGATATTATTAACCTCATCTGACTGTTGTGAGGGTCAAATGAGGTGATGCATGTGAAATGTTGGCACATGGCAAATACTCAGTGAACAGTACCTGTCGGGAGAGGCCAAGGGGGCTGGTTCCCTGTGGTCTCTCTCTCGCTCTCCCCTCCTCCCATCAGTGGGGAGTGGCTGCATAAGTGTGAAAGAAGCCTTTCTAGAAGGGGGCATCCTGAAGCATGAACCTCGGGGGAGGTACTCTGGGTCTGCCTGAGCTTGTCTACCGGGTGGTTTCCAGAGGCTTCTAGACGGTCTCATTTGCATAAATCTAAGTATGGAGGCAATAGGACTTAACATCAGGCCCCCACCCAGAGAGGCAAATCAAGGTGTGATGCGTTCAGCCAGGGTTGAGATGAAATGCGACCCTCAGGATGGGGGCAAGGATCGGGGCCACAGGTAGGGGTCCAGGGGCTTAGCCCAGGCTGAGGGGGGCTCTTAATTTAGAGCAGACATTCTGTTCCTGGCTTCACCTCCCATCACCTGTTGTGTGACCTTGGCAAGGTCACCTCACCTCCCTGAACCTCAGGGTCCTCACCTGAGAAACAGGGAATAGAAGATGTCCTCTCGGGGAGTGGGGCGTTCGAAGAAATAGGACCCGACCGAGCCCCGTGCTGAGCCACCCGTGACTCCTCGGGGGTCAGCCCCACCCCTCGAATTTCTGACTAGGGGCAGGGAAGGGCCCTCATCCCACAGATGAAGACAGAGGGGCCTCCCCAAAGGTCCCACAGACCAAGGCCAGAGCCGGTGAAGAAAGCAGGGCTGGAGATACAGAGCCACACACAGAGGTGTCCCCAGACCTGCCCACCCGCGTGCATGTCCCCGCCTAATGTCTGGCTATCGGCCTTCCGTGCGTTAAGTAACATGCGGCAAAGGAAGCACTCAGCTCAGAGCCTGGCACGAGGTATTCCCGGCAGCTTGTGTTCTTTTGGAAACCACTGCCTTTGGGAGAGAGTCAGAAGGACCTGAGTTCCCATCCAGATTGACTGCTTGTCCCACGTCCCTGGCCTCGGGGTCCTCACAGCCTCACCGGTGGGATAGAGCCAGGGGAAGAATTGGAGGCAGGGGGGACAAATCAGACCCGAAAGGACCAAGTCCAGGCGCCACCCTGCCCTGGGACAACTACAAGTTCCCTCCCCCTCCCCCCCTTGTCCTCCCCACTCCCTCTTCTGTCTCCGCTTTTTTTTTTTTTTTTTTGCCTCCTTGGGGTGGAATGAAGGGCGGGGCAGGGGAGGCGTGCAGAGTTCAAGTCCTGGTCACGGCCCCAGCCCAGGGCTTCGTGCAAAGCGTGGCCCAGGCTCTGGGGGACCCCGCTAGTGACGGGGAGCTCACCACCCCCTGCACGGGATGGAGAATCCCAGGGCTCACGGGAGAGGACAAGGCAGGGCAGCCCCGGGCCGCCTCCCGACAGGTGCCCTCAGCTCTGCAGGAGCCGTTTTCCCGGTACCTCCAGCTGCCACGGGAGACGGGGAATCTATGTGTTAGAGACATAGCCGTAGAAGATGAATAAAAGTGATCAAGAAAAAGGCAATCTAAAATCTCCTGGGAAAGGATGGGAGCCATTTGTCAACTTCTTTTTTGAACCATTTGAAAAACCGACGGTGTAGGCACAGTGGCTCTTTGACTGTGGATTCAGGGAGCGGCAGAGCCATTAGCCACGGCCTGCAGGGCAAAGCCTGAAGAGTGGGGACCTCTACCCCGGCTGCGACGTCCAGGGGGCAGCGGGCGATGACGCAGAGGAAGGCTCTGCTCCGGGAGCTGCCTCCAGCTCTGCCCAAGCTCACTGTGTAGCCATGGGAAATCTCACTCCCTCTCTGGGCCTCTCTCTTCCTTGCCCCTTAGGGGTGCGTCCCTTTGGGACCGGGCAGGGGTGGAGAAGACACTGGACAAAAAAGTAGGAAGAAACCTCTTATACCTGGGAGGTCAGAAGGGAAAGACCACAGAGGCGTGACCTGGGTGACCACGACCTTCCCCCCAAACCTGGCTCCGGGGTCATGACTGCAGTGGAGACTTCACCTCCACCAGGAACCCTGGGGTCACCCTCAACCCCAGTCACCCCTTCCAGGTTATTCTGTCCCTTCAAGTCTCCACGCAGCCTCAGAAACCACCATTTGGGCCCTGAATTCACCACCCTCCCTCCTACCACAGGGCCTTTGCACATGCTGTCCCTGCAGCCATCCCTGCAACCTGGAGCACGCCTCCTCCTCATGTGCTCAGAAATTCCCCTCCCCGCCCTTCAAATCTCAGTGCAAGTGTCCTCTCCTCAGGGAAGCCCTCCTCACCTTCTTGACAAGGTCAAGACTTGGGGAACCTTGTCCCCAGTGCACTGCTCACAAGGCAGCTTGCCAGTTGTTGGGTGAGTGTCTGTGCCCCCACTGGCTGTGAGCTCCAGGCCAGAGATGGTCGTCTGCGGGCCTCCCAGCCGTAGCCCCCAGAACAGCACCCGGTCCCCAGCCCACCACACTCTGCGTTCTCTGTGGCCTTTGCCCTGTGTCCCCTCTCCTGGAGGGTCCCTCCCCCCACCTCTGCCCCTGAAACTCAAGTCCCCTTCCAGGCTCAGCTCACATGTCATCTCCTCCAGGAGGCTCTCTTTGCTTCCCTTTGGTGCCAGCTCTGCTTGTCCCTCCTCCATCCCCGGAAAACCCAGCTTCTGTCCCCTGGCAGCGCTCGTTTCAGTGTCACTGCTGGAGCCTGAGCCACTGGGGGTGACTGGAGGTTTTCTTCCTCTCTCCCTGACACTTGGCACTCGGCCTGGCACACAGCAGCTCGCAAAGAGAGCTGGATGGATGAGGGAGGGAGGGAGGGTGGGAGGGAGGGAGAGCATGGGCCACGACCAGTACTGGCCCCCTTTTATTCGGGACCCGCTGCGCTCCAGGCACCGCGCTGATGGCTTACAGTGTCATGTCATTTCACCCCACCCCCACCCCCCTCATACTGGGCGCAGAAGTGTGCCCATATTCCAGATGGGGACACGAGGCTCGGGAGGTCGGGATGCTCACCCAAGGCCCTGCGGGGAGAAAACTGAGGCAGGAGAACCCTTCCCACCGTCTCCGTTCCATGCCTCTCACTCTGCTCCTGGGCTAAGCCCACGCTTCATGGCCACGTCGGTGTCCCTGCTTATCCCGCCACTCACCGGGGACCCACGACGGCTGCTTTGGCTGAAAATCAGGATCACAAATATCCAGGCTTAGTTCTAGAGCCACAAAGAAGGACCTGCCTTTTCCTAGTGTGCATGCGGGGACAAGTGTGTCTGCCCCCAAGGCAGTCCCCTCCCAGGCCCATGGGACACCTGCAGGTCCCTCTCTGCCCCAGCGGTGTCATCGATTGATCGCGGGGACTTGGGCTGTAAAGTTGGGACCATCTGTGTCTCTTCAGTGAGCAGGGACCATGGGGTCATTCAAATCCTGGAGATTCTAAAAACGGGAGGAAAAATCTCAGACAAAAAGCAGAGAGAGTCAAGAGGAAATAGAATGTGCCAGAGAATTAATCCGCGGCTCAGACATGAAAGAAAACGTTCGATTATTTTTTTATTGCATTTCATTTGAATGTACATGTCGTACTTAGCTGCCTGCAAGCCTCAGATTACCCAGAGAGAAAGCACAATGAAAGATGAGACTAAAACCACAGATTAAAAAAAGTCCCGAAATTGGAACCACTCAGAGAGCGAAATAAAAGCCAGACTTGAGACAAACGCAGCCACTTGGCAGCGACGACCTCTCGGCACTGACACCGGGTCCCCGCGGCCCCGTGGCCCAGTACCAGCTGCCCACCAGCCCCCAGTCCTGATCACCGGCATCGGAGAAAGTTCCAGACCAGAGTCAGGAGGCCCGGGCTGTCATCCTGAACCTGCTCGGACCTGCTGTGTGACTTTGGGCAGGTCACTGCCCCTCTCTGAGCCTCACTTCCCAGGGGAGAAATGAAATGTCTGGACCAGATGCCCTTAAGGAATACGGGGAGTGCAGAGCAAGAAGGGATCGCACAAGAGCCAGTGCAGGAGGAGGGAAACCCTGCAGACACCCCCGGGGGCCGTGATCCCCTCAGCAGAGCCTTTTGGCGACTCCGTGCCAAAGGGCACCTGATGAATCACTGTGGCCATGCGGGGGACAGTGAGAGAGGGAAAAGGGGCATCTGGGGCTTCCCACTTCCCTTCCAGAACATTCTGTTGCCCCCTGCCCTCCAGCCCCTGTGCTCTCTGTCCCTCCCCCATCAAAACTGCCCCCAGGAAAGACCCCGAAACCCCCTCTCGCTACAGAGCAATGGGCTGAGGAGGGGGAGGAGCAGGTGCCCGGTGCCCGCGGGAGCGTCTTCTGCTTCCCGAGAAATGAGCGCGAAGAGTCTCCCGCAGCAAAGAGAGAGGATCTGCCCACACGCAAGGCCAGGAACCCCGGAGGATTCAAAGGACAGGCGTTAGCCTCACGTCCAGCTGGGGGGCGGGGAGGGGGGTGACAGCAAGAGGGGGCCAGCGCCCCAGTAATAGCACACGGGGCGGGGCAGCTCAGACGCACTCCTTAAAGCCACTGAGCTGCCCAGCGCAGGGGTGAGGCTCCCAGGCGGGCTCTGGAGACCCAGCCCTGGGCCAGGGAAGGGCGGGCAGCGGGGCTGAGGTCCCACCCCTCCGTGTGCTTGATAAAAACACACTGCTGTCCACTCGTCTATTCACTCAGTGTTCCCTACCGAATGTTGGTGTCCTCCCGAGATTCGTATGTCCAAACTCTACCCTCCAACGTGATGGTGTGAGGGGGGACTTCGGGAGGCGATTGGGTCGTAAGCGTGGGGACCCGGCAACGGGATTAGAGTGGCCTTAGAAAAGCCACCCAGAGAGCCCTCTCGTGTCTTTGCAGCAGGTGAGTCCAGAGCAGGAAGTCCAACCGTCCGCAGCCCGGAAGAGGAGCCTCACCAGGACGTGACCATGCTGGCCTCCTGATGCCAGACGTTCCGAGTCCAGAACCGGGAAGGAAATTTCTGTCGCGTATAAACTACCCAGTCTATGGTGTTGGTTACGGCAGCCCCAACAGACTGAGGCGTTCAGCAACTATTTCCTGAGCACCTGCTAAGTGTCACTTGTTGAGCACTTACTGTGTGCCCAGTGCCTTGCTGAGGTAGGTTTTATCCCTGTCTTGGGGGAGGGAGGGTGGGTGGACCCCTCTGCCCTCCCCCCTGCCCTGCCTGGATGTGGCCGGCCAGGCCCAGGGTCTCCAGGTGCTGACTAAAGCCACACACACACACACACACACACACGCTGCTCCCGAGAGGACCTGCGGGGGACCCCAGCGGGGGCTGACCTTCCAGGAACCCCAAGGCCCTGGGGGCAGGACACCGGACCACTGGCTGAAGCCTGATTTCACCTTCGCTGCAGGAGCCACGGCTGTGCCCAGCCTGGGTTCCATCTCCTTCCCCACGCATAGTGGCTCTGACCCTGGACAAGGAAACTGTACCTCAGTTTCCCCATCGGTGAAGCAGGAATAATAACAGCACGTCCCTTACAGAGTGGGTAGAAGATCTGAGTCAACACTGCCAGGACCTAGCACAGGGGGAGGCTCACAGTGGTGCCGGCAGCCTGCATGGGTCGCCGCCCGCACTCCCACCAGAGGCCAGGGCTCCTTTCGTCTCCCTGGGGTGCGACTCGAGCAAGTGGAGGCTGCCTCTGGACCCGTTCCACACCCTGTAGCACAGCGCTGTGTCCCCGACTGGTGGCCCAGGGGGCCGGGGCTCCTAATATTTACAACACAGTTACAAAAACAATGCAGAATTTGAAGTGGGAAAAACAAAACAAAACAAAAAAAAAAACAACACTACATTTCAGAGAACCACAATTTCATCCCAAGGGAAAAGAAGACAGCGCTAAAACATCATTTTTTCAGAGACTGCATCATGTTTCGTTTGCATTCTCCAATTCTAACAGGGGTCTGTTGACTGCAGAGATCTGCCCTTCCGCACAGGACGGCGCGAACTGGAAAAGACGGTGGCCCTGAAGGTCAAGTCCGGGCTGTGCGCCCCCCGGGAGAGGGCTACCTGAAGAGAGAGGGACTCACATGCGCTCCAGTGGGACCCGCTTCTGCTCCGGGGTCTCCGCTCCGCGCCTGGGCGAGCGCTAACTGAGCGGCCTCGCAGGCCAGTGCCTGAGTGTTTGGGCTTTGGGGGAACCCGCCAGGACTGAGTTCCAGTCACAGCTGCATCACTTAGCAGCTGGGTGAGCGTGGGCACGAGACACGACCACTCGGAGCCTCAGTTTACTCATCTGTAAAATGGCCACCGTAACAGTGGCCCACACCGCAGTCCCCGTGGGAGGATTAAATGAGGTCATGCCTGCAAGGCCCTGAGCGGGGGCCTGGTACATATTGGACGCTCCAAACACGTTACCTGTCAATTCTGTGCTTCCTTCAAGTTGTTTCCTTTTTTAATTATTATTTTTACGTTTCTAAAAAGTGGAATGTGTCGGAGCGCCTGGGTGGCTCGGTCGGTTAGGCGTCCGACTTCGGCTCAGGTCATGATCTCGAGGTCCGTGAGTTCCAGCCCCGCGTCGGGCTCTGTGCTGACAGCTCAGAGCCTGGAGCCTGTTTTGGATTCTGTGTCTCCCTCTCTCTCTGCCCCTCCCCCATTCATGCTCTATCTCAAAAATAAATAAATGGTAAAAAAAAAAATTTTTTTTTTAAGTGGAATGTGTCTCATAACAGTAGAGTATATTTAAAGTGTTCATGCCTCTTTGTTTATAATAAGAAAAAATTATTATGAAATTGATGGTGAGCCTCTAAACCCACAGCGTCTGAGACCTGGGGAGCTGTGATATTAATAAAGAAGTGCATTCCTGTGTGGGGCCCACGGGTGGACCGACTTTCAGGAACAGACTGTCTGTGTTGCACCTGCCCTCCCCAGGCAAAGCTGGGTCTGGGCCAGAGACTAACAGAGGCCCGAGAGTCTTCTTTGTTTGGTCTTCGAACAGGAAAGAGCTATCTGCCTTGCCCCTCTGTGGCGGCGGGAAAACCCACGTGCCAGACTTCCGTGTCCAGCCAGGGTCTGGACTTCACCTTCCTCCCTGAAGCGACTGACCAACCAACCAACCGAACAAACAAAAACATGAAACAAGAGTTTTCAAGAGCTTCAGGCAATGAGGAATCGTGATCCCTGAGAGACAGGAAATGAGTGAGGTGAACCCATGATTGCTTCAGCTTACGGGAGAGTTTCCAGCACGGGGAGGGTGACCTCGGGCGGAGCCGTGGACACCCTGAATTGAGGAGATGGGCCCTGAGTCCCGGGAGAACAAGGCAGCAGCCTACTGTGGAGGGGAGAGCTGCACAAGGAGCCCAGGAATATGCAAAGTGTCCTCCTCGAGTATTCAGCACACATGTGTAAAGAGAGCACTTGAGTCCTGGGAAAGAATCGTCTGAGAGGACTGGAGGGAAAGTTGTCCGGTGCTCACACTGGCCTGGGAAGGTGGCTGCTCCCACCATCTAGACTGGGAAATAGATCGACTCACAGAGCACTGGCTAGTGAACTCAGAAGATTCTTACCTCAGTGGGGGAGTGCGGAGGGGGGGGATTAGCCCTAAGCTAAACACGGCTCTGGTCCCACCAAAGGATGCTTAAAAGCAAGACCCAAAAGGATCAGACTCTTTCTTAGCAACTTAAGTAGGTCCCAGAACAAAGCTCAAGAATATGTATTAGGATACAAAAATATCCATCATCCTACAAGGCAAAATGAAGAATGTCTGGTATCCAATTAAAAATTACTAGGCATACAAAGTAGGAGTTTATGACCTATAAAGAGGAGAAAATTGAGTAATTAAAACCTAAACTGACAGAAATGTTAGAATTTGGAGGGGTGCCCTCTCTGTCTCAAAAATAAATAAACGTTAAAAAAAAAATTAAAAAAAAAAAAAAAAAGGGGCGCCTGGGTGGCTCAGTCGGTTGGGCGTCCGACTTCAGCTCAGGTCACGATCTCACGGTCCGCGAGTTCGAGCCCCGCGTTGGGCTCTGGGCTGATGGCTCAGAGCCTGGAGCCTGCTTCCAATTCTGTGTCTCCCTCTCTCTCTGCCATTCCCCCGTTCATGCTGTGTCTCTCTCTGTCTCAAAAATAAATAAACGTTAAAAAAAATTAAAAAAGGGGCGCCTGGGTGGCGCAGTCGGTTAAGCGTCCGACTTCAGCCAGGTCACGATCTCGCGGTCCGTGAGTTCGAGCCCCGCGTCGGGCTCTGGGCTGATGGCTCGGAGCCTGGAGCCTGTTTCCGATTCTGTGTCTCCCTCTCTCTCTGCCCCTCCCCCGTTCATGCTCTGTCTCTCTCTGTCCCAAAAATAAATAAAAAAAAAAAAAAAAAAAAATTAAAAAAAAAAAAAGAATTTGGAGGGGTGCCTAGATGGCTCAGTCGGTTGAACATCAAACTTCAGCTCAGGTCATGATCTCGCGGTCTGTGAGTTCAAGCCCTGCATCGGGCTCTGTGCTGACAGCTCAGAGCCTGGAGTCTGCTTCAGATTCTGTGTCTCTCCCTCTCTCTGCCCCTCCCCTGCACATGCTCTGTCTCTCTCTCTCTCTCTCTCTCTCTCTGTCAAAAATAAATAAACATTAAAAAATTTTAAAAGAATTTGCAGACAAGTACGTTAAAACATTTATTATCACTATATTCTATATGTTCAAAAAGTTATTTAAGACATGGAGAAATATCTTTTAAAAGAGCCACATCAAAATTTTAGAGATGAGGACTACAATGAGATGAAAAGTTTACCAGATGGGATTAGTAGATTAGAAATTGCCAAAGAAAAGATGGGTGAACTTGAAGGCATAGCAATGGGAACTATCCAAAATGAAACACAAAGAGGAAAAAAAAATTACAAAAATAAAAAGAACATCCATGAGCTGTGAGACAAGTACAGGGAAACGAATATAGATGCAATCTGAGTCCCCAGAGGAGAGAGGAGAAAGGGCATGAGGGCAGAAAAATACTTGAAGAAATAATTTTTCTAAATTTGATAAAGTCTTTAAACCCAGAGATAAAGAATCTCAACAGGTGCCAAACACAAGAAACAAGAAGAAAAGCACAGGTGCCAAACACAAGAAACAAGAAGAAAAGCACACCAGAATCAAATTTCTTAAAGCCCATGATAAAGAGAAGTTCTTAAAAGTCAACAGAGAATAAAGAAACGTTTAAGTTCAAAGAAACAAAGGTAACAATGACACTGGATTTCTCTTCAGAAACAATGAGAGCAAGACAGTGAGGAACAGCCTTTAGGGACTGAAAGGAAGAAAACTGATCTGTGAACCTATAATTCTTTAAGCAGTGAAAATGTCTTTCAAAATGAAAGTAAAATAAAAACTTTTGCAGACATATAAAGATCTTCAACACAAGAAACATTAAAGATAGACCTTCAGGCAGAAGGAAGATGATATCAGATGAACATTCATATCTACACAAAGGAATAAAGAGCATCAGAAAAGTAAGATTTTTTTTATTATTTAAATTTCTTTAAAAGATAATTGAAACACACATACACATACACACACAAATGGTAAATCCATAATTCTACAGCCAATGAAAATGTATGAAAGCACAATACAATTTTACGATAGCCCCAAGAATATTGCAATACCTAAGTACAAATATAATAAAATGTACAGCATCTGTATGCCAAAAACTACAAAATGCTGTTGAAAGAAATTTTAAAAAGACCTAAGTAAATGGAAAGATATACCATGTTCATGGATTGGAAGACTCAATAGGGTAAAGAGGTCAATATACCCCAAAGTGATCTATTAATTTAATGTAATGCCAATCAAAATCCAAACAGAATTTTCTTGTATACATAGAGAAGTTGACTCTAAAATTTCTATGAAAAGGCAAATGAACTGGAATAAACAACTTTGAACATGAAGAAGAATGTTGGAGGAAACGCATACCTTGATTTTAAGACTATAAAGCTACAATAACCAAGACAATGTGGCTCAGACATGTGAACTAATGGGACAAAATAGCCCAGAAATAAGCTTACACAAATACAACCATTTCATATTTGACAAAAATGCAAAAGTAATTCAATGGTGGAAGGTGTCTTTTCAACAAATGGTGCTGTGACAATTGGTCATCCCTATACTCCCCCAAATACATAAGTAAAAATGTAAGTAAATAAATAACATAAACCCCAAAACAGAAAAATCTTGATCTAAACCTCACACTTTATGAAAGATTAACTAAAAAGTAATGTAGATCATTTAGATAAAGATAGAAAACAAGGGACACCTGGGTGGCTCAATCGGTTAAGCATCTGGCTTTGGCTCAGGTCATGACCTCGTGGTTTGTGAGTTTGAGCCCCGAGTCAGGTTCTGTGCTGACAGCTTGGAGCCTGGAGCCTGCTTCGCATTCTGTGTCTCCTTCTCTCTCTGCCAGTCCCCCACTCGTGTTCTCTCACTCTCTCTCTCTCTCTCTCTCTCAAAAACAAAAAAGGTTAAAAAAATTAAAAACAAAATGTAAAACTAAAATTTTTTGGAGAATATTCACAACCTGGGTTTAGATGAAGAGTTCTTACAAATGACACCAAAAGCAAAATCTTTAAAAGGCAATAACTTATACATTGGAATTCGTCAAAATTAAAACCGTTTACTCTTCAAAATACTTCATTAAGAGGATGACAAGACCAACTACAAAACAGGAGACAATCTTTGCAAACCGCATATCCAACGAAGGGTAGTGTCTAGAATGCCTAAAGAATGTATGAAGATCTATAAACTCAACAGTAAAACAAACAACGCAATTAAAAGTGGGCAAAAGACATGAAGAGACATTGTTATCAAAGGGCAGAGACAGATGGCAAATCGGTGCATGGAAAGTTGCTCAACATGAGGAGCCATCAGAAGTATGCAAATTACAACTACAATGCTACACCCCTGCCCACATGCCTATCAGAATGGCTAAAATAAAAAACCCAAGCTAGCAAGGAAGCAGATCAGCCAGAACTTTTTGGACACCGCTGGTGAAAATGCAAAACAGTAGAGCCACTCTGGAAAATGGTTTGACAGGTTCCTATGAAGTCCCCAAACATGTGGAAATTAGCTAACATACTCTTCAACAACCCCTGGGTCAAAGAAGGAATTGGTAGGGAAACTTGAAAGCATTTGGAGGTGAACAAAAATGAAAATACAACATATTAAAAATGGGGGGGGGAGGCTAGGAAGAGGGAAACGGTAACACTCCTCATCTGTTTGAAAGAACAAAGATTTCAAATTAATGATTTCAGTTTCCATATGAAGAAACTTTTAAGTTTTTTAAAACGTTTTTTGAAAGTTTCTTTATTTTGAGAGACAGAGAGAGTGCAAATGGGAGAGGGGCAGAGAGAGAAGGTAAGAGACTCCCAAGCAGGTTCTGGCACTATCAGTGTGAGCCCGACGTGGGGCTCGATCTCACAACCCTTGAGATCATGACCTGAGCTGAAATAAATAGTCAGATGCTTAAAAAAATTTTTTTTATCTTTATTTATTTTTGTGAGAAAGACAGAGCGTGAGCGGGGGGCAGTGGGGCAGAGACAGGGGGAGACACAGAATCGAAAGCAGACTCCAGGCTCTGAGCTGTCAGCACAGAGCCCAACGTGGGGCTCATGAACGCGAGATCACGACTCGAGCATAAGTCAGACGCTCAACCGACTGAGCCACCCAGGCGCCCCAAGAAACTTTTTTTTAAAAAGCCATTACACCCAAACTCAGCAGAAGAAAGGAAGTAATAAGGAACAGATTAGAAATCTACAAAATTGAAATCAGAAAAACATTATAGGAAATCAAAACCAAAACCTTCTTTTTTCAGTCAATGTAATTCACCATATTAAATAACCAAAAAAGAAAAACCATATGATCATCACAATAGGTGCCAAAAATACGTTTGACAAAATCCAACATTAATTTATAATATGAATGATCAGCAAACTGGGAACAAAAGGGAACTTTGTCAGCCTGACCAAGGAAATTTATGAAACACCTACAGCTAACAGCATTCTTTTTTTCTTTTTTAAGTTTCCTTATTTTGAGAGAGAGAGAGCAAGAGAGCATGTGAGATAGCAGCAGGGCAGGGGGCAGAGAGAAAGAGAGAGAGAATCCCACGCTGACAGCACGGAGCCCCACACGGGACTCCATCTCATGAATCACTAACAGCATTCTTGCATTCTTAATAGCAAAATACTATCAAGATCAAGAACAAGACCAAAATACCTGCGCTCACCTCTTCTACACACGTTTTTATGGGAGGTTCTAGCTGGTACGATGTTTCAAGAGAAGAAATAAAGGCAGAGGACTGGAAAGGAAAAAGTAAAACTGTCTTTATTCGTAGATGTCATGATTGCCTATGTAGAAAATATAATGCAATTTACAATAAAAGCTGCTGGGACAAGTAAGTGAATTTCGCGAGGTTGTAAAATAAAAACATCAATATATGAAAATCAATTGTATTTCTATATACTAGCAGTGAAAACCAGAAATAAGAATTTTAAAACCCCATTTACAATAGCATCAAAAATGTAAAATACTTGTCAGAATAAATCTGACAAGAGACGCGCTGAACCCAAACTCTGAAAATTTCCAAACACGGCTGACAGAAATTGAGGAGGACCTAGGTAAACGGGGAGTAGCCCCATACTCTTGGTTGGAAGATGTCAGTTCTCCCCAGACTGATCAGTAGATTCAGTGCAATCGTTGGTGAAATCCCAACAGCCTTTTTAGTAGAAATTGGAAAATTGATCCTAAAAATCACATAAACATGCAAAGACCTACAATGGCCAAAAAGAAGAAAAAAAAGTCGAGGACTAACACTGCCCATCTTGAAGATTTATTGTAAGGCTTCAGAAAATAAGGGCATGTGGCGTTGGTGGAGAGACAAAGTTTTCAGTCTAGACATCAGCCCATACATATGTGGACAGCTGACTTTTGACACAGGGCAAAGGTAATTCTGTGTAAAAAGGACGGTCTTTTCAACAATGATGCTAAAACGCGTAGCTGTCCATAAGGAAAACAACAATGAACTCCTTCATTCATACCTTGTCCCATCTACAAAAACTAACTCAATATTCATGATAAACCTAAATCCAAAATCTATAGCTATAAAAACTTCTAGAAAAAGCACAGGAGAAAATATTTATGACCTGGAGTTTGGTGAAAATCTCTCTCTTTTTTTTAAATCTTTTCATTGGTATATTTGGACCATTCATATTAAGGTGATTATTGGTTTTGGTGGGTTAATATTGACCATGTTTGCACCTGTTTTTTACTTATTGGATTTGTTATTTGATCCCACTACTGTCACCTCTTTTCAAGCATGCTTTAACTTGGGTTTTAATTGAGCATACTATATGCTACCATTTTATACCCTCTATTTGTGTATCAATTACTTAAACATTTGCCCTAGGGTTCCCAATATGCATTTCTAACTAATTTAAATCTGCCTTCAAATAACAGTATATACTTCATGCATAGGGTAGGTGCCTTACAACAAAATAATTTCCAATTCCCCTTTCTCTTCTCTTGGGACACTCTTAGGTGCACCAAAAGAAGAAATTGACAAGTCAGACGCCATCGAAATTTACAACTTCTGCTCTTCAAAAAAAATAAATAAAATAATAATAATAATAAAGAGTGTAAAGATAGGTCAGAAACTAGGAGAACATAGTTGCAAACCATGCATTTAATAAAGGACTTGTAGACAAGATATACAAAAATTCACCTAATGAGGATGGTTAAAAGTAAAACGACCGTGGGGCGCCTGGGTGGCTCAGTCGGTTGAGCGTCCGACTTCAGCTCAGGTCACGATCTCGCGGTATGTGAGTTCGAGCCCCGCGTGGGGCTCTGGGCTGATGGCTCGGAGCCTGGAGCCTGCTTCCGATTCTGTGTCTCCCTCTCTCTCTGCCCCTCCCCCATTCATGCTCTGTCTCTCTCTGTCTCAAAAATAAATAAAAACGTTAAAAAAAAAAATTTATAAAAAAAGTAAAACGCCCGAGCACATCAGGACTGGTAAGGATGTGGAGCTAGAACTTACATACTGAGGTGCATACTGTGTGGAAGGCAATGTATTTGTCTCTTAAAACTTGAAACGTACACCTACCACATTATCCAGCCATTCCGCTCTTCGGTCTCTTTCGGGAAGAAGAGAAAGTCTATTCTCCATACACAGGCTCATGCGTGAATGTTCATAACAATTGTATTTGGTAATAGCCCAAACGTGAGACAACTCAAATATCCCTCGACAGGCGAATGAATAAATCAATTATTGTATATCCATATAGTGACATACTACTCAGCCTTAAAATGAACCTACCACGGGGCGCCTGGGTGGCTCAGTTGGTTGAGCGGCTAACTCTTGATTTCGGCTCGGATCTGAGATCAGCCTTGCGATGGGCTCCAAGCTGGGCACGGAGCCTGCTTGGAATTCTCTCTCTCTCTCTCTCTCTCTCTCTCTCTCTCTCTCTCTCTCTCTCTCTCTTCCCTCCCCCAATCCCACTCCGTCCCTCTCAGTAAATAAGTAAATAAGTAAACAAATAAAACAAGCTACCGAAACACACAACGTAGATGAATCTCAATAGAACTAAGCTGAGTACCCATCCTGTATGATTCCACTGACATAAAATGGTGGAAAATGAAATTTAATCTATAGTCACAGACAGCAAATCAGCAGAGGGGGCATGGGGAGGGTGGGACGGCGGGATGACCAAGGCGCATGAGGAAAAGTGTTCGTTATCTTGACCGTGGGGATGGCAAGTGTACAAACTTACCACAGGGCACATGTTTTCAGTTTTATTTAATGTTTTACTTTATTTCTGAGAGAGAGAGAGAGAGAGAGAGTGAGTGGGGGAGGGCCAGAGAGAACCAGAGACACAGAATCAGAAGCAGGCTCCAGGCTCCAAGCTGTCAGCACAGCGACCGCCACGGGACTTGAACCCATGAACCGTGAGATCGTGACCGGAGCCGAAGTCGGACGCTCAACAGACTGAGTCCCCCCCCCGGGTCCCCGCCGCCGCGACATGGCATATTTTTAAAAGGGAATTTATTTTATGTCAGTTATGCCTCAACAAAGCTGTTAAGATAGACCAATAAAAATGGAAAGAGGGGAGGTAACACGAGCCACAAGCTAGTTTCCGTGACCCTATTCTGCCGTCCTCGGCCCAGCTGCACCGCCCGGGGCCGGGGCTCCCGCTGGCAGACAAGCACCCCCAGCCTCCCAGCTCGCATTCCGGGAAAAGTGCTCCACATTCCGCTGGCGTGACTGTGGAGAGGGACAGAGAAAATGAGCAAAGCCCTCAGAGGACACGGAGTCAGGCGGAGACGGTCCGTCCCCACTGGGGGCGCGGGTGGGTGACAAGTGTTCTCTTCCTGCTCACTCGCGCCCTATGATTTAATAGAGATTTGACATTTCTCCAGCTGGGTGAAGGCCAAGGATCTGGCTGCGTAAAATCGGGCGGATAAAAGCCCGAGAAAGAGCGCAGAGCCGTCGGCTTCCTGTCACTTTGCCACCTGCTCTGCCACAGCCCAGCTGGCGCGAAAACGGAGGGTGAGAGTGAGAAGAAAAGGGAAAAAGAGATCGAGAAATTCCGGAAACCGCGCCTTCTTTGAGAGTCACCTGCCTCTGCTGCGGTCCCTGGGGCAGGAGGGGGGGTCAGGGAGGCTGCATCTGGCTGCTCAGGGGAGACCCCTGCCCCCCCGCCACTGGCAGTGGCTTCCGAGCACCTGCTGTGTGCCCAGGCCAGCACAGGTCCCAGGGACACGGCAGTGACAGGCCAGGTGGGGCCCCCGGACACGCATCACGACAATGATAACAGTAAATCCCAATCCTTCGTCCTCTCCAGGTGCCGGCTCTCTAAGAGATCTGCTCCAGTGGTTGTCCCCAGGGGATGTTTGACAATGTCCAGAGACATTTTTGGTTATCACACATGGGGGGGAGGGGGGATGTGCTGGTGGCATCTAGTGGGTAGAGACCAGCCACGCTGAACACACCTTACAATGCATAGGACAGCTCCGATGACAAGGGCTTATCTGGCCCAAACTGCAACGATGACAAAGTTGAGGACCCCCCGCTCACAACTGCCCTGGAGACTAGGATTACTATCATCCCCATTTCACAGAAGAGGAAACTGAGACCCAGGGAGGCTAAGCAGGTGGCCCACCATGACACCCGTGTGGAGAGGCAGAATTAGACCTCAAACCAGGTGTGGATGTGCCCAGAGTCTACACCCTGACCCACCGCGTGGAGCAGCACCCCTAGCTTACCCTACAGAATACCCAGAACCCTCCGGGAGCCCAGGTCCCAAGTTCAAGTCCCTCCGAGCCCATTGGAGCACTGGGTGAGTCACTGAACCTCCCCAAACCCAGCACTTTATTTTGAAAATTGGGTTCCTACTTCTGGACTGGGGAGCATGGGGTGAATAGAAACGCTCCCCATGTGCGAAAATGTTGGGGAAATAGAAGGGATCTCATACTCATTCATTTATTTACCAAATATTTGCTGGGCACTTAACTACTTTCTCGGCACTGCACTAGGCACCGGGCATGAGCCGTGAAGGACCCAAGGAGGTCCCCGTGCCTGGGCACTTGTCTAAGCATGGGCGGGGCGTCAGACGGGCGGGGCCCAGAGTCCGGGTTTCCCTCTTGGCCAGCCACGTGGCCTCGGCACCGGGCCTCTGAGGTCCCCTTCCCTCCTCCGTCAGGCCTGAGAGCACCTGCCACCCCTCATTTCTGCAATCAGTTCCCAGCTTTGATTTCAGACAGCCCAGTGGGCCCTCCTGACCAGAGAGCCCCAACTCCCTTCCCATCCGTGCTGGGGACAGCAGGAAACATGAGTCCATCCCTGCCCACGCCAATTCCAGAGGTTCCAGTGAGCCTCGTTGATTACAGCTAGGAGTGCGGTTGGAGAAAAAAGGAGAAAGAGAGAAGGTGGAAATTCCCTCGGAGGGGCTGAAGCAGATAGTCGGGAGAAGAGAGAATCGCTGTCCTCTGGATGCAGAGAGCACAACTCTTGAATTCAGAGGGCATTTTTTTCAAGATTTCCCGCAGTGCCTCAAGTTGAGAAATTTTCAAACTATAATTAAAAGAGATCTTATGTGCGTAAATCTGGCCTTTTCCGACGCTCAGGTTTCAACCCCCACCTCATGCACCTGCCTCCTCTCCCCCAGCTTGGAGGCCCTGACCCTCCTGCCAGGTCCAGACGGGCCTGGGCAGACGGCCGGATGGTGTCCCTTGGTCTCCATCCTCTGTCACCCGAGGGGCTGAGCACCAAGCTGGGAGGGAAGAGAGCTCCGTGCAGGAGAGTGTCCGGACCGGTTCCCAGTTCAGAGCTGCCCGCGGGCCCCTCAAGCTCTGTGGGCCTCAGCGTCCTCATCTATAAAATGGGGCCGATGACTTCGAAGGGTTGCGGCAGACGACGTGATCTGGTGGGAGGAAACGCGTCGCCCGGCACAAAGCCGTCCCTCGCTCGTGCCCACAGCTCCACCCCGCAAAGACGGAGCAAGGCGCGAAGTCGTCTGGCATATTTTTAGCTGCAAGTGGTGGAGAAGCCGACCACCTAGATCGACTGAAGCAGAAAGGGAATTGTTGTGGTCCGAGGTGACTGAGCCCAGCTCAGACTCAGCACCTGCCTGGGCCAACAAGAGAGGACAGGAGAGTGGAAGCTCCCGGTGCCCTCCACTGTGGGACTGGAAGCACAGCGTTCCGCTGGGCGGGGCGGGGGGGGGGGGGTGCTGGGCACAAATAGGAACACGGGTTTCCCCGGGCCGATGTCTCTGGACACCAGGAGGGACAGGAGGCACAGAGGTGAGCACTGGGGCGAGGGAGCTCCCGTGGCCCCCCTCCCAGGGGCTCTGAAGAGGGCCCACTGCCGACCCCGAGGGGCATAATGTGCTAACGGGGATTTCGGGCACCACGGGGAGGCGTTCTGGTGCCTGGAGCCCTCCCTGTGTTTGCAGGTGCGCTCAGCCTACAGATTCTGCAGCTCAGAGCAGTAGAGCCGGAAGGGGCTCCGGGGGCAGAGGCCACCCTCGGGCTGGGCCTCTCCCTGGGCTCAGGGACCAACACCGTGGCTAGAGCGACGGGTCCCAGGCCTCCGCCCCTGCTCGGAAACCCTGAGCATGGCCACCTCTGCACCTGGTCCTAGCTTGGTCCCTAATGGGGCCCTTGCCTGGGACCGGGCCCTGCTCTGCTCCCACAGCCCCTCCCTCTGCCGGATCAGGGCCCCACTGCCCCTCCACCACGATTAGGGTATTGCCACCCGAGCTGGCCCAGCATCCGCAGTACTTTGTCACTACAGTAACAGCGTCAACAACACCGACAACAGCAATAATGACAGTGGAAACATTCAGTGAGTACTGACCATGTGCCGGCCCTGTAATAAATCATTTTCACGCATTATCTGTTTTTCACTTTTCTTTTTTTTTTTTTTTAATGCTTACTTATTTCTGAGAGAGAGAGAAAGCGCACAAGCAGGGGAGGCGCAGAGAGAGAGGGGGAGACACGGAATCCGAAGCAGGCTCCAGGCTCTGAGCCGTCAGCACAGAGCCCGACGCGGGGCTCTGACTCACGGACCGAGAGATCAGGACCTGAGCCGAAGTCAGATGCTTCACCGACTGGGCCACCCAGGCGCCCCCATGCATTATCTTATTTAACAGTCCTTTTGAAAAGTCCTAAGAAGAAGGGATTCTGGGTTAATTTACTAAAAAAAAAAAAAAAAAAAAAAAAAAAAAAATCCATTTATTAAATAGTCAATTCATCAAATGACCAATTTACCAGAAATCTATTTGCCCAGTGACCTGTGAGGCGCCCAGTGACGGGCAGATACATGAGCCCTGGTCTGGCCTTAGAAGCCAGGCCGCTGTTTTCACCAGGGAGGCAGAGACAGAGGCAGGGCTGTGGCTAGAAAGGCCCCGGATAGAAGTCTAAAAAACCCACATGTGCGGTTTTGAAAGGGAAAGAAGCCCGCCTCTTTGCTGAATCGCTTTTCTGTGAGTGGGCCTCCTGAGATGAAGAAACAGAGAAGTCAGGTAACCGGCCCCAGGTCGCCCAGGCTGCAATTTGGGCCCCCTGCCGCAGCAGACCCCCCGGGAAGTATGGCCCGGTTCTGCTCAGATACCCAGACCTCCGGGCCTCCTGTGAGGCATCCTCCCCTCCCAGGCCTCTGCGGGCCTCATCTTTCCCATCTGTGAAAAATGAGTCAGACTGGATTATCTCTAAGACTCTCCAGGGCTGACTTTTTAATGAATCCGAGGCTCAGAGACAGCAAGCCACCTGCCCAGAGCCACACAGCTGGTCAACTGGAGAGCAGCACTTCCCCCAGATTTCCCGCCTCTCTCCTTCCCGCTGCGTCAGTCACCCACCCTCCTGGGACCCTGCCTGGGCATCAATCCCCTGGAATTTGTGTCATTGCATGAGGCAAAAAAATAAAAAATAAAAATACCACATCAAGAGGGGTGTAAAAAAATCACACAGGTGAAGAATTCGTTCCAGATGTGACTTGACTCATCGCACCGTCCACACGCTCCACTTTGAGAATCACCTCCACATGGGAAGGGGGCGGCGCTCCCTTGGATCTGTCATCCAGCAGGAGGGTCCTAGGTCACCGCACCCCAGCCCTGCCCTCAGGTCTGGAACCCCCTGGAGATCGGCGTCAGGAAGGGGCTGGTATGGGGATGGGGTTGGGGTGACATAAACAGGTGCCAGTGTGCGTGACCGTGACCGAGGAAGAACTGGTGGGGCCGTGGCCGCAGCTCGTGTTTCAGGGCCGTGCCAAGCTGAGTTCTCAAAGGAGGACGTGGGAGTGAGCGGTTTGTTTGGAAGTGACCCCAGGAAGCCCCAGCAAAGCAAGAAGGGAAGTTAAGAGATGGTGCTGGGACCAGAAGATGCTTGGAGCAGAGAATGCCCCCGCCACCCGCCTCTCCCAGTGCTGCCACGGGACCAGCCCAAAGCCAGACCTCTGAGCGGCTGAGGCCGGCCTCGTTCAGCCCTCTGTCTAATCAGTATCTTGTCCAAACTGACACAGGATCGTGGACTAACCCGGCTGTGATCCCCAGGGTCCAGCTAACACACTTTACTGCCTCCTGGTTGCCTGCAGCTCCAGGCCCAGCGTCTCACACTGCGTGTTGCCGCAGCCTCAAGAGAAACCCATTTGACGGAGCTGGCAACTGAGGCAGAGAGAGAAGTACCCAGCGTGGTCCCCGTAACAACGGCGGGGCCTGTCACGCAGCGAGTACTCAGTAAATGCTAAGCCTGGAGACCAGCGTTCGTCGACGTGGCGTTTCCCGACCAGCGACATCAGCACCACCCGGAGACTTGTTAGAGATGCAAATTCTCGGCCTCCCCCCGGCTGGCTGGCTGGCGTGACCTTGGAGGGCCCGGACTCTGAAACCCGAGTGCCCACGTTCGAACACTGGCTCTGACGCTCACCACTTCCGTGGCTTCCGGCAAATCATTCATCCCCGGTGCCTCAGTTTCCCCGTATGTCAAATAGGAACGGTAACGCAATAGACCTCCCCGGGTCGTTAGGAGGATTCAATGAGTTACAACACGTGGGCCATTTAGAGCAGCGCTGAGCTGGCAAGACCAAGGGCTGCGTTTCCATCCACAGACCGGTGACATGGGGACTTTCAGGGGCCTCGGCCACCTAGCCAGGAGTGCTCTTTCTTCCCCCCTCACACCGGTGCCCTGCCATCCCAATACCGGTGCCCGCCCCCATCTGGCCGCCCGCCACAGAGTCAAGGTCTACAGTCAGGAAGAAAGCCTCGCTTGCAGGCCACCATGTGGTCTGTGCCCAGGAGCTCTCAGCACCCACCCCCACCGTTGGCACCCGGGTGGCTGGGCGTGGGAGCTGTTGGGACACAGAAACCCGGCCGCCCGCACCTACCTGGATCCATACCTGGGACTCAGAGAGCTCGGCGGCGTGTTTTACTCTCTTGGAGCAAACCAACTTTTCTACCGCAACAAAAAGTGTAAGCTGTGTCCAGAGAGCAGAGCCCGACGTGGGCGGGTCGAACCCACGAACCGTGAGATCGTGACCTGAGCGGAAGTCGGACGCTCAACCGACCGAGCCACCCGGGTGCCCCTCACAGCCCCCGTGGTTCCTCCCCCAGCTGGGTGGCTGTTTCTCTCTCTGGTTTCCTTTTCCAGTCTCCCTGCCTCCCTCCCAGCCCCCGCTCAATCTCTCCCTCCTCCTCCCTTGCTGGTTCTAATCTCTGTGAGCAGGAAAGCACAAATTCAGAATGGTGTTGTCTTTTATTCATTAGGATTTATTTCCTTTAGTGAAGCACTCTGGGATGGAGGTTTTCAAGAGACAAGAAAGGCACTAGGAGTGATTAATATTCCCCTGCTCTCTAGATAACAGGAATGATTCCAGGGTATGGATTTCTTTTTAAGGAACTTCAGCATGGGCTGTGCTGGGAGGCCAGCCCATGGATGAACAGATACCCCACCGGGCAAAGCAAGAATTCAGAGGAAAAGAGGGTCGCCAAGCTGAGAGACCAGAGGGCGAGCCTCGAGGAAGGATTAGGGAGACCCCAGGACAGGGGCTGGAGCCAGTGTGGCCACCCCCCCCTACTACCAGGACGACTGGATGCTCTAGACCTGGAGGGAGGGAAGGAGGTAGGTGGGAAAGGGGTGTCAAGGAGGGATACAGGGAGGGAGGGAAAGATCTGCCCAACAGCGGGACAGGTTTGCTTGTTGAGGGGTGATTCCCACAAGAATCCCAGTTATCACTCGCAGGACAGCGAAGAGAGGGCATCCTGAATTACCAGCGTGGCGCTAGATTAAGGTTCTGGTTCCAGGATGTCTACTTCAACTTCACATGTCTCTGAATCATTCTGTATTCCTCAGGGCCAGGCACGCTGTGAGTGTGGTTACAAGTCTTTCGGAGCACTTCCTTAATTCTAAGATTCTTTGGGCCCGTGATTCTCTGAATGCATCTGTGATCCTATAATTCTAGGACTCTGTGAAAAGGATAAGACGTTCAGATTCTGCGATTCAGAGACTCCGTTAAGGTAGCTTTGAGTCTATGAAAGACGCTCTAATTCCCAGCTCCGGAGCATCGCAGACGCCGGGAAAGGACGGGCAGATCGGAAGATCAAGGAAGCGCCCGTGACCCTCTGCCCCCCTGCGTCAGCATCTGCAGTGACAGGACGCTGGGCCCCTGACTCCAAGCTCCTCTCAGAGCTCAGTGTGGGTCCCGGGGGGTCCCTGGCTCCATGCACCCTATCTCCTCTGCCATCACCTGGCTCACCCCAGTCTCTCCCATCGAGGATCCAGGGTCCTAGGGGTGAGCCCAACGTCCCAGGAGAACCTCCCTTCCCAGTCTCCTCGACCCAACCTGAGACTGGTTAACCTGCCAGCAGAAATGGGACACGTCCAGGAAGGCCTTGGTTACTTGACCCCAGTCTGTGTCAAACTGCTTTTGGGTTCTTCCACTCATAACTCCCTGGGAACACCCCCAAAACGGGGCTGGGACCCCTCCTGGCTTCTCTCCTCCAGTCCCTCCGGGCCCCTGCCCCGGGGCAGCCGGCGTGGACGCACTGGCTAGGAGCTCCTTGGCAGTGTTCTCTGCTGTAACTGTAGAGGTTGATCAACCCCGGGGTCTCCTGAGCTCACCCCAGGGGCTGAGTGAGCTAAATGGGCCCAAAGCCCCAGATGACAGAGCCCGGGGGGCGGGGGGGGGGGGGGGGGTGGAGGGGGGCAGCACTTTGGCAGACATGCTCCCAGCCCCCCACATTCTTCCCCGGGATATTAATTACAAAGAGGATGGTGGGCACAGCCTTGGATGCTAGTGGACTTCCCTGGTGTAGCTCACTCAAGAAAAGACAAAGCACTTCCGTTTCAGTCCTGTTTGTTTTTCCTGATGCACTCTCCCTACCCCGCCGTGGAGGTCTCTCGCCATTCACTGTTCATCCGGGGCGCTCTCCGTGGGCTCCGAGCAGCAGCCGTCCTGCGGGTTCAGGTGGGTTTCTCGGGAAAGGAACAGGATCCGGGGGAGGGAAGAAATGGAGACCAGGCAGGTGGGGCTGGAATCCTGGAGGAGGACGGATCATGGTTGGTTCTCCAGGACGGCCCAGCCAGGGTCCCCCCGCGACGCACCAGACCTCAGCAGGAAGGCTAGGGTTCCTGGGCACCTGCGGCAGAGGGAACCCGGAGCCCAGAGCCCGGCAGACTTGGCCTCGGGGATTGGGACAAGCCACTCCCTGAGACCCAGGAGCCTCCCTGGAAATACACAGGGAGGTGGTCACCAGACCCCGAGGGAGCTGTGAGCTGGCCAAGGGACCACACACTGTGGGGCGGGGGAGGGCTAAGCACCACTGGACGGCTCGCCACACCCACACCAGCCGACGCAGGTGCAGCAGAGGCCAGAAAAAGCAAAAGGAACCCAGGCTGACCCGGGAGAAGCCCCTTCCCCGGCAGCGTCCCTCGGGCGCCCTCTACCGACAAAGCATGCCGTGGTGGTCTCTCCCTGGAGGAGTACTTGGGGTCTCTCCCCCTTCACTCCAGGGGGAGTTTGGGGCTGAGAGGCGATAAACTGAGGCCCGCGAACGACCCCCGCAGTTCACACCTGGCCCGTCACCTGTTTGGGTACGCTTCGTGAGTCAAGAATGGTTCTGACATTTTTAAATGCTGGAAAAATAATCAAGAGAAGAATATTTTGGGGCGCCTGGGTGGCGCAGTCGGTTAAGCGTCCGACTTCAGCCAGGTCACGATCTCGCGGTCCGTGAGTTCGAGCCCCGCGTCAGGCTCTGGGCTGATGGCTCGGAGCCTGGAGCCTGTTTCCGATTCTGTGTCTCCCTCTCTCTCTGCCCCTCCCCCGTTCATGCTCTGTCTCTCTCTGTCCCAAAAATAAATAAAAAACGTTGAAAAAAAAAATTAAAAAAAAAAAAAAAAAAAAAAGAGAAGAATATTTTATGACATGAAATTATATGAAATTCAAACCTCAGGGTCATAAGTAAGTTTTGAATTGTGTCAGTTAAAAAATTGTGGGGGTTTGGGGCACCAGGGTGGCTCAGTCGGTTAAGCATCCGACTCTTCATTTCAGCTCAGGTCATGATCTCACGGTTCGTGAGTTTGAGCCCCACATTGGGCTCTGAGCTGATGTGGTGCCTGCTTGGGGTTCTCTCTTTCTCTCTGCTCCTCTCCCCATTCATGTGCATGTGCTCTCTCTCCCTCTGTCTCAAAATAAATAAATAAACTTTTTTTTCAATTGTGGGGGCACCTGGGTGGCTCAGTCAGATGAGCGTCCGACTTTGGCTCAGGTCATGATCTCATGGTTCACGAGTTCAAGCCCCGCATCGGGCTCTGTGCTGACAGCTCGGAGCCTAGAGCCTGCTTTGGATTCTGTGTCTCCCTCTCTCTCTCTCTCTCTGCCCCTCCCCTGTTCTCTCTCTCTCTCTCTCTCAAAAATAAATGAAAACATTGGGGCGCCTGGGTGGCGCAGTCGGTTAAGCGTCCGACTTCAGCCAGGTCACGATCTCGCGGTCTGTGAGTTCGAGCCCCGCGTCGGGCTCTGGGCTGATGGCTCGGAGCCTGGAGCCTGTTTCCGATTCTGTGTCTCCCTCTCTCTCTGCCCCTCCCCCGTTCATGCTCTGTCTCTCTCTGTCCCAAAAGTAAAAATTAAAAAAAAAAAAGTTGAAAAAAAAAAAATAAATGAAAACATTTAAAAAAATTTGTGGGGGCTTGGGGGCGCCTGGGTGGCTCAGTTGGTTAACCATCTCACTTCGGCTCAGATCATGATCTCACAGTCCGTGAGTTCGAGCCCCACGTCGGGCTCTGTGCTGACAGCTTGGAGGTCTCCCTCTCTCTCTGCCCCTCCGCCACTTGTGCTCTGTCTCTCTCTCTCTCTCTCTCTCTCTCAAAAATAAATAAAATGTAAAAAAAAATTTTTTTTTTTATTTGCAGGGGTTTGTTTTCTGTCTGGTTACACAAATACCTACATCGTATCCTTGATTTGTCTCTTGGACCATCAGTCCTAAAATACTTAATGTCTTGTCCTATATGGGAAGTTTGACAACTCCTGGCGGTTGAACTGGTAACTGTCTAGGGCTCCCTTGGTCACCCTGAATTGTCCCCCATGCCACCTCCCACAGCTGTCAGATCTGGGCCGCCAGTCCCAGGCCTGGCAAAGCCTCTGGACATCACAGCCTGGAGATGGAAAAAGGCCGCCTCGGGGACCCCCCCACAGACACCTTGGGGTAAGGGATCCAGGAGGGGGGCCAGGCTGGAGGAGGGGTATAGTCCTCCTTCGAGGGAGAGAGGTCACTGCCCTCCTTGGGAGGCTTTGGGAGGAGGGGTTAAAGGGATCTTGTGACAGGGACAGAAGCAACTCCCTGATGAGGTCTGACCCCTACGCCTGGTGCCAGGGTCTAGAAGCCCCTTGTTTTTGGGCCACGGAGACCGACCCCTCCATGCCATTCCAGGCCACCTTTTTCAAAACATACCACCCCCAAGCCCAAGACGGCTTTCACACTCATCTTGTTCTATCTCTGGGACCCATTTCACAGACGGAGAAACCAAGGCCCAGAGCTACCAGATGGCAGCAAAGAGGGAGAAGAAAGAGCAGAAACATTTGAGACAGGAGGCCTGGCTTCCAGTTCCAGCTTTAACTCGAGTGCTGAGGGCACAACCTGCTGTCTCTGAGCCTCCTGAAGGCCTACGACAGGCTCACCCCCTGCCCTTCTGCACCCAGCCCGGTGCCCCGCACACACCTGTCTGCCTCCGGTCCTTTGTCTGTGAAATGATCTCTGTGAAGCTTAAGTTAGAAAATCCACGTAAAGCCCAGGAAACAGTAGCTCCATAGAGAACCAAGGTTGCTCTGACCCAAATCCCAGGTATTACTTCCCGGAACAGAGCAGCCCCTCCCCAGGCCAACACACCTGGACAACCAGGCAGAACGTCTGGCCCCAGGCATTCTCCCACATTAATTGTATTCATATCTGGAAGCTTCTTCCCCTACCCCCCACCACCACCATCCGCCTGATTGTCAAAGAGCTTTGATCCAGGAGATAACCGTGTAATTAAACAAGACAAATGCAGAGCAATCCTCTTAGACGGAACTCACTAGCCTACCCACCCCCCCCAAGCCTACTAATGAACTATCTTTGCAGAGATTACACCCCTACCTGGGGCCCAGTTTGCCATGGGGCAAAAAGATTCCATTGTCATCCGAGACCTAAAGAGGGAAGGAAACTTACTAATTGGCTTAGCTCTGTTTCCACAAAAATGAAAGAAATCTATATCATCTGCATAGTGGTGGGACATTTGCCAATAGACCGTGGCTGCCCTGGGAGACGCTGCCTTTCTGCCTTTCTCCGGCTTGTTTATAGCCTTCTGTGAATCAAACTGATTGCTGAGATGGATGTGGAAGCCGAGTGGGGAGGGTTGAGGGGAGCGCATGGCCGGAGTCTGGGTGCGAGAGGGACCCTGCCACCTGCGAGGGACAGAGGGCAGCTCTGCCCACCTGGCCTCATTGTCCTTGGGAACCACCGCTCCGCCTTCTCCCCTCTCCCGAAGGAATCACTCCCGCGGCCCAGATTCCAGGGTGCGGGCGCGGCGCCCAGGCCCCCAGCTCTAGTGATGGCTTCTGGGATGGGTGGGTCGGAGATGGGGAGGCGGCTGAAGCCGGTGGGGATTCTTGGGCAGGTGATTTAACGAGGGAGTAGCTCCGGGAGAACCTGAAAAGAAAAAGATGGGCGTTTGTTTCCAATTTCGGGTTAACACACATGAAGCTGCCCCCAGACGCTTTCGTAACAGGCTTTTCGTGGATGTATGTTTTCATTCCTCCCGGGAAATCGCCGAGGTGGAACCAGTAAGACATAGATGAGATGTAGACCTAACATGAGAGGAGCCTTCTGAACTGTCTTCCAAAGCCGGGCGGCGGCCTGTGTTCCCACCGGCCCTGCCAGAGCCCCGGCGTCCCCACAGCTTCGCCTGCACTTAGTAGGGTCGGTCCTACTAATTGTAGCCGTTTTAGTGGGAGTAGAGTATCTGTTGTGGTTTCTTTTGTGTTTCTCTGATGAGTAATGTGGTCCCCCTTTTCACAAGCGTCTTGGCCATCCTAAACGCACCGTGACGTGCCCTTTGGTGTATTTTGACCATTTTTATCACCATCTTTTTTTTTTTTTTTTTTTTTTTAAGTAAGCTCTACGCCCAACACGGGGCTTGAACTCACCACCCCGACATCAAGAGGCGCACATTCTACTGACTGAGCCAGCCAGGCGCCCCTCTGTTACGTGCTGAACAGGAAAGGCTGATACTCTTTTTTGGTTGAATCTCTTTGTACGTATTCCTGGGTTTTGTTATGACAGTAAATAGTATTTTTGTTTTATTGCCGGTTTTTTGGTTGCTAGTACAGAGAAACACAAGTGAGGTCTATATGGCACACTTGCACGCCCCTCAATTGGCAAATGAGCCTTTAGGAAACAAGCATCGATGTGAGCTCCCCGGGTCCACTTAGGCTTGGTGGTGCAGGGGAGGGGAGAAAGGGAGGGGGAGGTAGGCTAAGGGAGGATAATGCGAACAGCTGACATCATATAGCGCTTGGTATAGGTAAGGGGCTGTGTTCACTCATTTAATCTTTAGAAACACCTCTGTGAGGCAGGTGTTATCATTACTGGTTCCATCGTGCATGAGGAAACTGAGGCACGGAGAGCTTACGTGACTTAGTAAAGATCCACCCAGCCAGGGACGCCTGGGGTGGCTCAGTCGGTTAAGCATCCCATGCTTAACGGCTCGGGTCATGATCTCACAGTCCGTGAGTCCGAGCCCCGCCTCAGGCTCTGTGCTGACAGCTCGGAGCCTGGAGCCTGCTTGGGATTCTGTGTCTCCCTCTCTCTCTGCCCCTCCCCTGTTCATGCTCTGCCTCTCTCTCTCTCTCTCAAAAATAAACATTAAAAAAAAAAAAAAAAAAAAAAAAAAAAGATCTACCCAGCCGGTGAATGCAGAGATGGGTTCAAATCCAACATGCCTGGCCCTGAAGCCCCCACGCTGTCCTATCTCCAATACCTCCTTGAAGACGATCTTGATGGGTAATTGATGGGTAATTGACATAGTCGTGTTAAAGGCTGAGCAGAGACCACAGCACACAGTCAGTGTTCAATAAATGCTGGCCGAGGTGTCCTGCAACACCCTGCATTCTGGGGAAGCAGTCGTGACTGAGCCAGACGCAGAGCCCCAAGGGGCTTCCGGTCCCCTGGCGGGGGCTGGAGGAGAGAACTGTGGCTTATAGCACAGAGAAGAGCCAGACTGGAGAAGCTTGGGGTGGGGGGAGGGGGACAGCGGGAACCCAGGGAGGGAAGGTGGAGACAGAAGAGAGAACGGCCTGTGCAAAGGCCTGGTGGTGAGGAGGGCGTGGCGCCCCCCTCCCCCGGCCCCCGCGCCCGTGGGGGACCCCCGGAGGAGGGGTGGGAGCCTTTGCAGCAAAAGTCGGGCAGGGATACAGGGCTCGTTCGGGGGAGTGCCAGGGCCGGATTGAGGGGGTGAGCTTGGTTGGCATCACTGGGGTGGCCAGTGTGCAGCAGCTGGGATGGAGCTGGTCTCACCCCGCTACGTCCCATGAGCGCGGGGGTGGGGGGGTGGGGGGAGGCTTCACAGGGAGAGCTGCGGGGAGGGGCGAGAGCCCTCTTCTGTCCCTTAGTGAACCACCCACACTGGCGGGGATTCTGTAGACAGACCCCAGGGCTAGCAGGCCGTGGGGTGACAACACTCCCTCCCTCCCCCATTCATCTCCTCTCCCATCCCATCCCCTCTCCCTCTGAGGCTGTTCCGGTCCATTAAATGATGAAGCAGCCTCATTTTGGAAGCTTCCAGCTCATTAACTGGGAGGAGGGAAGGAGTCTGGGGGGACCCAGGAGAGAGCCCTCGCCCTGCGAGGGCTGGGGAGGGGACCCCCGCCTGTGCCTTCAGGAGACCCAGTGGAGCCGTGTTAGGAGGAAAGGTGAGCCCCGTGAGGCTTCCTGCCTTGGGTCTCTTTGGCGCTTCAAGGTAGGACCATGACACGCTGGCTCTGAGGGGGAGGACTCTGAGGACCCCAGGGCTGTGGGAACAGAAGAGGGTGGCCTGGGGCCAAGAAGGGCTTCCCCGATGGTGCCACATGTCCCACTTCATCCGGGGCTCCTTTTCCCAGCCGGGGCCACCAGGGCCTCCCCGAGGGTGGACACAGAAGGGGCCTTGGGGGTGCCCCCCAGAGGAGGCCGGTAGAGGGTTCCACTGTGCTTGGGTCGTGGGGTGATGGCAGCCGGCTGCTGGCTCCGGTTCTGTGTCCCTTGCTCCCCCTTTCCCACAGCGGGACAGAAGAGTCGAGACAGGAAACCTGAGGCAAGGCAGGGGTGCAGAGAACTACTCCTGGTCCCCGGCCAAGAATATGCTGGATGCGCTTGACCCCTGCCCCGTCTCTGAGATATGGCACAGGCACATAATTCATCCTCCCAGGAGGACCAGGTGCCCTCTCCATCCCCCACCCCCTGGGGCCCCCAGAGGGGACGTGGCTGACCCTGGGCATCCGAGTGGCAGGGGGAGAACTTTCCATCCTCATCCCCCTGCCGGGACCATCACTGTCATCATCCGCAGGAGGCAAGTGAGGCTAGGACCCTGGCCCACACTTGCGGTGGTCATGGAGGCCTGGGGGGCACCGAGGCAGAGTGGCCGGAGATAACCGAGGCAGCTTCCTGGTGGGTGGGTATGTCGGGGGAGTGTTGGGGGGGGGGGGGGGGGCGCTGGCTGCCAGCCCCTTCCCCGAGGGTCAGTTCCAGCCTGGGCATCAGGCCTGTGGACAAAGACTGCAGTGGGAAGCCAGAGACACTGCAAAGAGCCCCAAGGGGCATGGTCCTGCCCAAGGTCACCCGGGGAGCCAGAGGCAGAGTCTCTTCCGCCCTCTGCCCACCTGGGCTCCTCACAGCTGCTGCCGGGCTGGTGCTGGAACTCAGGGCTGCCGGAAGCTGATAAGCAGGATCCAGAGGGAGGAGAGACCCAACTTTCCAGAGCTCCCTTCCTGAGCCTGGCCTGAGGTCGGGCACCTGCAGGAGAGAGCCTGGGGGTGTGGCCACTGGGAAGGTGCGTGCGGTGGGGAAAGGGGTGGCCTGTCCAGGGCATTAAGCTTGACTTTTCCCTGCCCTGCTTCCACACATTTCCTTGACAAACATTTAAAACCATCATTGGTTGAGTGATTACTATGTGCCAGGAGGTTTATACACACACCATCGAATTATTGAGCACCTACTGTGTGCCGGGATCCATCAGAGAACGGGTCCTTCTTGGATCTGGAAACAGATTCTAGGTTCCTTTTCCCAGATGAGGAAACTGTAATTCAAGGACCTGCCCATGTCACTCGCCTGAGATGTGACAGGGCCTGGTTTGAACAGAGGCCCAGCTACAAAGTCCCTGCTCCTGAGGGCCGGGGATGGGAAGGGCCTCCCCAAGGAACAAGTCCTCGGCCTGGGAGTTGCCTCCTGCAGAGAGGGGAGGTGGAGCAGGAGACAGGACTGGCAAAGCTGGAGGGTGGGGGGCATGCAAAGTGCTGGTGCTCAGTTCTGTACACAGGATCCTCACAGCCACCGAGAGAAGCAGCACCATGATCACTCCCGCGTTACTGATGCGGGGACCGAGGCTCAGAGAGGTCAAGGGACTTGTCAGAGGTCCCAGGAAGAGCCAGAGCTGGGGTTACCACCCAGGCCCCATCGGCCTCCTGATGCTACTGTTTTCTGCCTCTGTCTTCTCCTACTCTGCCAGCCTTCCGGAACATTCCCTGCACCTGTGCTTGTTCTCCCTCCTTACAGAGCAGGCTCAGGAGGCCCCAGGACAGCCCAGAGGATGGTGGGCTCTCCCCTCCTCCTCCCTGAACCCTCCACCTGCATGGACGTCCTCCAGTGTCACACCAGCTTTTCCAGCCACCAAGCCCCCCTTCCCCCGGCAAGTCAGGGGGAACCTCCAGCCGGGCTTTTACAGGAATCGCTGACAAGACAGGTCTCCCTCCCCCTCTACTTGTGCAGTTAATGTTCGAACAGAAATGCAGAACTTTTCCAAGTGTCCGTATTACGTCCCATCTGCTGCACGAATCTCGCCCTGAGTTCAGCTGGAGGCCGGCAGTGTCCCGTGTCCCTCCGGCTTCTGTCCTCTGTGGATCTGCTCGGTTGGTGGCTGTAGTTCTTCCCAGTGAACCAAGAGGCCTGGGCGGGGGACAGAGCCCTGTGGTACAGCACGGAGACTGCCTTCTAGCGTGACCGGCTGTCCTCTGGCCATGGCCCTCTGTCTGCCCTCCCTGTGGTTTCCTGGCGTCTGCCTGTCCCTCCCTCTCTCTGTCCCCTTCCCCATCTCTCTTCTTGTCATTGTCCCTTTACTGCCTCTCTTTCTCCCCCTCCTCCTCCTCTTACCCTCCTAAATCCCTTGCCCCCTTCTCACCTCCTTCTCCTTCCCTCCTTCTTCCTCCACCTTCTCTCTTTTATGGGCATTGGTCAAGGTCACAGCCACAGAGGCTTCTCCTCACCTGCCCCCAAAGGGGTCCTATCTTGACACCCCTTAGTTGAGTCAAGTTGACACATAAAAATCATCACATAATAGAACCATAACTTGATTCAGTTGTAGAAGGAAATCCGTGGCCTTCTGAGAAACATGAAAGACCAAGGTCCCTGCTACCATGGCATCCTGCCCACCCCCAGATCCAGGACCAGGGGAAGCAGGAGGATTTGATGATAGCAGGGAAGAGAAGACCCCTCCTCCACCCAGCTCCCTGGGAAAGTTATTCCAGCTGCCAGGCCAGACCATTCTGGGTAATGGATGGCGTCTCTTGAATGCTCTCTGAGAGATGGGCCCCTCCCGAATCTGCTGCAGTGCCATTAAGAGGGAAAACGTTTGCTCTGTGGAGCTCCTGATGGCCTTTAGAAACTGCAAGTTAAACACCAACCAGGAAGGGCTGCTCAGGGCTTAACCCTCCCCTTCCCAGCCCAGGCCTCGCCGATGGGGCTACAGATCGCTGGCCTGGACTCTCAGGAGCCTGTCCCGGCTCTTCTCCGCCTGGAAGTGCGTGGGTGGGTGTGGGGGCAGGGCGGAGGGCACAGGGAGAAGAGGAACCTTTGAGGCTCTGGGCTCAGGTGATTGTAGCCTGAGGCCGGTTGGAGAGCAGAGCACTGGGGGACCCACCTTGGGGGCTGGGCAATTTGGGGCCACTCCCTTAACCTCTCTGTGCTGGCTTCCTACAGGGTGGAGGGGCTGGGTGGGCCTCCCAGGTCTAAGGTTCCAGGGTCCGTGTTCCATAGCAGGCAGGGCATGGTGGTCTTTCCCAAGAGGCCTGATGCGTCCATGTCCCCCAGGTCCATGCACTGAAACCTGTCACCTCTGGCCCCAGTGGGGAGGCCAGCCCTGGGGACAGAAGAAAGCAGGTGACCTGGGTGAGCTGACAGAGGAGAGGGAGCCCCTGTTACCCAGAGTCCCCTGGAAGCCCAGCACTGTGCTGGGACACCTCCCAACACACACACACACACACACACACACACACACACTACACTGCCCAGGGCCAGCCTCACAAGACAGAGTGGTCTCAGCTTGACCCCCTGCCTCCCACCTCCCTACTTGTGCACATGCAGTCTCCTAGCCTGCCTTCCCTTCCTCCATCCATATCCTATAGGGCCCAAGCCTGCCTCCTCCAGGAAGTCTTCCTTGATGTCTCACAGCCAAAGCCTTCATGGCTCCACCCAGCTGGCCCTCTGGTTGTTACACTGCCCGACTCACTTTTAGATTTTGTGCCGTAAGACCCAGACCCAAACATGAGCTCATTTCACTATCTCACCGGGTTCGTGGAGATTTACCAGGTGCTGGCTTGCCAGGCATGTGGGTGCCACAGAGGGGATGAGAATAAACATCTACCAAGCACCTGCGGATGCCTCCCTGCTCGGTCAGCCCACGTGGGGTCCGGGCAGGCTCCTCGCCCTGTTGGGAGGGTGAGGACCCGAGATCCAGAGGCAGGAGGCAGGTGCTCAGGTCCCACAGTGAGTCGGTGGCTGGGATTCGAACCCAGGCCGGACTCCAAGTCCCACCCCTGCCCCTGTTACCTGCCCCCAGAACTCTTCAACTCCCTGGGCTGGGCCAGGATTGATCCTGGGGTTGTCGGGTCCTATAAGGGGGGGTCTCTGGTGGCCACAGTTATGCAGAAAAGGGAGCAGCAAGGCATGGCTCTTAGTGACATGTGGGGCCCTTAGGTGACCCCTCAGTGACACACAGAGCCTTTCGATCACCCCTCAGTGACAGGCAGGGCCCTCAGTGACAGGCAGGGCCTTAGGTCACCCCTCAAGGATAGGAGGGACTCCGTCACCCTCAGTGACACGCTCACCACCTCTGTTTGCTCCCAGCCTGGCCTCTGGGCTGTGCTCCTACCTGGGATTCAAGGCCCCTCGGGGAGCCCACATTCCCCCAGACTGTCCCCAGGGCCCAGCTCTTGCTGACGAGCCACAGGCAGCAGGGAATCCACGTTGGCCTCTGGCTCCAGCCGCCCTTTCCTCTTCCTTCCCTCGCCAGCTGAAATCTCAGAGAAACACTCAGGGAACAGACGGTGTGCCCTGGGCCTGGGGCCGGGTGACAAATCCCGCCCCTCGGAGCTGGGAGCCGAGTGTCCCGGGTGAGACGTGGGTGCGGGTGGCTGCCCGTGGGACTGGACTCCCGGCCCTCCCAGCCCGTGGCCGGAGGCCTTGCCTGATGCGGTGCATTCCCTCGGACTCTCCTGGGCTGCCCCCAACACGTACGTTCTCGGTCAGCCTCGATTTGAAAAAAGAGAAACAGAAAGTGCCAGAGGTCACACGGCCGGTCAGTGGTGAGCCAGGGCAGAGCCAGGGCTCCCGTGTGCCCGGGCGTCCCTGTCAGATCGTGTCTGGGCACCCGCATCCGTGTGTCTGTGCGCGTACGTGTGTGTGTTAGGTGAGTACACGGCTGTCCTCAGCTGTCGTGACAGTCACTGTGCAGGGGCCAGCCCGGCCCGCTGTCTGAGCCGGTGCCCCTTCTCAGGGAACCCTCTGGTCCCCGGCTGGTGGCAGGTGGGGGGAGCCGGAGGGGGCAGAGGGCAGAAAGCCCACTCTATTCAGTTCTTAGATCATGGACCCCAAATGACGCTTAAACTCTTTGCAGGGAAGTAATTTTTCATCACCCACCTGCCGCACAGTCTCCACAACTGGCTTACGTCTAATAGATTAATTGCGTGGAGAGTGATTTCTTTTCTCTGAGAATATGAACCACAGAGAAGCGGCCGCTTGAGACCCGGGGACCCCCCGGCCCCCCAACGAGCCCTCCCCGGCCTCCCTCTGACCTCCCCTCTCTGCTTCTCTCCTGTCACTTGTTCTTTCTGTCACCGAGTCCCTCTCAGTGTCTCTGTCTGCCCCTGTCCCCACCTGGTCTGGGCTTCTGTGGCCCCAGGTGTGGGTCCTGTGTGTGGGGGGGGTCTCTTTCCCCACGCCCCTTCTCTCTGCCGGGGGCTCAGCTGGGGGCTCCCCCACGTTCCCAACAGTGATGCTCACTCCGCATGAATAGGAGAGAAGATGCACAGTGGGACTTGATCGAGGTCACCGTCCCTGGCAGCCGGGGGCTGAAGGGTGGGGGTCACTGGATCCACGGTGGGCCTGAGCGCCCACAGAGGCGCTGGGCAGGCTGGGCCGCACCCGCTGCTGGGCTCAGGGAGGTTCCGGCCGTGAGAAAGGGGTCCAGGTGGTTGTGAGGGGAGGGGTGGGGCTGGCAGTGCTGGGGCGCAGGGTGACCAAAGGGTCTGGCTGCCTTGTCTTCCTGTGGCCCAGGCTGGGCACCTCCGCCCTCAGGGGTCCCGAGCTCAGCACCTCCTTCCCTTCCGTTGCCCCCACCACAAAGCTGGGCGTCCCCAGTATGCCTCCCTGCAGCCCCTAATCTGGGGGTCCCGCCCCGCCTCCTTGCTGTCTCTCCCCAGCTCTGCCCCCTGTCCCCACCCAGTCCAGAGCATCATCTTCTCTCCTCAGACGCCACACAGCCACCTGGGGTCCTGACCCAGCTTCCAGTGCACCGTCCCCAGCTCGTATGAACATGCCAGGCCCCCTCTCAAACACCTGCCATGGCTCCCCTGCTCTGAGGACGAAAGCCCCAACAATTCCCGTGGACTACAGGGCCTCCTGAGCCTCCCCAGCCCCGTCTCCCCCAACCCCTGCTCACACTCTGAGCCCCCAGCCCCCCAGCTGCGCACAGGTGCTGGCCCTCCTTCCCGGAAACCCTCTCCAGGCCTCCCCCGACCGACACCAGTTTCCTTCACAGCCTCAGTGCTCGATACTAATGACTCGTGTGTATTGAGCAGTTACTATGCTCCAGGCTGTGGGCGTTGTATGATCATCTCATCTAATGCTCCAGCTACCTACCGTGGGGGATAATTATTATCCCCATTTTACAGAAGAGGAAACTGAGGTTCAGAGACATGAAGTTCTTGGCCGAGAGTGGTGGAGCTGGGATTTGAACCCAGGTCATTTGCATGGTGTCATCTCTTCCCATCTCACCACCCCCTCCCAGGTTAGGGGCCCCTCTTGCACACTCGCATGTGTCCCCAGACAAGCATTTGCCTGACTGTTTCATGGTCTCCCTATCAGGTCTGGGCTGTGAGCTCCCCACAGCCACCCTGGGTCACACCTGCCTCTAATCCCCAGGCCCTACACAAGGGCCAGGCCTGTGGAAGATGCCGGGCCAGGGTCTGCTGAGTAAGGAGTCAGGGGCAATCCTCTGGCTTCTGGGCCCCTCCCACTCAGAACCCTCAGTGTGCCTGCTGCCAATATCCTGACCCACAAGGCCTTTAAACCAAATAGAGTTTTACAGTTCACTTGAGTTCACTGCAGCTGCCCTTTCTGGAAACCTCCTCGGCAAATTGCCTGCAGAGAGGCAGGTGACCTGCTGGCAGCTCTTTCTCCCCAGACCTCACCAGGCCTAACGCCCCGAACCCCCAGGATGGGGCAGAGGGCCGCAGGAGGACTGCCTGGGGAGCGTGGTCCCATCAGGCCCAGGACTCCATCAGAGCAGGAGGTTGTGACACTTGTGGCCTCATGGGATTTCGGAGACAGAGAGGAGCCCCAGGATGAGTGTGAAGTCCCACTCACCTCTGGCGCCCCACCTTCCACTGGCATCCCCAGACCCAGGCTCCTTACAGTCCCCCTCCTACACCCAGCCTTTCTCCCCAAATCCCCTTCCTCCACTGTCACCTGTCTAATTCCAACTCACCCTTGAGCCCTCTGCTCTGTAGCACCTCCTCCAGGGAGCCTTTCCTGACTAGCAGGTGAGGCTGGGAGGCCCTCCTCAGGATCTTCACAACCTCTAGGCTTATCCCACTCTCAACTCTGGGTCTACCTGCTGTCCTGCTCCCCACTCCCCTACTCCTCTAGCCCAGGGGCTCCTCAAGGGCAGGGGTAGCCTGAGGCAGCCCAGAGCCCGGGCTGGAGGCTCCCACAAGAGGTACCTGGGTGCAGGATCATGGCTGCACCACCCCCAGCAGCGTGGCAGTGGGGCGGGATCCAGGGAGGTGTAGGACCCCAAAGCTGGCCTGCGGAGCCATGAGCTGGCCTCCCAGATGAACTCTTACTCATCTCTCTTTCTAACTGTATGTCCTAAATCACTAGCTTTTACACCACCAAAAGGATGGTGGAGTTGGGGACAATTCCGGGAAACCCAAACTCTGGCCACGGAATTCAGAGATCCAGGAGGGACTGGCGCCTGGCCCTCTGCCCCAACTCATCCAAGGCATCTTAATGGATGAAGGTCGCCATCAGAGCCCGTCGGACACTGCCCTCATAGCCTCAGCAAGCTGTCCCTCCCCCTCCCCACTGCTGAGGCCACTTGACCACACTGGCAGGCTCACTGCCTGAGCCCTGGATCAGCCCTGACCTGTAGGAGCAGACTGGATGGCTCCGGCCCAACCCCTGAGACTCTTACCAATGTCTGCACCTTAAGCTTTATCCTCTGTGCCAGAGCATCTTGTATTTGCTGTCATATCTGGAGCGTGATGGGTTCTGGGAGGGAAATAGGGTGGGGCATATAATGGAAGGGATGTCCTCTCTATTTGGTCAGCCACTGTCATTTCTCACCTGAACCTTCCAACGGCCTTCTCTACGGTCTCCTGGTCTCCAGCCTTGTCTCCATGTCAAGCCCCACTCAAAATTTGTCAATGACCCCACACAGCCTTCAGGAGAAAAATCAAAATCCTTCAACAAAGCTCCTAAGGCTCTGACCTTGCCCCTGCCCCCTTCCAGACTCACTCAGTGACAGCACTGGTGTTTAAGTCTACACTCGTCTTACAGGTTAGACAGAGAAGCATGTGAGTAGTCCCAGAGGTGAGCGATGCGTCCTGCGTCCGGAGAGCCGCAGGCACACGGGTGATGTGAGAGGCAATGGATGACACTGGGGTAGATTCTGCAGGACCTTGTACACTGTGCCAAGACTTCTAGGCCTTACCTAATATGCCCCTTGCCTGTCTTATCTTTCCACATTGACTGTAGCTCCTTGAGGGCAGCAGCTATGCTTTCTCTTCTTTTAAATTTGGGGATGAGATTGGGTTAGGAGAAAAGGCCAATAGAGACGTAGCCTCACTACAGTACTGCTGGTCCAGGGCTCAGCTGAGGCAGCTCAGGGGAAAAGGGGTAACCTGATGTCAGGTTGGACCATGGGGTGTTACTAGGAGGAGGCAGAACCTAGAGGGTCAGGCTTCAGGAAGGCAAACTTGGAGATGAGCCAGAGAGGTACAGGGCCGCATTTCAGCACCACGGAGAACTCCGAGGCCTTTGGTCTTCAGGTGGAGTTCTCTGAGGGCTCAAGGCAATTTGCTCTTGCAAAGTATATGTTGTGATCAGAAATGGGGCCACAGATTCTGGAGTCACACTGCCTCCCCTTCACTAGTTGTGTGAACTTGGCCTTACCTCTCCACCTCTCTCTGTGCTTTGGCTGCTATCGGGCAAATGACGATAATAAGATCACTTACTGTATAGGGTTAACTGAAATGACGAGAACAAAAGAACTCAACACAGAGACCAGTACATGGTATGTGCTTTAAAACTTTGCTATTATTATTGTTATTATAACCCCCAAGAGCTTTTCTAGGTACAGTAACGGGGAGGGGAAGGCATTCACGTCCCCAGGGCTCTGACAACATTGTTGGGGGATTGTGTACTTTTGAGGAGGGGCACGGGGATAGGTCTTACTCAGCTCAGGCTGCTTTAACAATACCATTGACTGTGTGGCTTAAACAAGAACCATTTATTTCTCCCAATGCTGGAGGCTGGGAAATCCAAGATCAAGGCATTAGCAGATCTGGTGTCTGGTGAGAGCCCACTTCCCGGCTTGTGGCTGGCTGACTTCTCACTGTATCCTCGTGTAGCAGAGAGTAGAGAGAGGAGGCAAGCTCTCTCCTGTATCATTTGGTAAGGACAGTAATCCCATCATGAGGCTCTACCCTCGATGATCCAATCACTTCACCATGCCTCACCTCCGAATACCATCGAATGAGGGTTAGGGTTTCAATATATGAATTTGAAAGGTACAGGGGGACAGAAACATTCAGTCCACAGCAAGATATTTGATGGAACAAGAAATGCCAAGCCAGGATCCTGATATAAACTGGTTTCAATGAGCTATGTTACTCTAGACAAATAAAGAACTGGAGACACCACTCCCCTATGAAAACGAGACTTCTTGTAAATATATGTGGTTAGAGGGGTGCCTGGGCGGCTCAGTCAGTTGGGCATCTGACTTCGACTCAGGTCATGATCTCACGGTTCATGAATTCAAGCCCCGCGTCCAGCTCTGAGCTGTCGGCACAGCCCACAATATTGGGCTAAACGAGAAGGGAGGCCTGTGGGAAGGCCAGGAGAGGCAGCTGTTGAAAGGAATTAGATGTCTTTGCTTTGGGCATGCCTAGTCTCTCAATCCAACTTTGAACCTCCCCACTTTTTCCAGTTTATGCTCAAGCTCCTTGGACCTTCTGAACTCATATATGAAGACAGTCATCACCTCCTACTTGCTCACCATGTTTCTGCCACGTTGGCATTCTTTCATAGACCATGATTCTCCTGGGGGCCTTGTCACTTGCTGCTCCCTTTGACAAAAATGTGTGCTATCACATACGATTCTTTCCGTTGCAAAGGACAGAAACCTGACTCGATCTGATTTAAATAAATAAAAAGTGAAATATAAGCAGGAAGTGGGGGGGGGGAGTTTAACTGGTTCTGTCACTTGAAGAGTCTGATTCAGGTACAGCGGGATCCAGGGAGTCAAATGACATTGTCAGGACCTTCTCTTTCCCTCTCTTCACTGGGTTTCCTTTTGCTGCATTGGCTTCACTTTCAGCAGGGTTCTACCCTCCAGGTGGGAGATGGCCACAGGTAGCTCCAAACTTATATCATGCAAGTTTTTTTTCTTTTTCATTTTTTTTAACGTTTATTTTTAAAGGAGGGAGAGACAGAGTGTGAGCGGGGGAGGGGCAGAGAGAGAGAGGGAGACACAGAATCCGAAGCAGGCTCCAGGCTCTGAGCCATCAGCACAGAGCCCGATGCGGGGCTCCAACCCAAGAACCATGAGATCATGACCTGGGCCGAAGTTGGACGCTTAACCGACTGAGCCACCCAGGCACCCCTCATGCAGGTTTATCACACTTCTCTGTTGATAGTTTAAACAAAAGTTTCTGGTATTTTCTCTTGCTGGCCTGGCTTGAATCATTTGCCCACCTCTGAACCAGGAGTGACCAGGAGTGGAATTCACTAGTTAGCCAGGCCTGGTGGAACAAGAGCTTGGGGTCAGCCCCACTTATGTGGACTGAAAGCAAAGGGGGGCATTGTTGCCCTCCCCTCAAAATTAGGGGTGTGTTAAGTGAAGAAGAGACAAAAGATGCTGACAAGGGAGAGTAAAAAATAAAAAAATAAGAAACTAGGTGCCCCCGGCTTTTATTCTCCATTCCTATGACTGATTTCTGCTCATTGCCTCGGGTCTTACAGCTTACATGACACTTATTCATGGAGGACCTCTCTGACTTACGATGGAAACCAGGACCCTTCAATCTTTTTCTTTTCCATTTTAGGTCTTACTACAGTAATAGCTAACATACATTGAGCACTTGCTATGTATCAGCTACTGTTCTGAGTCTTTTGCATTTATTAACACATTTAATTTCAGGAGAATCCTAATTGGTAGTTACTTTATGAGCTCAGTTTTCTAGATGAGGAATTGAGGGCCAGTAAGGCCAGGCAATTTGCCCGAGGTGTCGCAGCCAGCATGTGGCCGGGCCAGGATTGGAACCCGGGAGGCGCTTTTCAGAGCCCACCCTCTAAAGAGGCTACCCAACCTTCTTACCATAATCATGCAACTATCACACAACAACCCCGCAGCTTACTTGTACTTACACTGGTGTGATTATTTGCCCAATGTCTTTGTCATCATAATCATAGAAGCACCAAGCCAAGCCCGGCCAGCACCTCCTCTACCAGAGTGTGAACACCACGGAAGCAGGTACCTTGTCCGTTTCAACCATTGCGAGGTCCCCAGTGCCCATGACAACGCACAGAATAGGACCCGGTGTCCTCACTTGTCCAATGGGAAGAATGAGGCTGCCCCACTCAGTCTTCCATGGGTGGGTGATTTGGAGAGCCAAATACAAAACATGGCCCCATATCCCCCTCCGCCCTGCCCTGTTTCCTTGCCCATCCCCTCCTACCTCCCTTCCTCCCTCTCTCTCTCTGTCCCTCCCTGATATCACTGCTCTCACTGTCTCCTGTTCTGCAGCCTGTATCCCATACTATCTCCTCTCTCCCCACCCCCACTCCCAGCTAATTAAATGATACCGTGGAACATGTTTCATTTGCATTTGGCTCAGAGGCCTTGGTGCCGCTGGCTGCATGTTCATTAAACGGCGCTGTGTAGAGGGATGGAATGAACTAGTTTTATTACAATCGTCATCTGCCCATCCTAGGAGGCGATTATGTATTCGTCGGGAAGAAACAGAGCAACGAACCTCAGCTACTAGCGCCTGGGGTTTAAGGGCGGTAGGGGAAGGGAAGGTGAGGCGGGTGCTGACATTGTCCCCTTTGTTACAAGCATCCCCCTAAGTGGAGTGTCAGAAATCCCACTGGCTTTGACCAGGGTCCAAAACTCCTAGGCGTGGTCATCGCAAGGGGCGCCCACATTCATCCCTGTACCAGGAAGCATCTGCAGACCAGCTCTGGCCTGGCACCCGAGGACCGCTATATTATTACCTGTGATCGCGATGACAAAGAAATCCCTTGAAAAGCATCATGGGAAAGCATTCCAATGAGCGCCGGTCCATCGTGTCTCTCCTCACCGCGTCACAGATGAGCGGTATTATGGCATCAACAGCAGCATTAACCAGGCGGAGCCGGGCACCGGACTGGCTGTTTCACCTGGATTATTTCACTTACCCCTCGCAGCAACCGGATGAATCAGTTATCATTATCTCCGTTTTATATGTGAGAAAACTGAGGCCCAGAAAGCTGGTATTTCCAAGGCCACGCAGACGGGACACAGCGGATTCAGAGCTTGAACCCGGGTCTGCCCACACCAAACCCTCCCTCCTGCTCTCTGCCACCTGCAGTTTAGAAGGACAGCCCGTATAATAGAGGAGGGCTGCATTTTATTTCGGTGATGCTACAACAGTGATCCGAACGCTCGAATATCAGAGCGGTGATTGGCGGTTTCGGCCCAAGGCTGATCTTCCTCTCCAGGTTAACTTGGGTCAGGCTTTGAGAGCATCTGGGTTGAGGCAACGAGCGTGTGCCTGTGCATGAGGGTCGTGTGGGGCCAGGAGGCCACACACGTACGTGGGGGAGGGAGGAGCCAGTCTTGGGATCTGATCATCTCAGGCAAAGAGCAGCTGGGCTGGGATCGACTTAAGCCGTGGCTCTGCCTAAAACTTGCCGAGGGACATTCAGGGATGTTAATGCACAGCAAATAGTTACTGAGCCCCTGCTACATGCCAGGCACTGCTCTGGGTTTGGGGATACAGCAGTGCCTAAAACCGACAAACGATCTCTCCCTCAGGTAAGTGACAGTCAGGGTGGACACAGGACGTGCTACGCCTCCTCGGGCTCAGTTTACCCATCTGTACAGAGGGCAGGCTGGGGTCTCTGCAGCACAGTCACAAGCTCAGATACCGCCAGGGGCCGAGTAAGTGACATGCGTGACAGTGGGAATGATGAAGAGCCGGGTCCGTGACCAGGGGCTGCTGCTCACTGGGTGAAACGCAGGCCCAGGATGTTGGCTTCTCTGATGTTATTTTTATGTGAAATCATTAGATTCTTTACTTTTATAAAACAAAAAGAAAATAAAACCTACCTCGTAGGCAAAAGCCCCACCTGTCTGTGGGTGGGTGGGTCTGGCCTGCAATGATCATCCATCAGTGACAAATGTGGAGGGTCCTGCAGCAAACTTGGAGCACAGTAGAGAGTGACAGTCATAAGCCTACCCCACTTTAAGCGGCTCCAAATGGGGCTGATAGAGTCCAAGTTCCAGAAAAGATGGGGCAGGGGCAGCTTGGGGCAGGGAGGGGTGACACAGCCTGGGAGCCCCTTGCCCTGTGCCCAGGCTGCTGTGGGGTGGGGGTCAGAGAGGCAGGGAGAGGCCTCCTTGTGAGAGGTGGCCCTCCACCCCTAAGTCAGGGGCCAGGAGGTGTGTGTGTGTGTGTGTGTGTGTGTGTGTGAGAGAGAGAGAGAGATGGTGTTGGGTCAGAAGTTGGAGCAGGAGGAGGGCAGGGCAGACCCAGAGGAAACCATGAGCTCTGTTAGCAGACCCCAGGGTCACAAAGCCTGCATGCAGAGGTCTGGAGGGGCCAGGAACAAACAACCGTAACGAAGCTGACCATCGGGGCCTCCTGGGCGCCGCCCCATTCTTGCCCATTACGTGTGTTATCTCAGGGACCCCCCCACGACCACCCTGTGAGGGAGCTACAGTTATCACCCCACTTCACAGATAGCAGATCAAGGCACAGAAAGCTTAGGTTTCTTCTTCAAGTCGTGACACGGGTGCCACCCGGTCAGCGACAGAATCCAGCAGTCGGCTCCCGCGTCCACAGCTCGCACCTGACTCTCCTTCAAGCTTCGAAACCGTGGTTCCACATAGTCACAGCTGTCTTCCGCGGAGGACCCACTACGTGTCAGGCACTGTGAGGAGGCTTTAGTCTCCAGGCTGAGCCCTCACCACAACCCCTAATAAGGGAGGGACCACCGCTCCCACTTGACAGGTGAGAAGCCAGAGGCTCGGGGGACCCAGGGATTTGCTGCTGGGGTTGGTGCAGAGCCAGCCCTGGGTTTCAGATGCTCATGGGTTCTGGCAGGTTCTGGACTGCAGAGCCCTGTTTCTCCAGAACAGTCGTGCGGGGGCTGTTCCTCCGCTGCTGGTCAGGCTATGGAGGAAGCCGTGGAGCTCACTGGGGTGCTCGGGCCCAGTCTCGACTCTTCCCACTCCCTCCCCGCAAGGTTCCGAGCCCAGCCCTGCCCCCTAACCCGCCCGATCCTGGGACAGCTGCCCAGCCAGAGCCCCCGCCGGTCCCTCCCGCCTTCAGAGAAATCAGACACATTAAAGAATTCTGATGCCCCCTGAGATCAAGCAGAACGTTGGCCTCCAGAAACCCCTTTCCTGCCAGCTGCAGCGGAGGCTAAACCCTCAAGAGGCATGAGACCCACAACCTCTGGGAGCAGAAGCGCCGGTGAAGGGCAGAGGACTTGGAGGAAACCCAGGAGGGAGACCTAGAGGAGGTGAAACAGTCAGGGGAGACTCAACGGGGCCGGAGGGAAGAACTCACACTGGTTACCGTAACTGAACGGAAGGGTCCCTTTTCTGGGACTTCTCATCTAAGCCTCCTCACTTTGTAGAACAGATGTCACAGTTCCCATTTTGCAGATGAGGAAATCGAGGCCCACAGAGGTTAAATGATCTGCCAGAGGTCACCCAGTGTGTCCACAGTGGGGCAGGGATTCAAACCCGGTGACCCCTAAGTTCCTCTGCTTTCCCCAACCACGATCTAGGTCTGCTCTTCACTGCGTGGGGCTCCCCTTGGCTCCCCTACCTCTGTTGCCGCCCCAAAGCCACCGGGCCGCCCCTGGGAGAGGGAAGCCTCAGTAAATCCCAGCCTTCAGTGAGGAGGGGCCGAGAAGATCCTTCATGAGAAGCAAACACTTCCCGGCACAGTAAATCACCGGGCCCTGCAGCCACCCTCCCTCCCCAGGAAGTTTGTAAATCAAACCTTAGACCTGGATCTGCAGCCTGTGCTGCGGGGAAGTGAGGCAGGAAGCAGGGGGAGAATCGCAGGGAGAAGAGCAGAGCCCCTAGTCAGGCCCTGGGGGGCTTGTGGGATGGAGGGGGGCACGGGGTGGCCATTGAGGGACTACTGCCCCCACGTGTCCCCCAGGGGAATGGACCAGACCCTCCTGGGAACCCTGTCAGCCCCGACATTCTGCGGGTCCCTGACCCCATGTCGGGAGCCGCTGGAGCAAAGGGTCTGGGCTCAGGGATGAGGCTGGGCAGGGGGCTTGGGGTCGGCAGCATCTCTGAGCTAAGCCCTGGGTGGGGGCGATTGGTGGGGAGGAGGGGGCTGGGGGCCACAGGGGACACGCCCGGGGTGGGGGTGTCCAGCCGGGGTCCTGGGCCAGGGCAGCAGGGACGAAGCCAGAGGGACAGGACGCCACCCTGGGCTGGGAGGCAGAGCCTGGGTCGGTTCTGGTTCTGCAGCTCACCGGCTGTGTGACCTTGGGGAAGTCACAGGGCCTCTCTGGTCTCTCTCAGCTGCCTCATCTGCACAGTGGAGAGGATTATTCCTGCTCTGGATAGGGGGCTGCTGGGAGGACTGAAGGGGGTCCAGGAGGGAGAAGCCAGTGGGGAAGGTCCCTCAGGAGCACAGGGGTCGGGCCTGGCCCTGCCCCACCTGCTTCTGCGCCCAGCCTCCTGGTGATTGGCCAGGCCCTGGCGTCCCCGCCCCTCAGAGCCCAGCTGATTGGAGGAGGCGGAGCCTCTATGCAGGTGAGGCAGCTCTCTCCCTGCCCCTCTTCTCCCCCAAGGCCACCTCTACTGGGCCTCAAGGGTACTGGTTTTTTTCCCCAGGAAAGGCTGGAGCCTGAAAAACATGGGCTTTACTGTCTAAAGGTAGGACCTCTCCGGCGGTGTGTCCCCAGGACCCATGCTGCTCCCCCAGCCCCACCACCGCCCCTCCCTTCCTAATCCCTGTGCCCTCACCAGTCAGGTGACTTCAGGCAAGACCTTCAAGTCTCTGAGCGTCGGTCCCTTCCTCTGTTGAAGGGGAGACGAATGCCCACCTCATGGATTTGTCCCATGCGTTTACACATCCCTGTGTCCTTAAACAAACTTCTGGGAGCATGCTTGGTGCCAGGCCCTGATCTGGGAGCTGAGGACAAGGAAGAGGCAGTGGGGACAAGGCCCCTGCTCCTTCAGAGCTCCCTCGGATGGGTCATCAAGTTGCACTGCACTGAGGACCTGGCTGGAAAGTTGTCAGTGAAGCTGCTGAGAGCCACAACAATGCAGCGTGAAGTGACTCCCTCGGAGGCACATGGAAGCACCTGGCCGGGGTGGACCCCCGACTGCAGGTGACTCCATCCTGCAATGGTCCTGCCATGCAGCCCTGCTGATTTCCATGCCCCATAGCCTGGTGAGCTCTCATTCTCTGGGAACATCCAGCTCCCGTGCCAAGCATCTCCTGGTCACAGGAGGTCCAGCCCTGCTGGCTCTTCTTATCTCCATGGGGCCAGCCAAGATGGCCCAACCAGATAAGGGTTGCCTCTCAGGTCCCCCGTGTTCCCTTGGCTCCTTACCAGGAGCTTCCCGTCTGCCCCCACCCTCTCCCATCCTTGGAACGTGTCAGACACTCTGCTCCTGTAGCCAGCAGTGAGTGCTTCCCTCTTGCCATTCTGATAACCAAATTTTTAATTATTATAATGATCACCGAGGAATCGGGTTCCTGCATAGACGATTGGAATGAGAGTCAGCTCTGCCTTGTCTGTCCTTGCAGCTTGAATCTGACGGTAAGTTGCATCACACACTTGCAAGCACGAGTTATAAGGAGACACTTGAGGGGCAAAAGGAGGCTGGTGGGTGAGGGATGAATTTGGATGTGACTGCATGTGTGGGATAAGGGCCCCGCGTGTGTGCGTGTGTGTGTGTGCGCACGCACGCACCTGTGCATGTACGTATATGAGCAGGTGTGCCTGCGGGCGTGCAAGTGGACATGTGTGTGCCTGTGTCTGTGAATGTATGAATGCACCTGAGTGTGTGCATATAAGCATGTGCTTCCGAGTGTGCACAGCGAGGGAGAGGGGTAGGGTGACCAGATGCAAGAAGGACGTGGGAGATGGGGTCTGGTGACTGATAGTGGTGTAAGGCCACGTGGGGAGTAGGTAATGGGTACAGGTGCAGGTCCGTCCCTGGAGGTGTATCCGCAGGGGCCCTGGAGGCCAGCAGGTCCCCCACTTCTGGGTTGTCAGTTTCCCCTCTCCCAGCCTCATTGTGCTCCCCTGTGAAAGGGGCACGATGATGATTCCTCCTGCCCGGGACCATTAGCTGTCAGAATTAAGTGCAATGGGCCATGAGTTCAGCACACACAGCTCAGGAGGGTTAGTTGTTAGTATTCACCCAGGGTAGCAGCATGGGGGACAGTGTGGTGACCAATCGGGTGATAGAGCATGACCGTGGGTGATGAGGACTCAGGTCCTGAGGCCCAGGTGGCAGGGCCCAGCCCTCAGGCCTCTGGTACTTGGCTTGGCTGGGGACCTGCTGTTTTCTGCAGACACCTGCCCATCCTCCGAAGGACGGACAGGAGGTCTCCATCTGGCCCCAGTGGTGCCATGATGAGATCAACTTGTGGAGTGAGAATTCACTGTGGGCAGCCACGAGGCTGCCTGGCTCCAGGCACTTGAACCAACCCTGAGCTAAGCCACCCTCCTATGTGACGGATAGGCAGTACTGGATGAGGCCGCAGGGAAACCCTGAGGGCCCTTATGAGCTGGGTGAGGAGAAACTTCCCGAGCAGGTCTGAGGTCGAAGGTACGAGGAGGAAAAGCACTCTGAGACCCCTATCAAGCTCCCATACCAGCATCCTCCTCAGATCATACTGAGGCCCTGGGGTGAGCCTTCACGCCCCTCTTCTTCTCTAAGGGGTTGGGGATACGGAAAGATTGCAAGCATGGGAGGCAGCCCCTCCCTCCCACTTTGTGAGTCTAGGGATTCAATTTGCATTTTAGGTCAACCCCTTGCAGGATGAGATTCTGGATTTGTTTCTTAGCAATCTCAGCCCTGTGGCTGTAGGAGACAGTCTCTTTTAGGGCGACATAGAAGATTTCATGTCATGTATAAGGCACTTGAGCTGGGAATTAGAATCCCTGAGCTCATTCTTCTCTTTTCCCAACTTTGTCCAGTGACATTAGGTGCAGCCATCCAATTTCATTATATTTCTTATTTTAATAAGACTGTTCAAATGTATCTTATACCTGGGCACTCAGACCCTTGCTTTTTGTAAGTGCTTGCCTGGGATTATCCAATGGTGATATTTTGCACATTTCTGTTGCCAGATCACACCATAGGGTATCAGTGCTCTCTTTAGGACTACAAACAGAGTCATTAGCATCTTCAATTAGATTAGAGAGCCCATTCCAGAAACCCCAAAATTAACTCAGAAAATAATGCATCTTTAAGATTCTGTTCCTCTAGAACCACTCTCAATACCAACACATGGGTAGGCAGGGTTCTCTAGAGAAACAGAACCAGTGGGATGTGTTTATGTAGCAAGAAAGAGAATTGTTACAAGGAATTATGGAGACTGGCAAGTCAAATCTTCAGTGAGGGCCAACAGGCAGAGACCCAGGATATCCCATGGTGTAGGTGGAGTCTGAAAGCATATCTGCATAGATGTAAGAATATAAACCTATAGGAACAAACAGACAAAAAAAATTTTTTTAAGTTTCAGAGGTTTTTTTCTGGTTTTGTTTGTTTGTTTTTTGCTTTTTGTTTTTTTGGCAAACCCCAGGCACTCAGAGGAAAAAAAACCAAGGATATTCCTGAGAAAGCATCAGAGAGGTGCAGGATAGGGAATGGATGCTTCCTACTGCAAAAACTCACCCAGACCAATTTCCTCCAAGGACCATAAGCCTGATTCTGCAGAGCAAAGAGAAACAAAACAGTTCCCACTGTAACTGCAGAAAGGAAGTAGGATAAAAATAAGTCCTAGCCATGGAGAGGGGCAAAAATGTATATTTAAAATAGGCCCCAGGTTACAGTTGGAAGCAGAAACACTTGTGAAGTCCACACCTGGAGACACAAGGGCATAGTACTTGCCTAAGACTGAAAATGAATCACATCATCATAAATATACCCTCTCACGCTCCTCCCACACTGGCTAGCAAGCACTGAGTAAAAATAACAATGGAATGTCTGGGGGAGCTTTAAAAGATCATCTGTATGGTGTGGCACAAAGGAAAGACCCAAAGTCAGGGACATGGGGAGCAGAGACTGGAAACTAACCTCTGAGAAACCACCCAAAACCCTAAACACAAGGTATCACTAAATGAACTTGAAGCCTAGGGCATACTGAGGATAACCATAGCAATCACATACCTCAAACTAAGCCCAACTCCTGACTAGATTAACACCGACTCCCACACAAAAGTCTAGCAGAAGAAAAGGTATGCATATCTCCAAACATGAAAAAGCATTTACCTCAGAATTTATCATCCTAAAAAAGATCTCCAGCATTCAATAAAAAGTTATGAGACAGATGAAAAGGCAAGGAAAAAAGAAAACTACAAAAAAAAGATACAAAACAATCATCAAAACCAAACTTAGATATGACACAGATGTCGGAACTATCAGAGAATTTTAAATTACTATGATTAATATATTAAAGGTTCTAATGAAAAAGTCTGATGATATGTACGATCAAATGATTAGCTTCAGCAGAGAAGGAAATTCTAAGAAAGTATCAAGTGGAAATGTTAAAAAAGCAAAAACACAGTAACAAAGATGAAGCATACCTCCCATGGACTCATCAGTAGACCTGAAATAGCTGAGAAAAGAATCAGTGACTTATAGGTAAATCAATGAATTATCCAACTGAAGCAAAAGAGATAACAAGGAAGGAAGGAAGGAAAGGGGGAAGGGGAAGCAAAAAACAGAACAAAGCACCCAAGAACTTTGGGGCAATATCAAATAGTATAATATGCAAGTAATTGTAATCCCAGAAGGACAATAGAGAAAAAAGATCAGAGAAATATTTGAAGAAATAATATCCAAGAATTTTCCAAAATGAATGACATATACCAAACTACAGGTCCAAGGAGCTCAGAGAACATCAAGCAGAATCAATTCCAAAAATTAAAATTCCAAACAGAATCAATTCCAAACCCCAAAATCATAGGCAAATGAATTCGAACTAATTGCTAAAAACCCAAAACGAAGAGAAAATCCTAAAGAGAGCCAAAGAAATAGGACCTATACACACAGAGGAAAAGAGACAAGAATGACAGCAGACTTCTTGTCAGAAAACATGCAAACAAGAAGAAAATGGAAAGGTAACTTAAAAGTGCTGGAAAAATATAAAAAGGTCAACCCCAAATTTTATACCCAGTGAAAATATCTTTAGAAGTTATGGAGAAATAAATCTTTTCTAAGACAAACAAAAACTTAAGAAATTTATTTCTGGTAGACCTACTCTGATTAAGAAGTATTTAGGTAAGTTCTTCAGGTGAAAGGAATTTATCAGTATAAACTAAGAACTACACAAATAAAGAGTATTATAAATGAAATTAATCAAGACATAAATTTTCTTTGTTATTTAAATTGTCCTGAAACATAAATAACTGTCTAAATAAAAATAATAACAACATATCACATGGTTATAGCATATGTGAAATTGAACTATATGATAAAAATAGTACAAAGGATAAGAGGTAGGAATTGGGAATATACTGTTTTCCTGTCATTGCACTATTTATAAAGTGGTATATTATTGTAAGGTATTCTCAAACTAATTGAAACGTATGTTATAAACACTATGGCAGCTACTAAATTTTTTTTTAAATAAGGTAATAGAAGAGATAAAGTGAAATTATCAAAAATGTTCACTTAACTCAAGAGAAGGCAGAAGAGGAAAAAAGAAACAAATAGCAGATGGAACAAATTAGGACGTAGCTAACAAGTTGATAGATTTCAAACCAGCCACATCAATAATCACCATAAAAGTTAAGGCACTAAGCACACAAGTTAAAATGTAGAGATTTTTCCGGTTGAATTTAAAAAGCAAGACTGAACCATATGTTGTCCACAATAAACTCTCTCTAAACATAAAGACATCAGGTGCTCCACAGTGAAAGGATGTAGCAAGATATATCTTGCAAACACTAACTAAAAGAAAGCTGGCGTGGCTATATTAATATCAGAAAAAATAGACTTCAGAACAAGAAATATCACCAGATATAAAGAGGAACATTACATAATGATATGTGGGACAATTCTCCAAGAAGACCTACCAATCCTAAATGTAGGGACCTAACAACAGAGCTTCAAAATATTTAAGGAAAAATCAGAACCGAAAGGAGAAATAGACAAGTTCACAGTTATAGTTGGAAATGTCAGCACTTCTCTGTCTACAACTGATAGATTGAAAATGCAGAAAATCTGCAAGGATGTGGATAACCTAAAGAACGGTATCAACCAAACTTACCTTGCTGACATATATAGACCCCTCCTCCCAGCAATAGCAGGATACATTCTCTAGTGCACATGGAAACTTTGTGAGTATAAATCGTATTCTAGACCATAAAACACACTGAAAAGAATAGCAGTAATAAAAACTATATTCTCAAATGATAGTAGCATTAAACTAGAAATCAATCATGGAGATATAACTGGGAAATCACCAAATATCTGGAAATTAAAAAAATATATAGGTCAGAAAGGAAATCTTAAGGGAAGTAGAAAAAAAATTTTTTTGAATAAAGAGAAAATAAAAATAAGGCAGATCAAAATTTGGGGGGGCAGAGCAGTATGTAGAGAGAAATTTATAGCACTAAACACATGTATTCATCTGCTCGGGCAGTCATAACAAAATACCACGACTGGGTGGCACAAACAACAGAATCTATTTTCTTACAGTTCTGGAGGCTGGAAACCCAAGATCGAGATGTTGGCAGAGTTAGTTTCTTGTGAGGCTTTTATTCCTGACTTGTAGACGGCCACCCTCTTGCTGTGTCCTTATGTGGCCTCTTCTCTATGCGCAGACACTCTTGGTGTCTCTCCCTCTCCTTATAAGGACACCAGTCCTATTGGAGAAGGACCCCATCCTTATGACTTCATTCTATGTGAATTACCTTCCTAAAGACCCTGTCTCCAAATATAGTCGCTTTGGGGTTACAGCTACCACATATGGACTTGGGAGGGCATATAATTCAGTATACAACATTTTAGTACAAAAGTAGAGAAAAATCAGCAAATTAAACTCAAACAAGCAGGAGGAAGGAAATGATAGAGGTAAATGATAGAGACCCATTGACTGGATATCAGAATCAAAAACATTGGAAAGAAAATCATAGACGGGTTACCATATGAACATAGATGCAAAAATCCTAAACAAATTTCTAAACAATGTTCGCAATTATATCTCATTGATCATATAAAAAAGGATAACGCCTCAGGACCAAATAGGGTTAATCTGAGGACTGAAAGGTTGGTTTTAAAAAACAGAGGGGGAGGGGCGCCTGGGTGGCTCAGTCGGTTGAGCGTCCGACTTCAGCTCAGGTCACGATCTCGCAGTCCGTGAGTTCGAGCCCCGCGTCAGGCTCTGGGCTGACGGCTCAGAGCCTGGAGCCTGCTTCTGATTCTGTGTCTCCCTCTCTCTCTGCCCCTCCCCCATTCATGCTCTGTCTCTCTCTGTCTCAAAAATAAATAAATGTTAAAAAAATAAATAAATAAAAAATAAAAAACAGAGGGGGAACCTGGGTCAGTTGAATTTTCAACTCTTGATTTCAGCTCAGGTCATGATCTCATGGTGATTGGGTCCCAAGTCTGGCTCCACACTGAGCACGGAGCCTGTAAGATTCTCTCTCCCTCTGCCTCTCACCCCCACTCATGCTCACGCTCTTTCTCTCTCTCTTTCAAATTTAAAAAAAAATTGAAAATAAAGGAAACTGGGTAGGAAGTATATGGGAACTCTCCATACTATTTTCACAAATTCTCTGTAATTCTAAAACTATTCTAAAATGAAGAGTTTATTCTTTAAAATGAGCTGCAACTTTAAAAACTGAATGAATTACTGATGCACACTACAATATGGATAAATCACATCATAATTATGCAGATTGAAAGAAACCAGACCAAAAAGAGGACATTCTGTATGGTTCTATTTACATATAATTCTATATAATCTACAGTGACAACAAGCAGATGAGTGGTTGCCTGGGGGTCCGTGTGTGGGGAGGTTGGCATGAGGGAGCGTTACAAAGAGGTAGAAGGAAAGGAAGAGTGGGAGATGATGGTTAAATTCATGATCTTGATTGTGGTGATTATTTTATAGGTGTATAAATCTGTCAAAACCTATCCAACTGTATGCTTTTGTGGTCTGTTGTAAGTCAATTACACTTCAATAAAAATATGTTTTTTAAAAACTTACCTAGGGTGCCTGGGTGGCTCAATCAGTTGAGCGTCCGACTTTGGCTCAGGTCATGATCTTGTGGTTCACAAGTTCTAGCCCCATGTTGGGCTCTGTGATGACAGTTCGGAGCCTGGAGCCTGCTTTGGATTCTGTGTCTCCCTCTCTCTCTGCCCCTCCACCGCTTGTGCTCTGTCTCTGTCTCTGTCTCTCTCTCTCTCAAAAAATAAATAAACATTAAAAAAAATTTTTTAGGGGCACCTGGGTGGCTCAATCAGTTAAGACTCTGACTTTGGCTCAGGTCATGATCTCATGGTTTGTGGGTTTGAGCCCCGCATCGAGCTCTGTGCTGACAGCTCGGAGCCTGGAGCCTGCTTCGGATTCTGTGTCTCCCCATCTCTCTGCCCCTCCCCTGGCTCGTACTCTGTCTCTCTCCCTCTCTCTCAAAAATAAATAAACATTAAAAAGTTTTTAATAAAGATAAAATAAAAACTTATCAATTTGTACACTTTACATATGAGTGGTTTATTGTAAGTCAATTATACTTCAGTAAAGCAGATAAAAATCAGTAAATAAAACCTCCTCTGCAGTTTGTGTTTTCCCTCAGTAAGACCCACTCTGCCCCATCAGGTAATCTGGAGCAGGTGTGGCGTTACTGTCACCACCCTGAGGATGTTAAGCTTGGGTTTTTATGGAGATCGGTACCTTCAGCAATTTTCCAGTAACGCAGGTGTTTCCTATGAGATGCATATATTTGCAAGGTTGCTGTTGGGCCCATTGAAGCTAAACTCTCCCTTCACCTGTACCAAGGGCTCTGGGGGCTCTCAAGTTATGGTCGCCTGGGTGACCATGGACCCTGCCCTCTGCTGAACCCCTGCAAATGTTCATCACATTTCATCCACACAGCAACCCTGCAACACTACTCCCAGTTTACAGGCAATGAAACGGAGGACCAAAGAGGCGAAGGAACACATCGGAGGTTCACAGCTGGGTCAAGGTAGAGGCAGGACCCCGACCTTGATTTCATCAAGGAGCAGCTTGCTGGAGTTTACACATCCCGTGATCTCTACCTCTATTTTAAGGTACCTCTACCTCTATCTCTGTATTAAGAGTGAGCCCTGGCTTCCCCCTGAGACGTGCCCCACTCAAAGCCCACTCCCCAGTGATTGAAGTCAGGGGTGCCCCGCTTCAAAGCCTAGGCTCCTCTCCAAATTGTCTTGGGCGTGGACTTCACAGGTGGAAAGCCAAAGATCTGGTTCGTGGAGGCTGGCTCTGGTGGCATCCCTGGATAATTTGAGAGTGGAGCTTGGGGAGGAGGGATGGCCCCATTGCTTCCAAGTGCCTTGAAGACCCAATCTCAGAACCAATGATTCGAGGGTGAGGGTTGGAGGCCATCTCTGAGGACAAGTGGTTGCCCAACAACCTAGAGCATACTCCCCTCAAGACCTCTCTGAGCTATTCTCTTTGGCCTCCCCAAGGCAGCCACCCCTGTTGTCTCTCCTTATCAACACCTCTGGAAGGGTCCTGGCCCTTCTAGAGAACTCCGTCCCCATCCCTTCTCCACAGACCAGTGAGCAGGGAAATGCGGGGACACAGATCACCAGGCTCCCAGTCCTCAAGGTCTAGGACCCGTGTCCTACTGGAGTGGGGGGTAGGGGAAGGGTGGGGAGGAGGCAGGGCAGGGTTTGCACCTTCAATTCACTGTAGGACACAGGTTACAAATGAGGCAAATTGCGGCTCATCAGACACCAAACACCCTTCATTTTGTTCAGCTGCGGTTTCTGCGCTGGCTGCACCTGGACGGTTATTTCAACGCCTCATCTTGTTCCCCTTGAACTGAGAGAAAGGCGAGATCTACATCCCGCTCTGATTGGATTCTAGCATCAGTGCAAACTCTGGCGTGAGCGTCACTGGTGGGAGCTGGATGTTCCTGGAAGTCACGTAAAGAGCAGCGAAAAAGCACAATCATTCCTATTTATGGAGCTCCACGTTATCCCGTACACCCACACGGGCTACCTCATTTAACCCTAACCCCCACAGTCCCACTTCTGGGACTTGTGTCCTGCTCCACTGCCTCCTGCCTAGGAAACCCTGGGTGAGCCCCTCCCCTTCCCCGAGCCTCAGTTTCCTCGTCTGTGAAATGGGAATCACACATGACAGCACTTCCCTCCGAGTCACGGTGGGGATTCGGCGAGACAATCCTCAGAGTGCCAGGCACAGAGCCCTTCAACCAAGGTAGCAGGTGTGATCTGAGCTGGGGAGTCCGAGGGGACATTTTAGCCCGTCAAGTTCCGGATCCACGGGAGGGTTGTTATTCCCATAACTATCGTTCGCTCTGGGTGTCCTTTCCAGAATCCCACGTGGAGGTCCGTGGCTGTCCCATCTTGTGTCTCTCTGTCCGGCATGTGACAAGGGCAGGTCTGGCCTCAACTCGGTCTGCAGAAATGGGCTCTCTGTGCTCATGAAAGCTGAGGATCATGGAAAATGATTTTTCTTTTCCACTTCATGATGGGAGCACAGACCCGTCGGGGTCCTGCTTTGTACCTCTACGAACAATTCAGGCCGTGCACACCCTCCCCCACTCCCTCCCCACCAGCGAGGGCCTCGTGGCTGACAATTTGGGACAATGGAGCCAAGCCTTTCAAAGCCAATTTCCTGTAAGCCTTTTTCAATTCTTCCTGGGTGGCATTGGGTTTGACCCCCAAAACATCATAGTAAGTAGTTTCTTTCACCATTTTCTACAGCCGGTGAGGGGGCCGAGGCCGGTGTGGGGGAGCGGGAAGGAGCGCGTTGCTGGGCGCAGCTCGGGCAGCCGCCGCTCCTCCGCTTTTCAGCGAGCGTTCTGGAAAGTTCCGCCTGGAGCCAAGCCTTTAAGACACAGTATATAGAAAGCGATTCCCACCGTACAACTCGTTACCTTTTCTTCCTCCTTCTCTTTAAACGACAAAGTCTCTCCTTCACTCTTCTGTCTTGGGAAAGACCCAGAAGGAACGATGAATCTATAAAATTCACGAGCTCCCTGAAATCGGGGCCCTTAAAATCGTACTCATTTGCAAAATGAAATACCACCGAGTGTGTGTAAACTCAGGCAATCTCACGGTGCAGGTTAAACTGTTTTGCTGTAGGTCTGTCCGTCTGTACCTGCTCCTAACTGGTGCCCATGGCTTCCATTTCAAGCTCCAACGCTCAGGGTGCTGAGACAGTTCTGGCCCCATCTGCCAGCCCTGCCTCTGCCCTTCAGGAAGCCCGGGAAGATGCCACCTGTGCCCCTTCACCTGTCTAGGTGGACTCAGGAGGAGGCAGGGGTTGGGTTGGGGCTCCATTTTGAACACCCCCCCCCCCCGAGCCCAGACCCCTTTTCTGGCTATCTTCGAGTCTCCACGGTCCAGCTATGGTCCTATCTCTTGACCTTTGTATGTGGCCTTGGCATTGAGCCTGTGGGTCTCACTTTCTTAATGGCTTGCTATAGCCTCTTGTGTCCTTTCCATGGCAGAACCAGGAAGATGGCCTAGAAAGTGGGGGGGGGGGGGGGGCGGCTACATTTCATACTGTCCTCAGAGCTGGGCAAGACAGATCCCTGCCTTCAGCCCTGCATTTTAAAGGACTGCATTCTGGCCCACTCTGGCCCGGCCTCTTCCCATGAGATGTGGAATCTGCACGGCTATCTGAAACCTGGGTCTCTCTCTCCTGTTTTGGCTCACAGTTTGTGTACCTGGGACTCCAGAAGGCCCCGCTTTCTGAGCCAAGTGGGCCTCTTCCGTGGGTCTGTCCTCTTGAGGGTGGATGGTATCATGCAGTGAGCACCCCAGGCCTGAGGGATGCCAAGGGGTGGCTTACAGAGGTCACGGGGAGGCTCTTGGATGCACCCACGTGCACGTGGGAGGCTTCTGGCAGGGCCGGGTGGACTGGGGGTGGGAAGAGGAGGAACGACCAAGGGCCAGTCTTCCCTGTGCCTTGGAGAGCGGGGTCCCCCAAGCTGACGCTCAGTTCCAAAAACTCAGGGGGACAGGCCTTGTGGAAAAAGGAGGAAAACCTCCCAGTGAGTTTCTTCAGCTTTCTCTTTGGTCGGGGGAAGAGAAAGAAATTCGGGGTGGAGGTGGGGGGGTGGAACTTGAGTGGGGGACCCAACCCCCACCACCGTGCCACTGGATTCTGGAAGAGTCACATGCCCCCGACGCTCTCAAGGGCTATGGTCTGTGCTAGGCTGCCTGGTGGGGTCCAGGCAGGACAAATGACGGGCACAAAGGTGGATGCCTTCGAATATCCCAGGACTGGGGAGGCGGGTATTTATCACGCAGGCAAATGACAGCGGGAACCAATCAGTAGCCGCTTGCAGTCAGCTGGGCCAATCAGATGAACTCATCTGTTGGGCCAATCACGTGTTGAGCGTCACCTTGAGCTCCTGTGAAGAGACGGGTGGGCTGGCATGGGTGGTGCCTCTAGGTTCCCAAAGACCAAGGACCTCCTGGGGTCTCCCCCCCTCCCCCAGCAAGGGGGCACGTCCTACCCTCCGCACTGAGGACAAAACAGCCCCTCCCCCACTGGGTGATTGCCTTTAAAGGCGTTGAGGGGCAGGGCTCTTGTCTGACACCCACCCAGCGCCCACGTTGTTAGCCTGGCATCTTCAGGCCCCTGGTGACGTCAAAATGTTGTGATCCTCCTGGGAGAAGTGATGAGTGGGTCCGAGTGGAATTAAATACTGGCCTGAGATGGGACGTGGGTTCCGGAACGTGTCCCCGCAATGACGGCAACCCCGCTGACCTCCTTCCTCACTCAAGGGGTCATGGGCATTTGGAGGAGAAGGCACCTGTCATGCCCTCCAGGGAACACTGCCTCCAGGTCTCTGTCTCGCTCCAGGGCCCTGCCTGAGGACCTTCAACTTGTTGGTTCATTCCCTCCCTCATTCAGTACCTTGGCGTGGGTTCGATTTTGTAACAGGCACGGAGAACAGGAGGCTCCCTGCCCTCACGGGGCTTCTATTTTCGGGAGGGGGCAGAGGTAACTAGACAATCAAACAGATGATGACATACATTGAAACTGGGGCACGCACAAATAAGGGAAAGAATGAGACAGTAGTCAAGAGAGAACCGATTCCCTGAGGCAGCATTCGAACTGGGACCAGACAAGTCCCAAGGAGCCGGTCAGGGGCAAAGGAAGGGGAAGGGCTTTCCTGATGGCAGCAACTGCCTGTGTAAGTGGCCCTGAGGCAGAAAGGAGTTTGGGGCATCCCAGGAATAGGCTGCCGCCGTGCCGGGAGAGAGACGGAAAATCCACAAGGACCGGGTCACGTGGGACCATGCAGGCTGTCCCAAACCCTGGTGGTCTATCCGAGGCCATTAGGGGCCGTGGGACAGGCGTAAGCCGGGATGTCATGCCACGGATTTGTGTTGTTAAAGGGCCTCCATCGGTACCGTGGAGAGTGAGGGGAGGGGCAGGAAAGGAGAAGCATTCCAGGAAGAAGGAGCTGGTGGTCAAACCTGCAGGGGCAGCCCTGTTCCGGGAACCGCCAGGAGAGGGAGAGGCAGGTGGGAGGGGCAGGCTCCTGTCTAGACTGGCCGGAGGCAGGAGGCAATAACATGGTGAGTCGGGGGACTAGACTGGAGGTTCAGTGGCCTCATGGGGCTGAAAATGCCGGGAAGATCCATCTGGGGACATTCAATCACCCACCCATGCCTTCGTTCATTCATTTTACAGGCTCACTGGGAGTCGAGCTAGCTTCTAGGCCACGTTCAGGGCAGTTGATTGGGAAGGAGCGGAAGTCCGAGACTCCATGGCCGGACCTGGGGAAATTGTCGCCTTGGCCCCGGGTTCAGATTCTTGCCTGCAGGGAGATGGGAGGACAGGAGGTGGGCCGAGTAGGACCTGAGCGCGAGCAGGAAGGGGGAGGCAGCTCTCTGGTCCTCCCAGAAGAGGAAGGGAGGGAGAGAGGAATCCAGCATGGGTGAGGTTTGTCCTGAGTGCTTGGCCCAGGGGCTCAGGGCCCAGGCATTCGGGAGCTGGGGACTCCTGGGGACCCTGAGGCAGAGGCCCAGAGTATAGGGCCGCACGCCAGGGGGTGAGACAGGCCCACAGAGCACCGCACCCAGGACGGCACCTCTGTTTTCGTCCTCCACCTGCACAACGGTCTCTGGCAGCCAAGGTGCTCTCTACCCCGAGCTCAGAGCCTCCAGGTCAAGTGTCTGAAGGACATCTGTCACGTGGGGCACTCGTCGGCAGGACACTGGCATTAACTCTGCCAGGCCAATCCTGGAAGATGACCCGGAGGAAGTGGCGTCCGAGTACCATCAGAGGTTAAGCAGGAAGTTTTCAGAGGTGGGAGGATGTTCTCATGAAAAGTAATACCAGAAGCAGGAGGGGCTGCAGGAAAGAGCGCGGGCCTGACACATTACACCGTGGTTTTGGTTGCGGGTGGGCACGAGGCAGCACCTGCCTGCAAGGGACCACGGTCTGCCGTTCCGACGTTTTACAAAGAACATCTATACTTATCTTCGGCCCTTCCGGTTTCCAGGAGCAAAAACGCGGATTTGTTGCAGTGGTCCGGGTGTCCGGGGGCTGGCCGAGAGGCAAACCCAGAGAATGCTCTCCTTTGCCCGCGTCGCTGTTTCTCTCTGAGAAGCTTTGGCTTTTCTTGTTTTGTCCCACCAGAGAAGCGCTCTCTGGGCCTCGGCCCACCCGCAAGAACAGGGCCGCCATTGGTATACGAAAGGCATACGAAAGACAGAGAAGGGTCTGAACCTTTTCGCGTCCACCTAAAAATCCCAGGACAGCTTAGCTTGGGCCAGAGCCTACGTCCAGAGCGTGGGTCCCCGTTCACTGGATTCTGAGATTCCCAGGGGAACGGATGGGGGAGAGGAGGACGAGAAAGGTTTCAGAAGCTGGTTAGGGGCCGCGGTTTGCTGCGGTCTGTCTTCCACGACCTGACTTCAAGGAGGGTAAGAGGGGTCAGAGGTTAGGTAATTTGCCAGAAGACCAAGGAGTAGTCAAATGATTACTGAGCCCTAGACCTAATAGACTGCATGGGGAAAGGTCCCTATCGTCCCTATCACCTGTCCCCCCTGACTGATCTGATGATGCTGGACTGGGGGCAGGGTTCAGTTTCTAGAGGAATCTTCCCGACCCAGCAGTGCTAAAATTCCAGGCAAGAGTATGAGCATGTCAGGGTGGGCTCTTCTCCGTGGCCGCGCGGGGTCCTGCCCCTCACTCGGTGACCTTGTCACATGGAGGTGGGAAGGGCAGGGTCGCTGGGCCCCGAGGAGCCAGGCTGTATGCCTTCCACAGCCAAATCACAGGCCAGCTTTTCAGAGCAGGGAAGTGGTGGAAAAGGGCGTGTGCTCTCCGCACGTACGAGCTGTGTGCTCTCAGGCGAGTGGCCCAGCGTCTCCGAACCCCAGCCTTCGTTTGTGAAATGGGCTTCATCGTACGGAATGACGCACGAACACCGTCTACCCTATCGCCCGGCACGTAACTCACTACGTGTGGTTCCCTTCCCTCGTTCTCAGACCCCGCGGGGCATCCGTTCTGGTCTCTGCCCTTCCCTGGGAACATACTACTAAAGCCCCCACTTTTGGTTCACAAAGGAATGAACCGGGTCCCTGCTGGGGTGTAACTCCCTGGGGGCGGCCGAGGCTGCCATGGCCACGAGCCTTTCACAGTTGCCCCGGGAACCCTCGAGGATGCCCTTGGTGAGGGAGGCAGGGGCCAGAGCCACACGAATACAGGAGGTGCAGTCCCGTTGGATGTGCCAGGGGCCCCAAAGAGCAGCACGTCGGGCTGCAGCAGGTAGTGGGGGTAGGGTGGAGTCGCTCGTCCAAGGAGAGGGCAGAGACGGGCAGGCAGCCAACATTCCTTTCTTAAATTATTCTTGAGTTTATTAATTTATTTTGAGAGAGGCTCGAACGCACAAACTGTGAGATCAGGACCCGAGCCGAAGTCAAGAGCCAGACGCTTAACTGACTGAGCCACCTAGGCGCCCCCCCCCCTTCCCCCACCCCTGCTTCTTAAAACTGATCCCAGTTTGGCACTGGAGACAGAACCTGCCTTCTTGGAGAAGGTTCTCCGGGAAACAGCATGACAGTTTCTCAGCTTTAAAGTAAGAGGCGCCTGGGTGGCTCAGTCAGTTGGGCGTCTGACTTTGGCTCAGGGACATGATGTCACGGTTTGTGAGTTCGAGACCCGCCTTGGGCTCTCTGCTGTCAGCGCAGAGCCTGTTTGGGATCCTCTGTCTCCCTCTCTCTCTGTACCTCCCCTGCTCTCTCTTGCTCTCTCTCAAAAAATAAACTAAAAAAAATAAAATAAAATAAGGAGGCTGTACCAGATGACCCCTAGACGGGGGGTGGGGTGGGGGGGTGGGGGGGGTGGTCATCTTTTCCAGCCAGGACATTCCATGATCTAAGGGTATTACTCCGGAAAAATGTTTTTTACATTTTCTTGCTTTCTGGCCCTACAGACCCGGTTCCTGGTTATATGACTTTCCAGTCCATCAGGACTGCATGGAAGGTGCCCTCACCCCAGCTGTCTGTACCCCTCATTCCCGGACGCCCTGTCCCCCAATCTCCTGGGCCTGGCACAAAGACACAGTGTTGGCCAACTCTGAAGAGTGCAGAGCCTCAGCTTCAGACAGCTGGACCGCACCTGCCTCCTGCGGGACGTGGGGGCTGCTGTTACACTTGCCACACCTCATTTGACATTGAATGCTGACACCCTTGGGCACCCAGGGTGGCTGCACACGGTCAGTGCCCTGTCACCCCCTCTCCCGTCTCACTAACATTTACACACTGTACGCATGTGACAGTCATCTGATCATGGCTGACCCTGCTTCCTGCTTGAACTGTTGGAATGAAACCTGCCTTCAGCTTTGCGGGATACGAATCACAATCGCCAAGAGCATGTGAATCCGTAACTGTTCTCGACACTCCTGTAATTGCTGTTGGGCAAGATGCAAAACTTTCCTGCTCTTACCTAGTCAACGTTAACTGCACTCCTCCTGTACGACCGAGATCGATCTCTCTCTCTCTCTCTCTCTCTCTCTCTCTCTCTCTCCCCGCTTGGGCAACTGCGTGTTTCCCCTCTAAGAAGGCATGCATTTGCCTTCCTGTCCTCTCCGTCAGCAGGACGGCTGTGGTAGCCTGAAGACGCGTCCCTTTGTAGACTGACAGCCCCGACTCCTCGCCCCTGCCACCGAGTCCTAAGAGCCTCCCCGGGGCGGAGCGCGGTGCGAGCACCTTGCCAGCGTCAGCCCCACAAGAGAGGTGCCATTGTCAGTCCCGATTTGCAGATGTGAAAACCGAGGAATTTCCCCCTACTCACGCAGCTAGCGAGCGATGGAGACGGCCTCAGGTGTCTCCTAGGACCCACGCTTTTGACGTTTTGCACCAAAGCAAGAAGCCTATCCCTCCGCTCTCCTCTTCCCCCCTCCCTCCTCCTACCTGCCCTCCCCACAATGCTCCTCGCTCATAGCCCAACACCGCCAAGGCCCTTGGACTTGAAGGTTGAGATAGGAGACTCCGTCTGGCAGGTAGAAATGGTGAGGGGGGACCCGGCCTCAGGGACCCCCCCCTCCAGGGAGGCCCCTTCCCAATATTAGAACTTCCATCCTGGAGGGGAGTGACACTCCCCTTTACTCTGTCTAGCGCTCTCATGTGGATCCAGCTCTCCCCTCCATACCGCCTGGCTCCAGGTGTGCAAGTGATGGTAAGGCTGTTCCAGGCTCTACCTTCAGACAGCTGCCCCCAGGAGCTACTTCCGGAGCCCCCCTCACAGCACCCTGGGAGGCAGAGCATCATACCCACTCGAAAGACGTGGAGACCGAAACTGTTCTAGACTTTGGGGGCCGGAAGTCCCCTTAGAGATCGCGTCATTGTATAAAGAAGGGACAGACCAACCTTGCACCCCCACCCCACCCCCGCCCTTCACAAAAACCAGGCGTGTCCATGTGCAGACGCCCATCCCCAGCTCCGCCAGCAACATGCAGCAAAGCTGGGGTCGCCCCCTCCCTTCTGCAGCCTTTGTCTCCCTGGAAAATTACTTGCGGGACAAGCAGGCCCCAGGCATTCTGGCTCAGAATGCTCTGTGCTCAGAGGGTCCCCTCACCGCCAGGGAATAAAAGCCTTTTGGCCACTCTGGGCTTGGAAGCAGCCACTGTGTTCCCGCAGCAACAATTTTAATTGTTCCTCTTGGAAACCTCCGAAGATCCCTTTGGGATGAATAAGCTGATCTGTTGAAACAATCATTCCTCCGTGCTCTTCTCATTGGCTGCAAATAGATGGCTCTTCTGGGTGCTTCTGGGTGAGACCTGAAGTCCGGCGGAGACATATCTATCCCTGTGAAGTGACATCTGCTGGGAATTATGTCAGATTCTAATAGCGTCTCACTGTGCTCTTCTCCCTTGTAGTTACTGGAGTTGAAAACTCCCCCTGGGAGCCTGAGACTCCTAGGATTTCCCGGCAGGAGGATGTCCTGGGCTGTGCCCATGTCATGGAGGGCCCAGTGCAGGGTAAAAGGTCTTCAGGACTGGGTGGGCCTTGTGACAGTTGGCCTGCTGTCCCCGGCCAGCTTTGGGAGGGCCAGATTGCCCTCGGGGTTGGGCCAGAGGGCTCAGATTGCTGTGAGACTCATTTCTCATTCATTCAATTGTTCGAATTCTCACTCCCGTAAGAAACCCTTAATTGGCCATCTGTCTTCCCCCAGGCACTGTGCTTGGTGACAGGAATGCAGGGATAACAAGAACCTGGGGCTCCTGGGTGGCTCAGTCGGTTAACCATCCGACTTCGGCTCAGGTCATGATCTCGCAGTCCATGAGTTCGAGCCCCGCGTCAGGCTCTGGGCCGACAGTGCAAAGACTGCTTGGGATTCTCTCTCTCCCTCTCTCTCCCTGCCGCTCCCCTCAAAATAAATAAGTGAATAAAAATAATTAAATAGTGGGGCTGCCGATAAAGAAAGAAGGCATCGGCCAGCGGATAGGAGGAGAAGGGCCCGCTGAAAGTCCAAGGGTGGGGAAGGTTTGCAAGGCTTGTACACAGGAGAGCAAAGCAGTGAGCTGAGGACGCTGAAGACTTGGGAAGAGAGAGGGGTGGTCTGGAGCCTCTGCAGGGGTGGAAGGAGCGAGATCTGGTAGAAGGTATAGGGTGTGGCCTCCCAGCAGGGGCCCCTGAGGTGAGCGAGGATAAGAGAGGAGGGGAACGGGAGTGAGCTCCCCGTGGCCTCTCATCCTCGGCCCTGAAGGGGCGAAGGGAACCGGCAGCTAGTGACGGGCCTGGGGTTGGAAGCAGACCTTGAGAGGGGCAGAGATCTGGAATAGTCCTAGAGGGTAAGAGAGAGGGGGCAGGTCACGGGAAGGGCAGAGGAGGGCTGGGGGGCCACCAGTGACATCTGAGGTTGGCCTCTGAGCCCTGGCTGTGGCGCCAGGCCTCCCTGACATGAAATGTTTGCAGCCGCTGCTCCGTGCTCTGCACAGGGGTGGAGAAAGCAGCTGGTCCATGGCTGGGTTCAGGCAGCGGTGGAAGAGGGGGACGCCGGGCTGAGCAGACCCGGGAGTCCTGGGGCGGGACCGTCGTGCGTGTAACGTGACGAAGCCCGGTGCCTGACACACAGCAAGTGCTCAGGAAACACGGGCGGGGCGGTGATGGCTCGTAATCACGCTGTTGCCTGTGTCTTTTTATCCGTCTCCTCCATCTGTCTCTGAGACCCGGCCATTCGCTGCCCTCAGAGCCGGCACAAGCCAGGCTGGTGTGCACCAGACGGACATGGAGCGGGTGTGGGATGCCAGGTGACCCAGAGACTGTCTCTGAGAGGAAGAGATGTGCAGAGAGGAGTCCCAAACCCTATCCCTGACACCCACAAGGCAGGCAGGGGCCAGACTGTGATCGGCTGACAGAATTTGTCCCCACGCTCTTGGAACACCAGTGCAGAGACCTTCCAGTGGGAGCAGAGAGCAGAGCGACCCTTCTGACCTCAGCCCCGCACCTGCCTCTGTGCTGGGCAGATTTACCTGGGTCGCTCGTCAGGGCAGACCCGGCCTCAGGAGATATACGGCCACACCTCGGTGTGAGCAGTGGGTCCCCAGCAGCAGATGTCCCTCCGCTGCTCACACGTGGTGGCAGTTATGCGCCTGGGCTCAGTCATTCCCGCTGCCCCCACAGGGTCCCCGGCCCACACGCTCTGTGGACCCCACACCTGCACGTGCCCTTCTGCCTCTGCTTATGTTTTCAAAGTTCTCTCGGACATTCGAGTCCCGCAAAAAGCAGCTTGATTCAATACTCACCACGTCCTGCCATGCAAGTCTGTCCCTCTCAGAGGCACAAGTCTGTCTCTGCTTCTCCGTACCTCCCTCTCTTCTCTCCCCACCCTCCACCAACAATATGTCAGGACAATCTGTCCCCTCACCGAGAGATCATCGAGAGACATCAAGCAATATTTCGACACAAGTAACCAGATTATCTGGCTCCCTTGCCTGTCTCAACACTTGTCCAAAAGCTCTGCATTCATTCTGTTCAACAAGGTCCCGTACCAATGGGCATTTTGTCTTTGCAGAAGGATGTGGCTGAGGGCAGGGGCCACACAGGCAGGCAGGGCTGCAGAAGGCGTGGCTGTGTATCGTGGCCTTTCCGCTCTCTGCCTCAGTTTCTTCCACCGGATCGTGACGGGCTTGGAAGTGGTCCCTGCTGTCGACTCTGCTGAGACCTGACGCAAGTCACGCAAACAAAGAGGAGCAGACGCCGTGCACAAATGACGTCATGAGCTCTGGAGTCAGGCGCTCCTAATTCCAGTCCCTGCCAGCTTGGTCCCTCAGTGGCTTCGTCTTGGGCAAACCATCTGGGTTCTCTGCACCTCCGTTTCCTTAGCCATGAATTGGGTACGATCACAGTACTTAGTGAACGGAAGCGACCAAAGCTCTTCACGCTGTTGTTAGTGAGTGAGACGTGAGATGGCTTTTCCTGGAGACGAGGGCAACGATGGAAACCTCCGTCCCTGAGTTTCACCTGTTGCCAGATTCCCCACCCGATGTGGACACAGAGTTAGACCGGACCACGGGGATTATCTGTGCAACCCCTTTGTTTTATAGCCGGGGAAACTGAGGCTCAGGGATCACGCATCCAAGTAAGGGCAGGGGGTACTCTGCCTCAACCCCAGTCCCGGTCTCTGCATCACCTCCAGCTGCCAGGCTCCTCCTTGCTGCCCCGGGGGCGTCCCTTTCCCTTCCCAGACCGATTCAGTAGCCCTAGCCCTCAACTCTGGCCTGGCCCAAAGAACGCTGATTCTGAGCCTTTACCGTTAGGTTCAAATAACCCCAGAAGCGCCCCAAGCACTTTCTGGGGCTGTGTGTCTGTTCTCTCTTCCCCATGATAAACAGGTTCAGAGTCATTAGTCTCTGGTCACAAGGAAACTGAGGCCCAGAGGGGCGGGACCTGCTCGAGGCCACACAGGGCTCCCTCCCACTTGTCCCTGCAGCATGATCGCACCTGCCAAGCCACCGTGAGCTTTTGAGACTCCGTTTCCCAGGGGGGCCATGAAGTCAGGTTCACCTGTGCCTCACCCACACTCTAGCCCCGACTGTGGAGGCATCACAGGGTTTCTCTATGGCTCCCCAGCTTCCTCCTTCTGATCACTTAAAATAAAAAGCTTCACCGTTTTCAAGTGGTTCATTCTTGCTGCAAAAAATGACACCAAAATACAAAGAATCTAACATCCCTACAAGACACCCAAATAACACCGTTAACCCGGTCAGGAATATTCCATGCCTGGCGCTTCGCCGCACTAGTCCCCGTCCCTGACCCATTTCCACCCGCTCCGTCCTGCTCTGTGCCTGGAGGAAACCCACCCGCATGCGCTGCACTGGGGGGGTTCCTGGTAGACGGGCTTTCTGGGTCTGGGACCAGCGGGAGGCCCCCAGGAGCCCGGGCGGGGGGAGGAGAGGGAGGTCAGGGTCTCTCCTCCCTGCTCCGGCCACAGCCTGAGTGCCCGCGCCCTCCCTGCGGCCACCGCTCCCGGGGCGGCCCCTCCACGGCCCCAGCGCTCACGGGGCTCCAGGAACAGTGCTCCCTGTCCTCGTCCCCTCATCCGCGGGTGCTGACAGCTGCCCGGTGCCGCCACTCTTGGGGTGCCTGCCCTCCCCGCTTGCTCCCTTCACCCCGCCGTCACCTCCACAAGCGGCCCCGACATGAAAGCCTCTGTGTTTGAACCGCCCAGAGCGAATGCACTTCCCGCCGGGGGCTCTGACTGCTACATCAGCCCTCAGCATAAATATCCATCACTGTGGTTTATCCAGATGAGATCCTGCTACCCCTCTTCCCGTGGTAAGAAATATTGATGTTCACCACCATTTTTTATGATAATTAAATGCGTTGACTCATAGGGGCGCCTGGGTGGCTCAGGGAGCTGAGCGTCCGACTTCGGCTCAGGTCGTGATCTCACAGTTCGTGGGTTCGAGCCTCACACCGGGCCCCACGCTGTCGGTGCACAGCCTGCTTCAGACCCTCTGTCCCCCTCTCTCTTCCCCTCCCCCCACCCGTGCACACGCTCTCTCGCTCGCTCTCAATAAGTAAAGATTTTTTTTTATAAACATGTTGACTCGTATAAGGCACTTACAGAGAGCCGGAGGGTGCTGAGTAGCCCCTCCAGGACCACGAGAACTGAGTTTGGAGGACAGAGCGTTCCCCAGGAAAAGCCAAGATTCTGTTAGTGCAGAAGTGGAGTAGAGGTCACAGGCACCAGCGGTAAATATCATTAAAGGCGAGGACAGCTGCACTGGGTTTTGACGGATGGAGAAAGGTTGGCCAGATGGAGAAGCGTTTGAACGTTCCTAGCAGAGGGAAGGGAATGGTGCAAAGCCAGTTAGCGGGAAGGGACTCGGAGTAAACTGTTCAGTATCATCCTCAGTGCAAGCCCGTGAGATCAGCTGAATTATTGCCCCCGTGTTTCAGAGGGGGACACTGAGGCTCACGGAGGTGAAACTTCGCATCCACCTTATACGGTAAGTGGCCGAGCCAGGGTTTGAAGCCCAGGCTGTGTCCTTTCCCAGCCTTGCTTCTTCTTCTGCCCCACCTGCCTCTGTCATTGTCACCAGTGGGGCTGATGATTCTCCGCCTGACTGAGGCCACGTGAGGGACTCAGGCCTGTCTGTAACCTGGCCATGCGTGCTCTCCCGTGAGCCCCCGATGCAACTTGTTAATTAATTTTCCTGCCACAGACCATCGGGCCCCTGGTTGTCCCCTGGCCTGGCAGGGCTGCGCTGTGATGACTTATCCCAGGTCCCCGAATCTCCTATTCTGTGGCCTGGACTGGAGGATGAGACGGGCCTGGGCTTTCAGCAGGATAGGATCTGGTGACCACTGCCTCAAGGCCAGGCCAAGTTCCTACCTACCCCCAGGTGAGTCCTGCTCTCCCTCCATCCCTTCCCCTGCTCACCGCCCTCTGCCTGGACCCCTCTGACCGCAGGAAAGGGCGTCACGGCAGCATCCTCCTCAGTTCTGTGTCCCAGCGCCTGCAGCACACGGCCCAGAGAATGAAGGAATCGCTGAATGAACATCCCTTCCGGGGCGCTGATATCCGGGCTCTCTGCCTCAACGGGACTTGCAGGCACTCGGGCCCCACAGCGGAGCCCCTGAGTCCTGGGTGCAAGTGTCAGCACTAAGTGACGCCCTGAGAAGGCTGCCCCCCCGCCCCGAGGGCCAGAACCGACCCCAACTGCCCACTTGGCCTTGGCCGCTGCTTGGGCTCCACCTGCAGGAGGGACTGCCCCCCTCTCCTCACTCTCAGCCCCACCCTCCCCCTCACCTGGGGCCCCAGCCTTAGGAGAGAAGCTGTCCCCAACATCTCTGTCCTCGCCTCCTAGGTGGGCTGGGGTCCTACCTTCTGCTGCCAGACCTCCCAGACAGGGCCCATTTGCCCCTTACCCTCCACTCCTCGCCATACCCATTCTGAAAAAGTTACCGAAGAGCCAGAACTCCATCTTTTGCTCCTTCCAACCCCAAAGGGTCCATGTCGTTTGAGAGGTCATTCACAGCCACATAGCTCACTGAGGCAAGGAAGCGGCTGGGGGGTCACCCACCACGTAACGCTATTACAAGGCCCTCGACCTTATTCCCTCAGCCGTACCTTTCGTTAGGCTCTTCTACGTGCTTGACTTAACGCAATGCTCCAAAAGCCTTGTCAGGGGCTGTTATTATCCCTATTTTATTCATGGGGAAACTAAGTCTCAGCACCCCCCTCTCAGGACCTAGCAGGAAGCCACAGAATGGATTTGGCTGGTACAAAAGTCAAGTCTCGATGTGCTCGTCCTTCGTCCAGTCGTCTCGGCTCTCTGCTCGGCGGCCACTGTCTGTGCGATGCCGGACCCGCAAGTCACGTGTCCCTGCCTCCCTTGACTGCCGGTTCCAGCCAGGTTCGGACGATGAGAGGTGCTGGCCCAGGACCGGGAAGGCAGAGGTAAGGAATCTGTTCCTGTCTCTCTCGTCCTTTCAGCAGCGGCCTGTGGCTCCAGCAGGAGCGGGGACTCGGGGATCTCCGCGGCCGTGGCGCTCAGCTCCACCGGAGGCCACAGCAGGTGCAGGGTTCGTCCCGGGTTCCCCAGCCCCGGGCGGCAGCGTGCCGAGTCCCTAAGCCCTGGGGGCCCTTCCCTTCCCTTCCTGCTCCGTCGGCCCCGACAACCCTTCACGACCCGTGTCTCTGCGGACCGTCCTCTCTGTGTGGGCTGGTTGGAGATTCCGGTTTCCTGAAGGGACCTTGAATGGTGTACCAGTGAGCACTGGGGGTGTTTCTGAGAAATACACCCTCAGAGTTGGGACTCGGGGCTGGGCCCTCGGACTGATGAGGCTTGGACACAGGTGATGACTTCATTGCCAGGCCAATGAGACACCGGTGGTCAATGGCACGCAGTGGCTTCGTAACCACCTAAATTATCACCTGTGACGGGGGGCCACTGCACTTGACCGTCGGTACTGACCCCGGTGACCAGAAGGGCGGGGCGTGATGGCCGCCTCTGACTGAGCTGCGGCGGGTACAGAAAGAAAATGACACACTTGGGGCTTACCCTCCATTCAAAGCCAAGCAAGAGAACCAGAGATGGCCTGTGACGGCTCTAAAGAAACGTCTTACCTTGTGCGGTCACAGAAAGACACAGCTGGAAATCAAGGCCGAAAGGTAACCCCGTGGTTTGCACAACGACGGCGTAAGTCACCCTGGAAACCTTGCCAAGTCTCGCTGAGATGAGGTAACGCGTGACACGCGCTCAGTTCTGTGCCTGGCTGGCCGACTGCTCTGCGAGGTCATCTGATCTGTGCTGGAGGACTTAGGGGTGTGACAGCCGGGGGTCATGTGGGAGGTGGGGGGCGGGGACGTCGGTGGTCAGAACTGCAGACAGGATGTCAAGGGAATTGAGGGCTGACTTTGCTCTGATTTCATCCCCCAGGGGACAGACAGGCCCTACCCCAGCCTGTCTTTCCATAGGGTCCGTCTTTCTACCTTGGACCTGTCAGGACACGGACTGGGATCACGCCTCTTCGAGTGACTCATGTTTCCACGTGTCACCAAGCCCCCACCCAGTGGCCCGGGCCCAAGGTCTCCATTATGTCACCCACCACCCTCTCTCGGCACCTTCCCCCCACCCGCATCTAAGCGACCACCAGGTCTCTGACGGGAAGCTTCTTCACCTCAATGTTCCCACAGCGGTGCAGGGAACCCTCACATCCAGCCTCGACTGACACGAGAGCCTCCTCGCTGGTCCAGGCTCCACCTGCTGCCCAGCCCCCCCACTCTCCCCCCACCTGCCCCTCACCCCACCCCCTAACCACCTGCTGCCCAGCCCATCCTCCCTACCCCCTGCCCCCCAGTCCACCCTCCACATAGCACCATTATGATTTTTCTAAAATGCATATGCCCACCTCACCATACAAATGACCACCCAGAATGACACGGCCCATTTGCCCATCTACCTCCTCGCTCGCCCCTGCAGCCCCAGAAGTCGGCTTCAGGCCTGTCCCGGTCAGGGGCTCCAGTGCACCGGGGGCGGGGGTGTGTGTGTGTGTGTGTGGAGAACATCAGGCTGTCGGAGGACAGGGGCACAACGTGTTCCAGAAGTTACACTGTGCATCTGACGCCACTCATCACTCATCATTGCCTCCATCTGTGCAGCAGTGGCCAGGATCTCCTCTTCCTCACCTTTGGGGAGTGGTTTTGACTCAGTCAGCCGTGGGATCTCCTCTCCTTGGCCACTGATTTGCCCTGGAGTCACTACGCCCCGCCCAATGAAGCAGAAGCAAATCCCTCTTAGATGAGTTCTGGGGAAGACTTCTTTTCCTGAATAAAAGGGACAGACTCAGTTGGTAGAAATCTCCTACCCTTTTTGCCCAAACCCCTCATCCTGCCTGCCATCCGGACGTGACGTGACGTCCGGAGCTGCGGCAACCACTTCGTGACCACGAGGCTACAAATCCAGACCAGAGGCCACATATGCTGAAGACAGTAGAGCGGAAGGAAGCTCCATCCCGTGCACCATCACGGAAAGCTGAACTGGGGCCAGCAGTCACCCACATCTGGACCTTATTTCAGGCGAAAAAAAATAAGCTGCTGTTTTTTCCAGCTGCTGCTAGCCAGGGTCTCTGTTACTGGCCCAATTGTAACGGATACAGACGGATCTGGACTCGGGTCTCTTCTCTGCCACTGACTAGCCAGGTGACCTGAACAAAACAGCCTGTCCAACCTTTCCAAGGTTCTCGAGGTGCAGTATCGTCGCCCGTTAGAACAGAATTGACAGTCCCTACCTTAAAGTTCTGCTCCATGAGAGGAGGGACTGAGTCTGTCTTGTTCAGCGAGGGGCCTCATACAATGGGAAAATTTTGCTACATTTATCAAGAGCCTACCCCGGGCCAGGCATCAATCTTAGCAGTTTGTAGGCACCGGCCCCCTCCATTTCTCTCACGTTCCTGAAAGATAAATATTAACGCGCTTCTTTGTGCCAATGGAAAAACTGGGGCACAGAGAGGTTAAGTCACCTGCCATGGGACACACAGCTGGCAAGCGGAAGAAATGAGATGTGAACCCAGATGGTCGGATCCCAGGGCTCGGCATGCAGTAGGTGCTCAGTAAATGCCTCTGTCGAACAGACGTAGGAACACATCGCGAGAGGCGCGAGAGGTGCGTGGAGGCGAGTTCCTTCCATCGCTGCTGTGGCTTGTGAGGAACCCCCGTGGAGCCCCTGGATCCAGTGGGCTGTGGCCGGAGCCTCTGAGTCCGTTCCCCGCCCCCCCACACACACACACACACACCCGAAGCTGCATCGTCCCCCGGCTTCTGGGGTGTGTCCCTGGGCTCACCTCATAACTCAGATACCTTCTTGGCTCTTTCTGTGATTGAGATAACACGCTTACTCTCAGGTTAACTTTTATTACTTATTGATTTTCTCTGCCCTGTCTCGGCCGTGTCCATTTTTATTCGCTCAGAGCAGTAGAAGCCATTCAGTAGGGGAGTGGAGCGTAAAATATTATGACCACAGACAAGGACCCACAGTAACGGTGCCATTATTTATGAAGAGGGCAGGAGAAAGGGCCCGCCCATCACTCTGGCCAGAAGTGCTGGGCTGGGAGAGCCTGAGAAGGAGGCTGTCAGCTGATCTCCCATTGAGGGGGTGAGGGACTAAATGGAAGAAACCACTTGGTGAAGCCCCGGGTCTGGGTCTAGGATGGGAGTGTCATCTGGAATAGCCAGAGGCAGCTGGATGATGGCCCTGAGGGGAACCTCAGGGATGTGTCCAAGGTGGAGGTGAAGGGAAGGTTCAGGATGGAGCCTCAGCTGTGGTCAGGCTAGGTGGTTGCTTACAGGGAAGGAAACAGGAGGTGAAGCCAGAGGCCAGGCCCCAGTGCAGGCAAGGACTCCCAACTGAGTGCTCACAGCGGACGGGGGACATGCTGAGTGCCATCTCGTTCACCCACACGCCCAACCTGAGAAACTTCCCCAGGGCTCAGGCAGGCCAGGTGGAGCTGGGCTGTGAGCCCACAATCCGAGTCCCCATCCCCAACACTCCTCCTGAGGTGGTTGACCTTCGTGGACCCCCACAGGGAGGTCCCAGGAGGTCCATCATGGGGGAGGGAGATCTGTGTTGGCGTGTGGAGACCTGAATCCGTCCCTTCTCTTTTTTGTTTTTTGTTTTTTAGTTGATTTACTTATTTTGAGAAGGAGAGTGAGAGAGAGAGAGAGGGAGAATGAGAAGTGGAGGGGCAGAGAGAGACAGAATCCCAAGCGGGCCTCCTGCTGTCAGTGCGGAGCCCCCGAAGCGGGGCTCAAACCCACAAACCCTGGGATCGTGACCTGAGCGGAGATCAACAGTCGGACCTTAACTGACTGAGCCACCCAGGTGCCCCAGCCCATCGCTTCTTCATAGGGACCCTGGGAAAGTGTCTCACATTCCCAAGTTGGCTCTCTTCTTTGGGGAGGGAAGACGAATAGTGTCTGTCTCTGGGGTTGTTGGGAAGGCGGGTAATGAAGTCTTGCCACAAAGCTCTTCGTTGCACAAACCTGGCACCCAGCAGGGCTCAGTGGGGTGAGCTGTGATGGTGGTGGTGGGGGCGGTGATGGTGACCATGAGGACAGCGGGGGTTGTGATGGCGGTGACGGTGGCGACGACAAGGACAACAATGCTGATAATACCAATGGCGATGGTGGCCGTGGTGACAATGGAGGGGAGGATGCGGGCAGAAAGTCAGCATCCTGACCCTCTCTCTCTCGTCAGCAACCCCATAGCGCCATGATCCGTCCTCTGGAGCCCTGATCCCAGCTGCAGTCGCCCACGCTTCCGTGTTGTGTCGGGATCACAACCATCATGGGCTATCGTTCCCAGGCCTGCGGGGACAGGGGCTGTTTCCTTTGCAACTCTGCTGACCGCACCCAGCTCGGGGCCTGGCGCATAACAGGTGCACTCTAAACATCTGTCCAATGGCTCGAGGAGGAGGCAGAGAGGCCAGAAGCAGCTCCTCCTGGTCCCCACCCTTGTAGAGCCCCACACTGCCTCCACCTGGCATCCACACTCCTGGGTCTCAGGGGACCCCAAGAGGGCCTGGAAACTCGGGACTCAGGAGTCTCCTTGACGTTTGCCACTCAAGACCCCCGCCTCTCTGGGCTGGTGGCAACTCCTGTTCCAAGGCGGCCGCGGCCACTGGCTTTGTGGCGATATTGACATTTACCAGTGAAGAGGCATTATCTTTCCTGCTTCTCATAGAGCAAAGTACTGGGGACGAGGTCAGGGGCTTAGACGGGCTTCGGGCCCAAGGGGCCCCCCTCCGGGGATGTCCAGCACGAGCTCTCACCGGGTGCCCTCCCGGAGCCCCTCAGAGGCTGGCACACTGTACCACCAATCTGGTGGGTGACGTGTCTCTAGAGGGAGGCCACAGGGTGGCAGGGCTGGGAACCTATTCCACTCTGCCCCCCACCCAGACCCCCTCCTCTGCCCTCTCCAGGATGGCTTTGGGTCCCATATCCCCAGCTACACTCTGTACCGGCCCCCAGTCCGGGCTCGAGCTTTGCACTTGGCGAGTGTCAGGGGCACTCACGTCACTGGGGGCCCCGGTCACTCTGCAGGAACCCCCGTCTCCCTGGCGTGCGGTCATTCCCAGTCCCAGGCAGGGAACAGGAGGCACTCCCTTACCCCGTCGTAACTGACGGCTCTAAGTTAGGATGAGAGGAAGACGAGGGGTCACGTGTTGCCAGGCTCCTTTCTGAGGGAGAAGTGAAGTCGGCACTAGGGGACACAGGGCCAACGCACGGGCAGCTGTCTCCCAGTTTACTGATGAGGGAGCTCAAACCCAGAGAGGTGAAGCGACTGCCTGAGGTCGCACAACACATTGACAGAAGAGCCAGAAACAGAACTCTGCTCTCCCAAGTCCGTGCTCTTTCCAGGACACAGCGTTGCCCCCGGTATCCACATTCCGGGCAGGAACACGGAGAGAGGGAGGCCTGGGTGGGGTCTACTCGGTAGGAGCTGGGCAGTGGAAGGGGGCGTGGAAAATACCCAGCCACGTGCACTCCGTGAGGACGGGGCCTGGCCTCCCTGGCCTTCCGGTGTATGTGCACGGCATGGCGCTCAATAGTCACTCAATAAATGTTTGCTCCCAGCAGAAGCCTGGGCCTTCCCCACCGGGCTGCAGGAGGCTGGAGAGGGCCGAGAAGGCACGGAGCCGGGCAGTCACGCCCGCAAAGCCCCTGACCTCACTCCGCTGCCCTCCCCACCCCAGCAGTCTCAGCAAGGACTTGAAAATCCATCCAAGGGCCAGTCAGTTAATATGTGGGTCAAACGCTGTTTATTTCCCTCCCGCTTCTCTGCTCTCCATCCCAGCACGGCTCCCACTTTCCGGCTGCCTCCGATCTGCAGCCGCCGAGCATCCTCCCCCGGCCTCCCCCAGGACAGAAGGCCCACATCCTCTGGGAAGAGGAGGGACGAGCCAGAGCCCATAACTGGAAAACTCCAGCTGCCTCTGGACTAGGCAGCCGAGGAGGATTAGCCGGCTGGGCTGCAGAACCACGCGGAGTTGGGGGATAGGCGCTCACGGGGACCCGTGGATGCTGTGCATGCCACTGACTCGTGGTGACAGGGGCATCCTGGGTCCTGAGGGGGGCACTCACCCACAGCGCAGAATCCACGCGTGCTCAGGTCCTCCTCGGGGCTGTGTGGTCACCACCTTCCCGATGGCCTGGGCTGTTCTCGACCCTGGGGACACAGCTCCTCGTGTGGGAGACACGCCAAGGCGGCTCTTCCGGGCCAGCGCTGTCCTGCTCACCCCTCTTGGTGCATGACCTTCTGGACGTCACTGGCATCACCTCATGGGCCCGGTCCCCTCCCCTCTGACCGCGCTGTGTGGTAAGTGCTGAAGGGGACACATCGAAGAGCTCTGCAGACCGCAAGTCAGGGTCGGGGTCTGAGTCTTGAGGCCTGATTCCACTTGGGGCCTCCCCGCCAGGTCCCGCCAGCTGTTCCCAAGAGCAGCCCTCCCCCCAGCTGTGGGGCCTGAGCACTGGGCCGGCCTGCAGGGCATGGAGGCGCCCCACTCATCCCCAGCCTCCCTGGTGCAGACGGGTGGGTGGCCGTCTGCCTGCTCCATTCCAGAATAGCCCGGCCTGGCTTGGCGGCTCCAGCCTGACATCGGTGGTCCTCCCAGGTCCCCCCCCCCACCAACTCTGCAGCCCCCACTCCCCCCACCCACCCCCAACCCTTCTCTCCCCACCCACCCCCAGCCCTCTCCTCCACACCCACCCCCAACCATATCCCCTATGCAGCTCATCTCGAACGGGCACTTGGCAGAAATAACAGAATCGTAAACCCCACGTTAGAAGGATCTCAGGAGATCACTTACATCCCCCAGCCCCTGCCATAACCCAGCTGGAGGCAGCTCAGTGTTTACTCTCCCCACTTTCCACAGACCCCCAATCAGCCCCTCCCTGGGGCAGTGCAGTGTCTATTACACAAGGAGATTCTCCCATCAGGGCTGATTGATGTCACCATGAACCACTCCCTGGCGACCACGGTCTAGAGGGGGAGAAGGACACATGGATGCACCCTAAGCAAGGGGGAGACTGATGCTGTCACAGAGGGACTCTGCCCCGGGATGGGGCTCTGGGAGCAGAGATCAGGGAAGGCTTCCCAGAGCAGGTGACACTTGGTGTGGCCCTTGAACCAAGAGCGTACTTTCCCTGCTGGAAACGCCATGGGGCAGGTGGAGGCCACTCTGAGAAGAGGACACAGCAGGTGCATCATTGAAGCTCAGGGTCAGGAGCACAGGTGCCAGAGTCAGCAGTTGAGGTGACATCTGGTGGTCGGTGCTGGGTGACACCTCATCCGTAGACCCTGATGGCCCCGCCCAGAAGGTGCATGGCAACTGAGGGAGTTAGCCCACTGCGTGCCCTTCCAGGTGCCCAGAGCCAGTGCTCGGCGACATTAGTGATCTGGGGGACGGAGCCCAGAGGCGGTGGGTAGGATGACGGCAGGTGCAGGGAGGGCGCAAGCTCTGAGCCCAGATGCCAGTGGCCCTGACTGGGCTCTAGTCCCCCTCGCTGGGCCCCAGCTTCCCATCTGTAAGTGGGGGGCGGGGCAGGGGTCAGGGCCACCTTGCAGGGCTGCCGGAAGCACCGGTGACAAACCGGCAAAACACCGGAGCTCAGGGCAGGCGTCCACGTGACCATTGTTGGAAGGCGTGGCAGCAGGCAGAGTCCTGGGTGTGAAGAGTCTGGGAATCAGCAACAGGAAAGTGATAATTGAAATCTCGAGAGTGGACGAGCCCCCTAGGAAAGAGTGTTAGAGAAGAGATGAGGGGAAGTTTCACCGAGGGGAGCCCTGGAATCCTTGGCTGGATTCTGCCCACGGACTCCTCTGAAGTCAGAAGGAGGAACTGGACTGGGGCTGCAGCAGGAGAGTGAGCAGTTAGACACAGAGAAGAACCTTCTCACCCTGGAGACAGTACATTGGTTAAGAAGGTGGGGGTGACTTACCATGTGACCTTGGGCGAGTGACTTAGCCTCTCTATGACTCCGTTTTCTTATCAAAAGGAGGATGCAAGCTGTCCCCATCTCATGGGATTGCCATGAGAGCTAAGTGAGATGATCCATGTAAAGTGCTGTGCTCAGCACAGAACCCTTGGTTAAACCATAGTGATGATGGTGATGACGGTGGTGGTGACGATGGTCACTGTCTCATGATTGTCCCGTGGAGGGCAGGATCAAGCGCATGTGTATACACAGACACAATTGGTTTGGATGTTGAGTCTAATGATGTCACACACACACCCACGGAAAGATTTATTACTCACATAAGGAGGGTTCTGGAGAGAGCGGGGCATGTACCCAAGCTGTCCATCATGTAAAGAGAGGAGTGAGTGGCTCTGGTTTTCACTGTGAGTAGGAGCGAGGCCAGGGTGAGAGTTTTCATGCCTGGGACGTGGTTTTCTTGATGTGAACTACTTGCCACGGTCAAAGGAGGGAGCATGGGCCTTCCTACCAGTTTGTCCAGATGAGAGACAAAAAGGAGAAAGAGGAGGCGTGAACCTCAAGCTGTCAGTGGTCCAACATAAAAATTGGAGTCAAACTCTATTATAGTTGACATGATAATAATGATGGATATGAGGGTGCTGATGATGGTGGTGATGATGATGACGAAGACAGATCCTGTATCCAGGGTCTCCCTAGCTCCCTCCTGCTTTGGCGAGAGATGCCCTCATGGGCCACCCTCCTATCCATCTCCAGGACTGAAAACCAAACCTTGTCTCCCTCACTGTATCACCAATGTTTATTTAGTAAACCTCCTTAGCGGAGGACCGTGGGGGGATCAAATGATGACGTGCGAAGAGAGAGAACACAGATTTGTTCCTCACACTCAGAGATAAAAGGTGGGGAATGGGGAGGCTGAAGTTCAAGAGAGGCTGAGGACAACACGAACATCAGTCTCCTTGGCCCTGAGGGGAGAAAGCACGTGGATGATATGGATAAACGTGAACGGTCACAGGCGGCTGAAGGACAGGAGTGTGGAAGAAAGCCCTTGACCTCTTGGAGAATATGTCAAGGAAGTGGCCAGTTTCTCTCAGCTGCCCCAAAGCTTCTGTCCTGTGGATGCTATAAATGGAAACTTCAAGGCCCATGGGGCCCAGATCCTGAGTTTGCACACATGCATTGGCTCCTTCAAGGTGGGAGGTATTTCTATGTTTCAGATGAGCAACCTAAGGCTCAGAGGTAGACTGTGACCTCTCCAAATTTGCCCCAGTCTAACCTGAAGCCACAGCTGGCACTATTCTCTGATGTGCAGTGATGCTCCACAAACAGGGCTGGTTTTATATTTTTATCTCATGGAATCTAGGCCCTTCCCTGCAGGAGAACCACTAGTGGAGGGACTGGTGAGTAATTGGGTATGGAGTTCTGTGTTGGGCAGAATTAATTGGAATTTGATTATTGCCACTTTGCTCCTCTGAGCAACCTGAAAACATGGCATTATACATCAAAGTTTTAAGCTTCTGTGGACCAAAAAACAATTAATAGAGTAAAAAGGTAATCCATGAAATGGGAAAAATATTTGCAAATCATATACCCAGTAAAGGGTTAATATCCAAACTATGTCATCAACAAGACTGTAACATGGGCAAAGAACTTGAATAGGCATTCCTCCAAAAAAGACACACAAATGGCCAATAAGAATTTGAAAAGATCATTGACATGGCTAAAATCAGGGAAATGTAAATTAAAACCACATGTGAGAAACCACCCTCACCAATTAGGATGACTACTATTAAAGGGAGGAGAAGGAGGAGGAGGGGAATGAGAAGAAGAAGGAGGAGGAGGAGGAGGGGAAGAAGATGATGATGAAGAAGAAGAGGAGGAGGAGGAGGGGAAGAAGATGATGATGAAGAAGAAGAAAGAAGGAGGAGGAGGAGGAGGGGAGGAGGAGGTGGGAGAAGAAGGAGAGGAGGAGGAAGAGGAGGAGGAGGAGGAGGAGGAGGAAGAGGAGGAGAGGAAGAGGAGGAGGGGGAGGAGGAAGAGGAGGAGGAGGAGGAGGTGGAGAAGAAGGAGGAGGAGGAGGAAGAGGAGGAGGAGGAGGAAGAGGAGGAGGAGGAGGGGAGGAAGAGGAGGAGGAAGAGGAGGAGGAAGAGGAGGAGGAGGAAGAGGAGGAGGAGGAGGAGGGAGAGGAGGAGGAGGAGGAGGAGGAAGAGGAGGAGGAGGAGGAAGAGGAGGAGGAGGAGGAGGAAGAGGAGGAGGAGGAGGAAGAGGAGGAGGAGGAGGAGGAAGAGGAGGAGGAGGAGGAGGAGGAGGGGGAGGAGGAGGAGGAAGAGGAGGAGGAGGAGGAGGAGGGAGAGGAGGAGGAGGAGGAGGAGGAGGAGGAAGAGGGGGAGGAGGAGGAGGAGGGGGAGGAGGAGGAGGAAGAGGAGGAGGAAGAGGAGGAGGAGAAAACTAGTCTTGGTGAGGATGCGGAAAAATCGGAATCTTCTCCGCTGCTACAGAAAACAGTATGATTCCTGCCAAACGGAAAATAGAATAAACCTACAATCCAACAGATCTAAACCTGAGTATTACCCAAAAGAATTGAAGGCAAAGTCTTGAAGAGAAAGCTGTGCACCCAGGGTCATAGCAGCATTCTTCACACTGGCTAAAGGGTAGAAGCAACCCAAGTGTCCATCCACGGATGAAAGGATGAACACAACGTGGTGCGTATTCACAAGGGAATATTACACAACCTTCAAAAGGAAAGAAACTTTGACACCTGCTACAATATGAACGACTCTCGAAGGCGTTGTGCTAAGTGAAACAAGCCAGTCCCCAAGGGACAAATACTGTCAGGTTCCATTTATATGAGGAACCTAGAAGAGTCCAATTCATAGAGACAGAAGTACAATGGTGGCTGCTAGGGGCTGGGGGTGGGGGGAATGGGGACTTAGTGTTTCATGGGGACAGAATCAGTCTGGCAAGACGAATAGAGTTCTGGAGGCGGACGGTCGTGTCAGTTGCACAACAGCGTCACTCTACTTAATGCCACCGAGCCACACACTTTATAAAGGTTAAGTTGGTAGCTTCTGTGGTATTTGTATTTCACAGTTAGTAAATGAAAAAAAAAAAAACCACAGTAACACGGCAACAGATCCCTGGTCCTAAAGCCTCTAGAACCGCAAGACTGAGAGTGAGACGGGCCTTGCCAAAGCCTCGGATGCCCCAGCCCTCCTGGGTTGTGCCGCTGATCCTCTACTCGGGTAAGAACACTGAAGCTCAGAGAGGCTGAGTGAGCTCCCTGAGGTTGCACAGCAGGTTCGAAGCAGAATCGGGCTCATTCCTTGCCTGTTTGGATTCTACACGAGTCCCCCAGCTACAGTCCCCAGCTGCTTCTAGGACGCATTTACCAGGAGCCACATTAATATTGATATTCGTGACTCCTGAACCAAGACCCGAGGTCTCCAGGCCAGCTCTGCTGGCTGGGCATTTGAGGCCACCTTCCCATAGGCCTCTGCGCACTCCCAGCACCTCCCCCTCCAGCCAGCCGCTGACAACGTGGGGCCCTCATTTCCCCTCCGTTTCCTGCCCAGACTTTGTTTTACATCCTGGGGCTTCCTCCCCATCTGTCACATGCTACACCTCATTCAGCACACCCTGGGTCCCCGTAGCTGCCTGTGGGGAGGCAGGGGGCTGTGGGCTCCCAGCCAAGACCTCGCAGCGCGCGCAGCAAGCAAACACTCCGGGAGCGGCCTCCGCTGCCAGGTTCCCTGGAGGGGGCCGCCACCTTGCAAGTGATGCTGCCTCTTTTTGGTGGCTGTCTTCCCATTCCCCAGCCCCTCCTCCCCAGCGCAGGTAAACAGCTTCCTCTCTGATGACCTTGACCTCACAAGGAGATCCTTTCCCAGGGTCTTCCTTTACGCCCCCCCCAAAAGGTTGTAAAAGGATGCTGACCTTGGGGTCAAAGATGGAGTCCCCTCTCTGAGCCCCAGTCTCCTCCGCTGCAATGTGGGGACCAGACGTGATGACTTCACAGTGCGTTGTGTACCATATTAGAACAGAAACATGAAGGCAAAGCCCCTGACTCCTAGGAAGGACTCAGTAAGCGTTCACCGTAAGTGCGCCTCCCCCCCCACCTCGGCCAACCCCCCCCCCCCCCCCCCGGCCAACCCCCACCCTCGTCTTCCATTCCAGGGACTGGAAAGAGTGTGGGTTTTGCCATCAGAAAGGCCCTGGGGCCTTGCCGCTTTGCTCCACCCCCCTACCCGCTGTGTGAACTCGGGCAAGTTGCTTAACGTCTCTGAACTTGTTTCCTCTTCTGTTAACATGAGCGCCCCCTCGCTGAGTTGTTTCAATGAAGATTAAATGGCTAGCTGGAGCCCCCCCCCCCCCCCCGCCCCCGCCGACCCCCTCCTCCAACGCCCCAGCTCCCTGCTTGCTCTGCACCCGCCAGCTAGGTCTACGCCAAGTAAAACACCACCTGGATCCCACTTGGCCTTTTCCTTCTGTGTCTCTGCTCCCGGCCACTCGGCGGAGTTCACCGCAGAAATGGCTGTTTTTGCAGCCATGGGTCGTGACGAAGTCTGAAAACAGTGACCCAGAGACGAAGAGCAGCAGCTGCGGACCAGGCACACGTGGGAATGGTGTCTCTCCGGGGGAGCCTCCTGGGATCTCAAGCGGAAAGGGGGTCTTCCCCGTCATTGGGCGCCATGCCCTGAGGTCCCGATGGGGTCCCTGAAGCGGTGACCCCGTCGAGGGGTCATGGGCTCCAGTTCCACCTCTTCTACCTGCTTCCCGCGTGCCCTCACTCAGTCCCCTCCCCTCAGGGGGTGCAGCTCCCCTCCTTTCAAATATGTGACCCTAACCAGCCTCCTTCCCAGGTGGTGGGGTGAGACCCAGATGGCCCAGCCCAAAGTCGATTCCCCGGGCCTGGCACCCCACAGAGTATGGATACACAGTGTTGTCGTTTAAACCCAGCAATCCCCCCCCCCATGATATGGTGATCATGGGTCGTCCCTTATACCCGCTGAGCCTCTGTTTCACAGTCTGTAAAATGGGGATGAAAATCTGAGCCCTCAAGACAATGGGACCTAATGCTCCTTGTCCAAGGCCTAGCACACAGTAGGTGCTTGACCTACACGCCGTCTGCCTCCTCCTCCTTCTCCTCCTCTTCCTCCAGAGGCAGCCTACTAGATCCCTGGACACCTTTGGCTTGTAGAAAGTTCCAGAATTTTTCTTCATTGGTTCTTGGTCTCTGAAGTAGAAAGGAGACCAAGCAAGGAGCACTGAGTCACAGAAGCCTGGGGGAGATGGCCTTCCCGGCGGAGGGAGTGATCGCTTGGGTCAATGTCAAGGAGAAGCCCAAGGTCACAAGGACAGAGCAGTGTCCACAAGATATAGGGATGTGCAGGTGATTATAGTGTTGACCGAGACCGACCAGGCGGCGGTGGGCAAGAAATGATGGAAGGGGGAGGAGCAGCCTCCCGTGCAGACAATTCATTCAAGGAGAAGGGGAACAGAAAGCCAGAGAAAGCTGGAGGTGACGTGGGCCTTCTTGTTCCCTTTTGAATTAAATATGGGAGATGCTTGCTCACTGTGTTCGCCTCGTGGAGACAACATGGGACTGAGGAAAGGGGGGCTTGCAGGGGTGTGGGTGGCATCCAGAGTGAAAGCAGGGGACTTGGCTTCTGAAAGAGCAGAAATCTGTCCTCCGGGGCATCTGAGGGCTGATGAGACCCGAGTGGGCATCACCCAGAGGCCAGCGGGGGCTCGCTGCTCACAGGGGGTTGGGGGGCGGAGACTGGGGGTAACTGGCTCAGGCCCAGCCAGCCCGGTCCAGGGAGCCAACCGCCTTTGACCCTTTGACACTGTCCCACCCCAGATCTGGATCTAGGACTGTCCACCTGCCTGGGCCTTTCTCCCCAGACCACGCCCAGTGCAAAGCTTAGCCCTTTCTCTCCTCCCCAACACCCCCCACCACCACCACGCATTTTGAATTTATTGGTGTTGGAGATCTGTGGGGTCGGAGGGAGAGATACTGACTCTCCAGCTCACCAGCTTTGTTCTCTCTGCTGCTCCCCCACTTCCCAGGAGGGAGCTGATCCTGTTTCGTGCAGAGCGTGCCTGCATCCTTCCGGACACCTTCCTACCAGCTCGTTCTGTGCCCTCGGAGTGTCAGCTTTCCATCCCCGAGGACGTCTTCCAGACGAATGCTTCCCTCTCCCAAAGAATCGTCATGATCGAAATGTCTTCCTCGTGTTCAAGAGGGATTATCGTCACTACGTGACACGGGGGGGTGGGGTGGGGGGGGGAATAGAGGCTCAGAGAGGTTAAGTGACTTGGCTGCTGGCACACAGCCAGGGAGAGATCTGGCAGCGGAAGCTCCATCTGGGGTGTGGCAGCCCCGGATCCGCCCCCGGCTCTGCCACAGGACAGCTACTCCAGTGCCCCTCCATCACGGGCCATCTGAGGACTAAATGAGGTGACACATCTCTGGGGCTAGAAGAGCCCAGGCACGTAGTAGGTGCCCAAGTACAGCTACCATTGTTCCCAGTGATGCGCTGGGCGCACCTGCAGGGCGCCCCTACCCTGGGGGCCTGCACCCGGTCTCTCCTCTCCCCATTCCACGTCTGTTCCTTCTCTTCTTCCAAAATCACTCGGAAGTTTCCTCCACGAGGCTGTCCTCCCTGATCCACCCCCTCCCCCCACCATGAATCTTGCCAGGGCACCGTGGCGGGGGGGGGGGGTGGTGAGGGAAGAAGGAGATCTTGAATGAGTCTGGGTTCAAACCTCTCTTTTTTCATCAGCACAGGGCAGGGGGGGGCCTTTGGAGGGTCCCTCGCCAAGTCTCTGTGGCCTCGTCTCCTGCAATGGGGGGGGGGGGGGGAGGGGTCTCTCTGCAGTGTCCAGGCTTGTGACAGAGATCAGATAAAACAGCAGGTGTGAAGAAGCTGCGCATGGAGGCTGGCTTGTCATTTCCACCTGTCTTCCTTTGCTCTGTGTCCCCTCGGCAACCTGAATCTGATTTATGTTTTCCTTCCACGTTTCGTGATCTCCTTCCATGCAGAAAGAACCGATCGGACGGCCTGGAGCGATGGGGTGAGCCCGCCACGTGTCAGTGTCCGGGCCTGCCTGGGGGACGGGACACAGACCCCAGTCGCCCCTGAGAGTCAGAGGGGCAAAGGAAACACCTGCTATGGCCCCCCGGGGAGGGGGGCGGGGGGGGGGGGAATATGCCAGAGCCGGAAAGGACTTGAACCTCAGCCGTTTGGTACCAGTGTTCTGTGCGCCGATAGGGAGACCCAGGCACAGTTGGGGGATGATGGAATTTTAGGCATCAAGGCAGCCGATGGGGCAACTGTTTCCTGGCACTGTCTCAGCCCCATCCACCAGGTCCATCAAAGTTACCCAAAGATCCAATATATTTTTAGTTAAGATTCTGAGCCCAGGAGGGAAGCAGGAAATGATTCATTCTCTTTCTCAGCCACTGTACACAAAGGCACATTATTAATATTTACTCAGGGGCTTCTCCAAGGACCCCAAATAGCAAATCGTGGCCAGAGAAGGGAATGGAAGATGAGCGTTGCCAGGTTGCTGGCTGCCCACAGATGGAGCGAAGGGGTCTGCTGAACATTCTGCAGGCGCGGCACCCGGCAGGGTCAGGGCTACCAGGGGCCTCACAGCTCTTTCTGTCCACCCCCTTGGAGGGCAGGGGACTTACCACGGTGACCTAGCAAGGTCCAGACAGAGGCAGAAACAGAATCTGGGAACACAGAGCGATGGAAGGAGCAGGGTCTCCATCTGCAAAATGAACGGACTCCTGCCCAGGCAGGTCTGCGGGCAGAGGTCAAAGGACCACCCACCGCATCCCGCCAAGAGCAGGTGCTCCACACAGAGCATCCACGATGAGCCGCGATGAGGACTGGATGTCAAGGCCAGTGCCTGCCGTTGCCCCCCATCCCCCATTGCCCAGGGTGCTTTGCAATGTCCTCAGGCATCCCTTTCAGTGGGGGAGGTCTGCGTCCCCAGGCTGAGCTCGGGAAGACCAGGTAGAGAAAGTGTCAGTTACTCGGCACAGGAAATGGCCCCTCCTCATTCGTAGGAGGGAAATGGCCCCTCCATTCGTAGCCTCCCTGCCCTGGAGCCAGACAGCAGCACTCTGGACCCTGCTTCTCCCCCCAGAAGCCCTACCCCTGGCCCCTTCCCAGGCCCTATATCTATGTCACTGCCGGGAGAAATGAGGTCCAGATGTCATTTTCTAAATGGCAGGCACCTGCTGACAGCTTCTGTCTCTTGGTGGCTATAATTGCAGCTCCCTCTCTCCCCTTTATGCCCCTTTCTGCACAAACTCCCTTCTGTCTCTGCCAGGGATTTTTATTAGTTTGTTACATTTCTCTGCCTTTGCTTGCAAACTGTCTCTTTTAGGGATCTAAAAAAAAAAAAAAAAAAAAAAAAAAGCTAAGACCCAAACAGGTAAGGTGAACTTCTCGAAGGCCACAGAGCTAGCTAGTAAACGATGGGTCTGGGAGCTTGGGAGTTTGTAGTTCCAGTGTGTCCTAGCCCTTTTGTGACTTCCCTGGGCAACTAGGGGACAGAGGACAGATACGTATGACTGAAAGCAGAGGGTCAGAACAGGGATCGAGGCCAGTGTAGGAGCAGAAAGGAGGTTCAGAGGTCGGTGGGGACATTGGGGTCACTAGGCTTACTCCTTCATTCAACGAATGCTGATGGAACACATAGCACCTGTAAGAGGCGCTGGGGATACAACTATGACTCACAGTCCCTGCCCTCAGGGAACCCATGGTCCAATGGGACTAGAGAGAGAGGTAGATACCCATTTTGTGGGGCCATGATGGGTAAAGTATAGGACACTGTGGACACTCACAGAAGAGACACTTAATCTGGGCTTGGCAGTCCAGGAAGGCTTCCTGGAGGAAGTGGTGTCTCACGGAAGACATGAAATAAGCAGGACATAGTTGTGACACCTTGCCTCTTCGGGGAGAAGAGCTCTGTTGGTAATTAGAGGTGTCATGGGAGACTAAGACCAGGCTGGTTTCCATACCAGCCTTGACCCAGAGCAGCCGGCTCGCCAAGAGCTGAATTTGAGCTGCGTTGCTGGCTTCCATGTTGCTCTATGAGGACAGTCAGTAAAATGCTGAAGACTTAGGCCCCTCTTCTCATAAAGTGTGTGTGTGTGTGTGTGTGTGTGTGTGTTTATAGCTCTACACACATGAACAGTGGGAGACGGAAATGTATTTGAGGGCTGCTTAACTGAGGCTGCGTAAGGTAATGGGCCATAGGTGGTGCTGTGAGTAGACAGGAAACTGTCATGGGAGACAGACAGGGATAGGGCAGAGCCTGGGTTCTTGGGTCCCTCCTGGAGCCCCCTGCTCTCCCTGCAATGAAACTCTCCTTTCCCTGCAACTAACCTGATTCTGCTCCCCTCCTGATTCCAGCCATGAAGAGGGGCTTCCAGATGGTCAGGGGTCCAGAGCCAGGCAGCACCCAGGGCCCGAGGGTCCCTGCACACCCGGCCCGGTGTCCTCGGTGCCTCTCTCTCTCTCTCTCTCTCTCTCTCTATCCTGCTCTTCCCCTCCCCCCAACTCCCTCTCTTCTTTGCTCCCCCCTCCCAGCCCCCTCAGCGGATCATTCACGCATCCCACCTTCTGTTGCCCACCTCTGCCTGTTCAGCCCCTGGGCTGGCCCCGGGGACACCGAAGGGGACAGGCATGTCCCTGCCCTCAGGGAGCCCCCAGTCTGGCTGGGGACACACAGGAATCCATCACAACCCAGAGTGGTCAGTGCCGGGACAGGGCAGATGCAGGAGGGCTGGGGAGCCTGGGGGGGGAGGGGGGGGAGAGGGAACCCAGCCCTGGACAGGGGTGTCAGGGAGGACCTCTGGGAGGAGGGGATCATGCTGAGGCCAGAGGGAGAAGCAGGGAGCCAGGGGGAGGGGTCCATGGGGAGAAGTCAGTATAGGCAGAGGCAACCTGGCACCTGCCAAGGTCTGGCAGACAGGGAGAGCTCCCACCCCCCGCCCCCCGAGCAGCAGGCAGCTCTGCAGGGCTGGGGCCTGGGGTGTGGGGGTGTAGGTAGGGGGACGGAGAGGTGGAGGAAGAGGAGGCTGGGGGTGCAGTGCGGTCGGATCACGGAGGACTGGTGAGCTGGCTGTGAGGTTCCTTCGGGCTTCATCCTGAGAGCCCTGGGAGCCTCGAGGGACCGAGGGGAGTTAAGGGACAAAGCGCCCGGCCTGTAGGTGTGGGGGTGGGGAGCTCCAGGAGGACCCGGTTCCTCAAGCCCCTGAACAGGAAGAAGCCCCGGCCTCCCCTCCCGTATCCTCCCGTCCCCTCCCCAGCATTTTCTCTCCTTCCCTCCTCTGTTCCCCCAGCTTCTCCCTCCCTCCTCTCCTCCATTCCTTAGGCCCCTCCTCTCCACCTCCCCCTGCCCCGCCCCTCCGCTCCCTCCAGACCCCTCCCCAGCCCCAGGCTCCAAAGGCCCCAAGGCGAGTGGCCCTTGCGACAGCCTGCAGCGCCACCTCGGGGCCGGAGCCGGCAGCGCCGCGGGGTCGCCACACCCGGAGGAAGGCACGGGTCCCCTCCTCCGCCCCAGGGAGCAAGTGCTGCCAGCCCGCCGGCCCCAGGGCCCCTCCTCCGCCCGCAGCCCGGGCTCCGCGGCTCCGGGGTGATGCTGGCGTGGACAGCAGTGCCGTCTCCGTCCCCCCTGACGACCCTCATGACCAGCTCAGCAACTCTCGCTGAAGACCAGGCGTCAGAACTGAAGACAGTCCCTGCCCTTTCACCTCCCGCGTGGGGCCGCCAGCCTGGGGATGCCAGGGCTCCTTGCGCTCCTGGGAGGTGGGCCCCACAGGGGCCGGCGCACCCATACTGCAGATGCGGAGACCGAGGCTCCGACACGGGCCGTCGGGGCGGATGGCCCGGGACCTAGAACCCGGCATCGTGCCCTGTTCAGTAATCACACGCGATCACCCACGCTGTGCCAGGTGGAGCTCTGGGACCAGGGAAGCAGAGAAGAAAAGGCAGTGGAGGAAGTCCCTGCCCCCGGGGGGGTGGGGGGGGGGGTATGTAAGTGCAGGTTGTAGTGATTGGGGATTTGACCTGAACTATCAGAGAAGGTGCTGGCAACCCAGGGGGCTTCTGGGAGGGGTGGGGGAGGGAGGTCTGAACTGCCTTCAGAGGGGAGATGGCTTCTGGGCTGTCTCCTCCAGGCAGAGTGAGAGTTTGCCAGGGGAAGATGATGGAAGGGCTTTCCAGCCTGGAGGAACAGCCTGCCGGAAGGCAAAGAGGCTAGCAAAAGCAGGAGGGGGGTCCTCTGTGACTGCAGTGATTGCTGGAAAGAGGTGCGAGACCAGGAAGAGGTTTGGGCCTCTTTCTGTAGGCATTAGGGAGACAAGGTATAATAGCAGTCGTGATCACAGTGTATATTAATAGCCCCAGCTAACACTTACTGAGGGCTTCCTGTTTGCCAGGCATGTTCTGAACACTTTAAACATTTCTTTCTTTCACTCCTCTTAGAAGGATTATTGCCACCTCTATTTTATAGAGAGGAGAAGACACAGAAAGGTTAAGTCACTGCGCCTGGTCATTCAGCTAGTGGGTGGGAGATTCGACCCCAGCATCAGACTCCAGAGCCTGTGCCCTCAATGAGGACAAAGGTGGGGGGGGGGGCGGGGGGAGTGCAGGGCTGGGAGGGAGCAGATCCCAGAGCTCTCTAGGCGATAGGGTGGCTGGGGCCACTGACTACCTGGAGGGGGAAGGCTGGAGGAGGCAGGATGACTCTGTCTCAGTCTGATGGCGCCATTCAGATTTCACTCATTCTGAGAATAAATTCTGCCCTCAGGTCTGCCTGGCCTTGGCCTCCGCCCTCAGGGAGCTGACATTTCAGGAAGTGAAGAGAAATAAACATAAACACAAGACTGAGCAGGACAGTCTCAGACGGTGATACTGACTTGGAGGAAAACTGGACCCAGAGAGGGATCCAGAGATAGGGGGTGGAGGATCCCTTACTTAGGGCCAACCTCCAGGGACACACCTTGTGGCCCTTCCCCTCCAAGGGCCCTCCCCCATGCCCTCGGGGCCCTATGAAGGCTGCAAGAGGGAGGGGTCCCTGATGGCCCAGGTCTAGGAAAATGCCCCTGGAGACCCCTCTGTGCTTTCCGGGTCAGCCCCTTACTTCCTCCTGCATTGGCTTCCAACCGTCTCCCTTGGGAACACCTCAGCTTAATGGGCCTAAAACAGCAAAGTTTTTGGCTTCCCCTGCCTGCCTTCAGGGCCAAGGTCAAGGAGGGACATGTTAGACCTTCGGGAACAGAGCGATGGCCTCTCTCTTCCAGAGGAAGTGAGGGAAAAAGTTCCCTACCACACGCTGTTTGGTTTTGAATAACCACCCCCCACCCCGTGTTGCCTATAAAATATTAGACACAGAGAATCTTAGAGCAACAGAGTCTTAGATCCTTTGACTTGAGCATCACATTAGAGACTCTGTACGAAATGGAACACCTTGGGTTTCTGGAGTCATTCAATTTTGGACTTGCAGGATGAAAACACGAGATCAGAAGCCTAGGGTTTGGGGGTTCGGATTTGCAGGGAGCTTGGATGTCCCCTCATGGTTCCATCCACCCCTCACTAGCTGCTGTCTTTGGGCATTCACTTAACGTCTCTGTGCCTCAGTTTCCTTTCTTTTTGTTCAAAGCGGACGGAAATAGTTTGCACCCGGAAGGGCTCCTGCGCCGGTTCGATGAGCTGCTGCTACAGAAAGCTTGGCCCAGTGCCAAGCTGGGTAAACTGTGAGCTATACTAATACTCTTCGAGCTAATGCAGTTCACCTCCCCTGTGATGCAGGGGTGGGTCAGACAGCTGCTGGTGCCTCTGCCCAGCCGGCCGCTGTGTAGAAGGACATCCAGCCTAGACTAGATTCCCTCCTGAGGTGAAGTACCCACCTTCACAAGACGCAACCTTTGTCCTGCAGCGAGGGAACGGGTCCGAGCCCGTGGTCCTTCCGCCCTGAGTGTCCCAATCCTGTTCTCTGGTGCTGGAGACCCCCTCCTCCATGCCTACAAAGCCAAGGGTAGGGTGGGGGGTGGGGGGAGGAGCTAGGCCCACCCAGCACCTTCCCCTGGATGGCCTGGCGAGGTGGTACAATTTGTCCAGAGCCCTTCCCAATCCAGCTGCCCTTTTCTTCCTTTCTCAGCAGCCCCCTTCAATTGCCGGGTTTCCTGGGTGCTCATTTGTCCCGCCTTGACAGGGAGAAAAGCCTCCATTCGTTCTCCCGAGGTCAGAGGAAACGTGTGCTTTATAAAGGACACCTGGATTAGTAACATTTAAGGGAAAGCCACAACTTGGAGAGGGTGGGTTCAAGCATCCCCTGGGGGGCTGCGGGACCAAAATGGGTGGGTGGGATCGGGAGGGAGCTTAGAGCACCGGCTACCCCGATCCAGGGGCTGGAGGCTTCTCCCGGCGCCCTGCCTTCCTCCCTGCCGCCCGCCGCCGAGTGCAGGACCACAGCCCGGATCACCTACCCATCTGCAGTCCCGGTGGCCTGCCGGTCCTCTGTCCCACGGCATTAATTGGTTTTCCGGCACCGGTAAATCCCTTGCTTCGCCTCTAGGGGAGGAGCTGCCGTCAGGGAGCTGGGTGCTTGCTTGCAAGGCGCCCATCACCAGCCTGAGGGCTTTTTCTGGCTGGGCAGGAGAATGCGTGTAACTCCCAAATTAGGCTTTCAACGGCTGTCTTTCCCTAAAGGAGACACGTGGGCTCCTTTAGTGTTTCAGCTAAAACACTGAGAGGGAGCAAGAGAAGTAGAAATTGGCTTATTTCTAGAAATTCAGCGAAAACAGTCTGGACTGGTTTTGTGTTTTACATTTTTTATCTCCCCCCACCCCCACCTCCCCCTCCCCGGCCTCCCCCTCCCCCGCCCCACCCCACTCCACCTTGGCCTCTGATGCCAAAGCCACACGAGCAGACGTGGCTTCACAGGACCAGACGTTCAGAGTCAAGCCGAGTCGAGTGGTCAGTGGGGAGAGCCGGTGGGCTTGGGGCCACCTGGCTCAGCTCTGGGATGAGGGTGGAGCTGGGCCTCGGTGATGGGGAAGAAGGTTCCAGAATGGGGAGAGGCTCAAGAAAGGAAAGAACACCTGTGCTCCCACCCGCCCCCAGCCATCCCCACCCCACTTTCTGCTGCAGGCGCAGTGAGGGGCCCAGGATCCTCAGGAAAACCAGGCCCCGCCAGGTGCTGCTCCTTTGCACATGCTGTTCCCCTGCCAGGAGTGCCCTGCTCTCTGCTGGAGAAGCCCCCGCAGCCTTCCAGCCACGCGGCCCTCCTCCGCGAGGTCTCTGTCCTCCCCACCCGCCCCCAGCCATCGCGCTCTTACGACCTTTCCAGCCGCAGACCTTCTTACCTTTGGAGGATCCGTCTTCTATGAGATCACGCATATTAGATCAGATCCCACATCGAATCAATGTATGTGTAAACATGTGAGAGCCAAGTAGAGCAGAAAGTGACTCTTTGACACGTATCGATTTCTTTTCGCTTTTTAAGGGTATTTATTTGGAGAGAGAGAGAGAGAGGGTGCGCATGCGAAGGAGGGAAGAGAGAGGGAGAGAGAGAATCCCACGCAGGCTCTGCCCTGTCAGCACGGAGCCTGACCCGACATCCAGAGTCGGACGCTCAACCGACTGAGCCACCCAGACTCCCCAGTACGTATCAATTTCAGTGGCGCAATTTCCTGTTCGTATTTTAACCGCATGACTCTCCCCGGACCTTAAACCTCCGCAGAGGCCCTCAAGAGCTCGGAGATCCTGGCGCTGTGGCTGGAGCGGAGCATCTGAGGGAGAAGACACTCCCCTTCCACCCGGTCCCCATCCACGCAGAACCAGGGCCTTCCCGCAGTATCCCATGGTGACGTCATCATCGCGGTCTCCGCGGGACGAGGCAGGGGGCGCGGCCCGTCATTTCTAGATGCCACGTGGTCAGCCCAGGGCCAGGCACAGAAGGATCAGTAAAGCTGCTGAGAAAAAGTGAGCAAGCCAGTGAGACCTCCTGGCAGCACAGGCTGTAGGAACAGCAGACGGGGACACGGGTGGCCTTCGCAGACCCCGCCTCCCAGCGCCCCCCTCGCCAGGGAACATGGCGCATGTGGTGCATGAGGACCGAAGGAGAGGAAACTCATGTCGGGAGAGGGGAGCCCCGTCGTGCCCATGGGCACCTGCCAAGAGGGTGGGCACTTGGGACAGCCATGGGGGTGGGGCAGGAGGTAGCTAATGAGACACCCACCGCACCCCACCCCAACCTGGAGATATCAGCTGGCTTACATTAAGTGAGGCAGAGGGCCCTGGGGGGAAGGATTTGGAATTGGGGGTCAAGGCAACATGGTGGGAGTCCGGCTGCACCCCTCAGTAGCTGTGTGACCTTGCCCCCCTGGGCTTCGTTTCTGTCCTCCGGAACATAGGATCCGGAAGGCCCAAGCTCACAGCCAAGTTCAGTAGCGTTCATGGTGAAGCAGTCAAGAACACGGGCTTTGGAATCAAGGTCACTCCCCGGGTTAGGTGACCTGGGGACTATAAAGAGCAGTAGCATAACGAGTTGGATTCCCTGTCCCCTCTTTTCTGGGTGGATTCTCTTCCTGCTGCTTTCTTCTTCCTCTTTGGGTGGGGGCTCAGTCTGATCTTGGTACACTGGGGTCTTAGAGGCGGCGGGGAGCCTGGAGATGGCCTCTCCGTTCCAGCTTTCCCGTGGAAAGACGAAGAGTCAGGGTCACAGAGAGAAGAACGTGCCTGAGGACCCACAGGACAGGAACTATGTGTGGAGCCCAGGTGGGGACATATTTGATCATCACAGCTGCCCTAGAGGTAGTCGCCTGACTCCCAGACCAAGGCCACGTCCCCCACAGTGCACCGTGCAGGAACTGGGGCCAAGGACTTGGGGGCTTGCCTGCCCTCCACAGGGGACCCCGGAAATCAAACCAAACCAAAATAAGGAAGCAGCTGTTGTGTGACGAATGGTCGCTGTTTTCGCAGCCCTGGTCTGAGCGCGTCACGTGTCCTCTCCGGTTCCAGCCTCTCCACACTTCGATGCGGCTCCGACCGTCAGTGTCTACTTCCCAGCACACAGCACGGGCAGGTGCGTGGCCCAGCCGGGAGTCCATCCCAGGCAGTTTGCTGCTAGAACGCACGAAGCCGCTCCCGTTCTGTGCACTTCGGCAGAAAAGGAGGGAAAAGGAGGCAACGGAGGAAGGGCATCATGTCTGCGACACGGCGGCACGTTATAGGAGTTCATGTGTGCGGGTGGCCTGACCTCTGAGTTTGATGACAGGGTGCGCCTTATCCCTGAGCAAACCCATCTGCCCTGGGGAGCTCCGGGGAGGGCAGGCTGCTCCCCTCAACTGAGTGGGCACAGTGCAGGCAGATGGGCCCAGGGGAGAACAGTGCCAGGCACACTGGCCAGGTCCCCACACCACTAAGTCCAAGCTGCTCAGACATGAACAAAACTCTCCCCTCCCCTCCCCTCCCCTCCCCTCCCCTCCCCTCCCCTCCTCTCCCCAGCCTTGGGTCCGCCTCTGCAAAAATGGACACAATGTAACCACCAGACTGTGGCATTGCTGTGGGATTGGAATGAAATCAGGGAGGAGGAAGTTGGTGCTCGGTGACACTACTGGGCCCCAGGCTCACCCAGCCGGTGAGCTCAGAAGCCAGGACTCAGGCTTTGCTGCCTCTGTTCCCGTCCTCCGGCCCCACAGCCCAGTGGGAGGGGGCCAGCCAGCGGGTTTCCCTTCCAAGCCTCGATTTCCTCATCTGAGGAATGGAGGTAATGACACCCTCTGGCAGGTTCTCCTCCGAGGCTTGCAATCCCGTGTGTAAATTGACTGGTGCCCAGGGACATCTGTGACCTGGTGTCACAATTTTGAGGTGACAGTGGAAATCGGGCTAAACTGAGCAGAGAAGGAAGAGGAAGACACTGTCCTCACAAGGAGAAGGGGTAGCGCTGAAGTCTCCGTGGGTGCCCCCACCTGTCCCTCACCACCTGCCTTGCGGGAGAGGCTCTGGAAGCTTCTGAGGGGGACTCTAGCGGAGGCGGCTGCCTCCCAGTCTGAACATCAGCTGCTCCCCTTCCTTCCAGAGATTCGTCAGTCCTGGAAGATGAGAGAAGGATCTGGGCCTGCGCTCCCCTGGGGGCTGAGCTGGAGCCCCACGGGGTGGGCAGGGTGGGGTGGGTGCGGGCAGGGGTGCTTGTTTAGTGGGCGACCCCACAGCAGACCTGCCTCAGCCCAGGCTCTTTTCCTGATCTAATTAGCCTCACTGAGAATTAAACTACACAGCCCTGAAGTGAGCCTGCTCCCCTGAGAGCGTTCCAGAACTAATACTGATTAAATATGAAACAGTTCCTTCTTCAAGCCCGAGTTGAGGAGGCATGAGCCAGAGATGGGGGCTGTAATTACTCGTTCTGATTATGCAGCATGTTTAAGAAGAGGAGGAAAAGGGAGGGGAGGAGATGAGAGGGGAGGAAATGAGGGGAGGGGAGAAGGAAGGAGAAGGGAAAGAAGGAAGGGGAGGGGAGGATAAGAGGTGAGGAGGGGAGGGGAGGGGAGGATAAGAGAGGTAGGAGGGGATGGGAGAGAAAGGGAAGAGAGGAGAAAAGAAGGGATGGAAAGAGGACAGAGGGGAGGGGAGGAGAAGGGAAGGAAAGAAAAAGAAAGGGAGGGAGGGGAGGAGATAAGAAATGAGGAGAGGAGGGAAATAGAGGGGAGGAGAAGGGACAGGCCAGAGAGGGAAGGAATGGGGGTGAGGGGAGGGGAGAAGAGGAGAGTGGAGGGCAGGAGAAGAGGGAAGGAGAAGAGAGGAGAGGAGAGGGGAGGGGAGGGGAGGGGAGGAGAGGGGAGGGGAGAGGAGGGGGCCAAGCACCTGCCTGATTACAGGAAGCTACTATGAAGGAGGGTAATGAGGAAATCTGGAGCCTGTATTTACCTCCAGACCCGAAGGCGAAGGCGTTCGCACTCATTGCTTCCTCAGCCTAGACTGCCCTTCCTCAGATACCCACATGGCTCCCTCCACCCCCTCCAAGGCTTTGGGAAAACATCAGCTTCCTGGGGAGGCCTTCCTGGACCCCCTTCACACTGCCCGTGACCCCCAGACTTTTGAAGGCCCCTTTCTGCTTTATTTTTCTCCTTGGCACTTGTCACCATGGAGCCCAGAGACCGGGAGGTCCCTCCGGAGCGCGCAGTGGGGGTGTGGACCAGGGCCTTGGCTGGAGAGATGGCGACAAGGGACAGGAGAAGGAGAAATAAGGCTGAGGGTGGGGGTGGGGGGGTCACCCGGGGAGGTTCGGTGCTCGATGGGCTGGGAGGGGGTGGGAACATGGGGTGGGGGGTCGCGGGTGAAAGCTCCAGTTCTCAGTGATGGTGGCCCTCTGGAAAGCGAGGTAGCACAGTCTCCAGGGCACAGGGTGGGGTTCAGGTTTAGGCAGAGGCTGCAGCGGGGGGGGAGGGGGGGGGCTGTGGTCACGGGGCTCACACAGCAAGCCCAGTACAGCCGACAGGATGAGGACTGCACCAGAAAGGGGCGGCAGGGGCGGGAATGATGTGAACGATGCGTTGGAGCTCATAGGTTGAGAAAGGACAAGGACCCACCTCCCTGTCCTAAAACCTCCTTGATTTGCACCACCACCAAGCAGGGCAGTGGACGCCTGGGTCTGTATCCACCCCGACACATCCTCACCTGGTTACGGATTTCACAGCCCGGCTGACTCCCCGGCTGTAACGGGGAGGCCCGGCTGTAACGATGGCCACCTCCTCCCTGCTCCTCTGGGACAGGGGCACATCCCCGGATGGGAAAGCTGGCCCTCGGGCTGTCCCTTCCCACTGACCAGAGCGGGGCGAGGGGGTGGAGGGGTGGAGGGGTGGGGCTCAACCCAGCCAGGGGGCTCTGATTGCCATGGAAACGGGGTGGCGTAGTCTCCGCAGAGTGATTTTGGTGCCCAGAATGATGGAGATGCGGGGAGGATCGTGGCGACAGGTTGTGTGAAGCAGGCTCAGCATGTAGAAGCCATCCTGAGGCCCGGGGAAGCAGGGAGCATGCTGGGCAGGGATCAGTGTGACTGCCCTGTGTGGAACAACCATTATCTGGAGGCCAGGGTATCGGTGCATAGCAGCTGGGAGCCCGAGAACCAGCGAGAACCAGACCAGTGGGCCGAACATCGAAGTTAGAAATCAACTAACAAACCGTCAAATAAAATTAGTCTACCCTCCTACCTAACAAATTCTTGATCTCTGCACTAGAATGTGGGGAGCAGAGAAAGCTGACCCCGGGGGCCACGGGCCCCTGACCCCCAACCCAGCCCTCCCCTCCCCTCCCTCCACAGTCTCGCCCGCAGCGCGCAGACACCCCGGGCCGGCGGGTCCAGCCCTGCACCCCCACACACGGCTGCACTCCGCGGCTCTCGACGGTGTGCACACAGGCCGCGTGGTTCACCCTCGGGACAAGCAGACCCAGGGATGGGGTCCACGTGGGCTCCGGTCGGTCAGGAAGGGAATTGGGGGGGTGTGGGCGCCAGACCTTGTCCCCTGTGTCCTGACGGGAGAGGCGCCGCGGGAGGAGGGTGAGGGGAGCCCCCCTCGCTCAGGTCTCAGGGTCGCGGGGTGGATGGACGGAGGGGCAGCGGTGGGGCTGACGGACCAGGGGGAGGGCGTGGGGACATCTGGGCCAGAGATGACGGGGCCTGAGATGGGCTGGGCAGTGCGGCGGGGGGTGGAATCCAGCGGTTTGAAGACATAAAAATGGGTGGTCCCTGGGGTGTAGGGGGGGCAGGGGCAGGGGTGCCCCGTTGTCTCTGACTTGGGTGAGCAGGGGCCACGGGGGCAACTCGGGGATGAGAACGGTGTGGGGGGAGCAGGTCTGACAGGAAGCTGAAGGGTTGAACTCAAGGGCGGAGGTGGTGGCCCCCCAGATGGCAGAGGCTGAGCCCCGGGACAGGAAGGGGCAGGAGGCGGGCGGCTTGTCTAGCTCGGCTCTGTATGTCCAACACTTGGGACCTGCTGGACACATCACAGACTCGCAATGTGGATCTCGGCCCAGGGACTGGCAGGAGATAGAGCCCCGGGGTTGTAAGCACCTGGACGGGGATGCGCCCGCGGGTGTGGTGAGCTCACGCTGGGGGAGGGGAAAGACGGGGTGGGGGGTGAGGGGGAGAACCAGGGGTACTCACCCTGGCTTCACCGGCTGGGTCCACAGAGCTGAGTGGCCTCCTGGCCGGGACAGGGGGAGGGGAGGGGGCAGGGGGGAGGGGGTCCAGGGCCTTCCTCCCACGCGCTGACCCAGCCCGCTAGAGAGAGTGGCCAATCAGCGTCCTGCCTCTGAGCAGTCAGAAGCACGCAGCTTCCTTCCTCGAGAAGGGAGGTGGGTCTGCCATGGGGGGAGGGGTGGTGGGTCTGCCCAATAACGAGTCGGATAACTGCTGATCGTGATTTAAACAGAACCTGCACAAAACACAGAAGCAGGGGATTTCATTTCCCCTGGGAAGTGAGGAGAGCCTCATGGAAGGTCTGCCTTTGACTTTGGCCTTGAAGGTGGAGGAAGGTTGTAGAGATGGGGTTTGATGGGAAGGGCGGGAGGGCAGGAGGCAGTATGCCCAGGATGCGTGTGCGATTCGGCAATGCTGCTGGGGGCCTGGCGAGCCTGGGCAAACAGAGCAGTGGGGAAGGGTGCAGATAGAAAAAGGGGGTCCCCAGAGAAGTGGCGACAGGCCGGGGATGAAGATGGAGGGTGTGAAGTGAGGAAGGACAGAGATAGACGCTCCCGATGCAGCAGACAGCCGGCGGCCGGGACAAGACTCGCCCGTGGACGGATGGTTCTAGAATCGGAATCTGGGGATCACACAGCTCTTTGATTCCTAAGGAGCCTTCAATGAGAAAAATAACAAGATCATAATTTCTGAAAGCCTTAGAGTCCTAGGGAATCTTATAATCTCAGGATAATTGAATTATTGGATCTCACAATCTCAGATGCCTACAAACTACAACAATATGGAACATTAGAATGTTCAAGGTGTCACAACCCGGCTCCCCCTTCCCCGCTAATGACAACGTGCACTCCGTGCACAGCGCTTTGCACACAGGATGTCCTTTTGTCTCCATGACAACCCCGGGGGAGTGCAAACTATTACTTGGCCTGATTTTTCCAGATGAAGAAACCGAGGTTCTGTGAGTATAAGTTGTCGCTGAAGGTTGAACACGGTCAGCACCCAGCCCAGAGCTCTTCGTCTCGGAAACCCAAGCTCTCAGCTTCTTGGCTAGTTTGCCTCCTTCGAGGTCTCTGTGCTCACCTGTCCTCTGTGCACACCTCCAGAGACGGGGAGTTCATTACTGCTCCCCAGGGCCATCCACGCATCCCAATGGTGGACGCATCCCTCCTTCTCAGGGCCTCCACCTGTTGTCCCCTCATCTGCCCTGGGAGACCCCACAAGTAGACAAACTTTCACCCGGGCCCCGTGGGCAGCTCCCCAAGGTGGGGCAGTGATGGCACAGGAAGGAAGAAGTCAGGGAGGAAAGCCCCAGCGGCAGCCCCTCCCTGGTGAGAGAGAGCGGGGTTCACCTGAGGGAGGGAGTCAGCGGAGCCAGGCGGGGGGGAGCAGGTCCCCCAAAGACTGGAGAGAACAAAGCTCAGAGCACTGGGCAGGGTGGGGGGTGAGGGATGGATGTATAATACAGAAACAATCCTCCAACAATCAGAGTTATGGGGCCTCATAAGAGTAGAATCCTAAGTGCTGTGCCTTTAATTTCTTGGCGCTTCTCCCTGAAAACTTATTCTGCAAAAATGTGTCTGTGCCATCCATCCTCCCAGATGGCTTTTTAAGTGAAGCTGTTTGTTAAGCAGAAGAAGAAAAGGGAGGGGTGGGGAGGAGCGGGCGGAGCCTCTGCCGCCCCAGGAGAAGACAGAGGGGGGGAGGGGGGAGGGGGGAGGGGGGAGGAGGACAGGGAGGACCCTGTGGTCCCGGAAAGGCTCAGAGCGCGGCCTCCCAGTGTGGGTGGGGCCACGGGCACAGCCCAGTGCACTTGGCCAGAGTCCCAGTGACAGTGGCCCCTAGTGCCCGGGCGCCCCCTGTGTGCCCAGCTCCGGGCTGAGCACTTTGGACTCATTGGTCCAATTCATCCTCACCCAACCTGTGCAGCAGGTCCTGTGAACCTCCCCATTCCACAGAGGAGGAGCTCAGAGAGGGGCAGGCACTTGCCCAAGGTCACACAGCTGATGAGAGGATTAGAGCCCGGAGTCTTAACCAGGCTATCACACAGCCCCTCCCAGCCTCTCAGCTGGAAGATCAGACCCACCAGGCACTCAGGCCCCCAGGGCCTCAGTTTCTCCATCTGTACCCTGAGGTGGAGGGTGTAGCTCCGCGATTCTCAAGCCTGACTCCACGTTGGAATCCTCCCGGGGCTTTTCAGCCGTGCTGAGGCCCTGGGCCCGACCTCAGGCAGACGGAGTCAGGGGAATGGGGCCCCTGTAGCTAGATTTGTTTTCAAATCCCACCCAGACAGTGCTAATTGCTGGAGAGGAAGCAGAGCCACAGGAATTCTCACTCACTGCCGGTGTGAATACAAAGTGGCACAGGCACTTTGGAAGACGGTTTGGCAGTTTGTTACAAAACTGAACACAGTCTCCCCAGACGATCCAGCAGCCACGCTTCCAGGTAGTCACTCTGAACATATGCACAAACACACCAAAACCTGCATGTGAGCACCTACAGCAGCCGAGCGCCGAGAACGACCAAGATGTCCTTCCATAGGGGAATGGATAAGTAACCTGTGGTACGTCCATACAATGGAAAATTCGTCGGTGGTAAAAAAAAAAAAAAAAAAAAAAAAAAAAAAATGAGCCATTGAGCTGTGCAGACACACGGATGAATCGTAAATGCTTATCGCTAAGGGAAAGAAGGCCACCTGAAAAGGTCACATTTATATGACCTTCTGGAAGCGGCAAAATGACAGAGACAGTAAACAGAGCGGCGGTTGCAAGGGCTTCAGGAAATGGGGACGTGGGGAAGAGGTCAAGTACAGAAGATGTTTTTCAGGGCGGCAAAACGTCATGCATGCTACTAGAATGGTGGATAAGTGACACCGTGCGTTTGTCAAAATCCGTCGAACTTTGCGGTAGAAGGCGTGAGCGTTAGTTAGTGTATGCAGATTTCAAGACGTTGTCTAGGGGGCCAGGGGATCCCAGGATGGGATTCTGTTTGTGACAAAAGAACCAAGCCATGTTACAAATGTATCGAGCAACCTCGGGGAAGCGGGGTGGAGGTAAAAGGTGCTGATCTCTGCAGCTTTGAAAATGAATGGAGCTTGTTAAGACCAAAAGCAGACAGAATGCACAGAAACCCTGGGCTCTGGTGGACAGAGTGGCTTCCCAGGCGGTGTGGGCTAACAATGCTGAAGTCGCTTATGCATATACACTGAGAAGGAACATGCTTAGTGTTTGGATAGGCAGAGGGTGGGAGCCAGGCTTCTCACAGCCGGCCGGGATAGGAGTTTCCAGGCAAACAAAGGGAGAAGGCTGGAATGATCCCTGTGGCCGTGGATTAGAGTTGGAAACCTCCACATGAACTCCTGTTTAGCTGAATGCAGATACAGATGTTTACATATATAAATATTTATGCACGTGTGTAGAGGCATGAGTTAGTGTAGCTGTGCCTCCTTGCTCTGTGAGCTGACGGCCTCAAGGCAGTGACATTCCCTTAGCGACAAGAATGCCTAGCACCCAAATCTTGGTTTCTCATACAACTCTCCCCTAACAGAATCCAGGACTCCTTGGAGAAAAGGATAATTCTAGAACTAGGGCAGGAAATGGACAAGCTAAGCCTGGCATACCTTTCAGTGCCAGAAAGTAAAGAAGTGCTAAAAAAGAAAAATAAAGAAATCTCACAATGATGAGCAGCTATCCAAGGGACACGAGAGCCCACGGAAAGAGCTCCCAGTCACCAGAGCTGGAACACTTTGAGCAACAAAATAAGTAAATTAGTATTGGGTTGTAGCCCAAAGTATAAAAGAAATACCTATGAGTCCAAACTGATGTGAATGAATGGATGAACGAATGAATGAATAAATGAAGGAAAAAAGACAGATCCCACGTGCAGAAGAATTCCAGGGTCGTAATGTATGTAGGATCTATGCTGTCACCTCTCTCATTTCTGACATTGATAACTTGTGTCTCCCCTCTTTTGTGTCCTGATCAGTGTGGCTAGAAGTTTATCAATTTTATTGATCTCCTCAAAGAACCAACTTCGGTTTCATTAATTTTCTCTATTGCTTTTCTCCCCTGATTTCTACCCCGATACTTATTTCCTCTCTGCTGTCTACACGGGATTTAATTCGCTTTTCTGTTTCCAGTTTCTTAAAGTGGAAGCTGAGGTCACTGATTCAAGACATTTCTCCTTTTCAAATGTAGGCGTTTCGTGCCATAAATTTCCCCTAAGAACTTCGTCAGCGGCCTCCTGCGGATTTTGATACATTGTGTTTTCATTTACTTTCGGTGAAAAGCACTTTCCAATCCCCCTTTGGTTGACTCTTTAACACTTTGGGTTACGTCAAAGAATGCTATTGGGTTTGAAAATATTTGGAGATCTTTCAAGAACTCTTCCTGTTAAGTTACAGATTTCCAGTTGATTTCTATTGTGGCCAGAGAACATGCTCTGCACAACTCGAGCCCCTTAAATTTGTGGAAGCTTGTTTTGTGACCCAGAATATTGTCTACGTACCATATTTAGATACACACGGGGAAAAGAATGTGCGCTCTTGTTGCCTGGTGGAATATTCTATGTCACGTAGGTCAGATTGGTTGATGGTGTTAATCAAGTTCTCCGTATGGTATATGTAATTTTCTGTCGGGCTCCTCTGGCAGTTACTGAACAAAGGGTGTTAAAGCCTCTCACTATCACTGTGCCTTCGTCTGTTTCTCCTCGCAGTTCTATCATTTTTGTCTCACATATTTTGAAGCGCCGTTGGACGCGTAAACATTGAGGATGCGTAGGTCCTCTGGGTGAATTCGCGATAGGATCATCACCTCTGGTAAAATCGTTTACTCTGAAACCTCCCTTTTCGACGTTACCGCGGTCACCCCAGGAGTCTTTCTGGACATTGTGGATGTTACCTCGCTGGGGGCTGGGCATGCCTTTATTTTGCCGTAAGTATTCCTGAGCTTTGTTCTGGAACTTGAAACTCACGTGGCATCTTTAGGATCTTGCTTTGAGATTTCTTGGCTGGGACCGGAGTGGCTCTCAGTCGACAGCTGGGTTTTCCCCCCTTCAAGCCCCTTCTGCACGCTCTTCAGACCTGTCTGCTCAGCTCTCTCCTCTCCGAGGCACCATGGTCTCCTAGAATCTCAGCTCCACCTCCTGGACTCCGGGACACCCCCCGTCCCCCACCACTGGGCTCCACCTGGGTTCCTTCTTCCTGGCCCAGGGCCTGACAGCTCTCTCATGGCTAGAAACCAGGGCACTTGTGGGGCTCACTTCCTGGGTTTCCCCGCTCTTCTCCGTTGCCTGATGTCCAGGCTGTCGTAAGCCATTGTTCCGTAATTTTGTTTTTTGGTCACTTCAGGCGGGAAGATAAATCCGGTCCCTGTCACCCCATCTTGCCTAGAAGAGATCCCCGCAGCTAGAGCTGAGGACCGCCGGGCTATTCCCATCATCACACTGTTCAGATGGAGAAACTGAGGCCGCGAGGTGTGGCACTTGCATAAGGCCGTGTAGCAGGTTGGAGGGTCTAGAACCCCAAGGTGATTGCTGATGGAGACAATCTGCTTCCCTGGCATGCATAAATGAATGAATGAATGAATGAATGAATAAATAAATAAGGATTTTGCTTCTGCTCCTTCCCCAGAGGCAGCAGATCTCTGCCCAGGTCCTGAGGGTGACATGTTCCTGCCCCAGTGAAGCGTTTTAAGGCTTAGCTTCACAGGAGGGAAGGATCTGGGTAATGGGAGGGTTTTCTGTGCCTGCCAGCCGCCCCCTGCAGGTGACCGCCTCAGACCCGTGTCCCGCCCCCAGTCTCTGCTGAGCTCCCCCGGGAAATGGCTTGTGAATGAATGTGAATGCCCCTTGCGTCTGGGGCTCGAAAGAAGACTAAGCTGTCATGGGGTCCACATTCAGCCTTTAAGAATCCCTAAACCCGTTAGCTGTTTGTTCCTTACTTGACCTGATGGCAGCCCCGTCTCCCTCCGTGGCTCTGCTGGCGGTGATGGTTTCTGCGTTCTGTCTCTCTTCGGAGGGGTCCTGTTATCCTGTGGATTTCCGTTCACTTGGGTGCCTTGCAGCCCCAGCCCCCTGACGGGCTTAAGAAAAGTTATGCTTTTGTAGCCTCTCTGGCTTTTTTCTCGTTTTTTTCTCCCTTGTGTCTTTTCATATGCTTAAGGAGAAGCAGAAATTCATGAGAAGACCGAAAAAGTAAATAAAATGCTAGGATGCTTGTGGGAAGGTTAGAGGCGGCATAATGAGATGGCGGAGATTTCCCTTCCGGAAAGGTCACCGTGGCAGTGCAGTCTTCGGCCAATATTTGCTGTGCTTATATTATGTGCCAGGCACTGTTCTGGCCGCTAGATGAATCGGAGGCAGGGACACCAGCCGGAAGGCTATTGTAGGAGATTGATAAAGAAAGGCCCAGAGAGGGCAATATACAATACTCAGGTCACACAGTGAATGAGGAGAGTCGGGGAACCCAGCTCCTTTGTCTCCCTGCCTGGGGCTACCCTGCCATAGGCTGCCTTGCATCATGACATTTGCCGGAAGCCCCCGAATATAATTTGATTGTCACCCTGCCGGGAAATAGAAGCCGCAGGCCAGGGCTCTGTGTCTCCAGGCGACAACGAAATAGAATTTGGGGTGCACTGAATTAGTGAAGACTAAATAAAAAGAGAATAATCGATGCTGGTAAATGTGCGGTGAGACAGGGACTCGCACGCACCGCTGGAAAGCTTTCTAGAAGGCACTTACAGAACGGAGATGTCGCGAGCCTCAGAAATGCCAGCCCTGAGGCGGCAATTCCGCCCCCCCCCCACCCCCCGCCCCGGGAACTGGTCCTTAGGAAGCGGTCAGGGATTGGAGCGAGGATTATGTCTAAAGACGTGTATTACAGGTCGCTGGGAAGATGGAGAAACCGTAGCCCTATCTGTCGAGCCAGAAAGGGCGACAAATCAAATGACGGTGCATCTGGATGAGGGACTATTATGAAGCTATTAACATCTTGCTGTCGAGGAAACTTCTAATGATGTGAGAAAACACTCACAATACCGTGATCAGTCAAGAAAGAAAACTGGATGTACCGTAAGACCTCGACTGTGCGAACCATACTGTAGATAAATACCTATAGTACCTGCCTGTGGAAAGGCACTGATAATTCCAGGAAGAAGAAAAGCTTTTACGTGAGCCCTCGGTCTGTGCCGGGTACCGTGCCAAAGGCTTTAACCCCCAATTGGACACAGATGGAAAGTGAGGCACAGAGATATTACGGACATAATGGACATCATATGTCCATTGGATGTCCAATGGACATCATCGGCCCCAGATGGAAAGTGAGGCACAGAGATATTAAGTGGCATGTCTTACGTCACCAAGCTGGGAGTCCCAGCTGGGATGTGAACTCTGGTTTGTTAGGCTCCCGCCTCTACGGTGAACCACTGAGACTCAGGGGGTGGGGGGCGGGGCAGGCCCCATCTGGGACCACCGTCCCCCTATCCCAAGGTCCTGGAAAATCCACGTGCTCTGCCAGGGAGGCTGCTGAGGCTCCGTGCCCTGCCCTGGTGACCTGAGCGGTCCAGAGCCCAGTCTGACCGCCGCCCGTCCCAAGCTGGTCCAGGCCCCTGCTTTCTGCTTGGCTGTATCCACCCGGCCCCCCACCCCCCACCCCACCCGCCCGGCCCCCACCCCTCTGAGCGGTCCAGAGCCCAGTCTGACCGCCGCCCGTCCCAAGCTGGTCCAGGCCCCTGCTTTCTGCTTGGCTGTATCCACCCGGCCCCCACCCCCCCCCACCATCCTTGGAGTAAATCAGCGTGTTTCTCTGATGGGCCCTGCTGACAGCTGGAAGACGCTAGAGACGACAGCCTTGCGGATGTCTCGAGGGCCAGGCCCCGCTCATTAGAATTTCCTCACACCCATCACCTTCACCGAGAAGCAAAAACCCAGAGCAGGCGGATCCGGGGACGATCCTTCAAGGTCTGCTCCAACAAGAAGGGGGGTTGGTTCCTGCCCTGATTTGTTGATAAATATTTTCTTTTAATGCATCAGTTTCTGGAGCCCCTGCCTGGGCTGGGCGGCCCGCATTTCTTCCCACCTAGCCTGGGGCTCTGGGGAAATATGGCCTGTCTCGGCCTGTCTGCTCACTCGCGAGGCCCTCCTAGACTGAGCCTCCCCTCCCGCAGACGTCGAGCAAGCCCACCCCTGTCTCCTTCTAATGGATCTAGATGTTCGGATCTGAAATGTGGTGCAGCAGCCTGAGGAGGGGAGTGAGGCTTCCCGGAAAGCGGGGAGAGGAGGGAACAGCCCCTGGCCGCGCCCCGTCCTGCCATCCACCTCTGCCACCTGCCCCTCTCTTCTTTGGGGACCCGGAAGGGCGGCCTGAGCAGTACATGTTGGTGTGTTGGCCTCGGGAGTCAGGCTGCTGAGAGCTCTTTCCCGGCAGGATCTCAGAGCCAGCCTCCGCTGTAGCTCTCAGCCCAGCCTGTGCCACAGGCACGGGTGCGAGCAGAGAGGTTTTTAATTGACTTAGCGTGTATGCGCATGCCTGTATTTTCCTGGATCAGGAAGTCTATTTCCTACCCGTTCTCTGCATTCCTGCAAGGTCAGGGGATTTATTAGCCCCACTTCGTAGATGAGAAAACCGAGGCACAGAGAGACAAGGTTATTTCCCACCCACTGGTCTCCCCCGCGTCACAACATGGATCCTGGAGTTGGATTGGAGGGGAGTGAGAGGCACGTATTAGGGTTCAACTGTGCAAGGCGTGGAGGGGGGAAGCAGGGCTGGCCGGAAGGACGCCGAGATGCGGTGCAGGTCTGACCAGCTCTGCCAACCGGGTCCAGAGCGAGCGGCGTGAGTGGCATCTGTCCGAGCTGGCTGGGCGCCTGTGCCTCACTCTGCCCTGAGCAGTTCCCCCCCGGGGAAGACAGAAGGATAGGAAGTATGAACTGTCAGCACCTCCGAGCGGCCTCTCCGTGTTGGCCACGGCTGTCATGGTTCTGTTCCTTCTCCATTCTCCCAATCCTCTAGCACGCGTGTGGCCGGCTCTCCCAGAGGGGGACGTGGAAGAAGGAGGTCAGTGGCAAAAGTGCAAGTCCCCCCACCCTCTGTCTTGGGGCTCAGGGCTGCGATGATGCTCACCACCCCTCCTCACTCTCTGCCCTAGACCCTCTCACGCCCTCACTCTGGTGGCTTATTTGATAACACGACCCTGAGCCTCCCGCCAGGGGCCTGAGCTTTGGTCACCTTCCTCTTCTCAGGCAGGGAAACCACACCTGCCCACTGACAGACGCGGTTTGTCAAGAGAGCATCAAGGGTGCCCTCCAGATCACTGGGGCTCCACACTTCCTCCTCCCCTCCCCGCTGCACAGCAGCAGCCCTCCCCTCTGCGATCAAAGGTAATTGATCTGAGTCAATTACCCTTCTCAAGACAGTGCCCCGGCCACCCTCTTGCCGTCTAGTCCCTGGATACCAGGAACCCAAAGCACCTAGGCAGCCACCGTATAGCAAACAAACCAGAGACCCTTTCTGGGTTATCTGACGCGTGTGGGTCCTGTGGGGGGCAGGACATCTGGCCCTGCAGAGCCCAGAGTTACAAGGATGGGAATCACCAAGTCCCCCCGGTGGCTCACTGAGAAGTGGCCATAAGTGGAGCCACTTTCACTCCGACCCGTTGTTTCTTCTCATTAAGGACACGGCCCCAAAGGGCACTTTAGCTGGACCTGCGGGCGACCATTCCAACACGCCGTGCGGTTGACAGTTTCTGGGTGGACGGCACGTGATACAAACTGGCTCCCCTTGGCCGTGAGCCTGTGCCTGCACCTCTCGTACAATAAAGCAAGCCATCCCCGGGTCTGGCACGCTTTTATGCGCGATCCCAGGCCAGCGGATCAAACGCTTTGTAAACCCCCAGACGGTGGGGCGGGCTGAGGCCCCACCCGCAGCACAGGCGAACCCCCACCAGGAAGACATGACTCCTCCTTGGAGAACAAACCACTGGGCCTTTTCACATGCAGGAGAACTCAATGTGGTCAACTTGCCGGTTGGTCTCCTCGAGGAATGGCATCGTTTCAGGGGCTCAGCCATGGTCTGTGCTGCTGGCAGGTTGGTTTCCAGAAGCAGGGGCACTGTGTGATTCTTGGGTAGTGGAGTCCCGCCCATTGCGCCCATGTGTGGTCTCCATGTCAGAGCCACAGTGCAGTGGCCCACGGCCGGGGTTACCTGCTGGGTCACTCTGTGTACTCAGTCCCTTAGTGCCTCTTCCTTAGCGGACGCTCTCTGGCAAACATGACTTGCGTGATGCAAAAGCCTTGCGCATTTATTGAACACCTACTGTGTACTAGGTGCTGAGCTCCGAGCTTTACATCTATTATCCCATTTAGTGTCAGAACGCTCACCATCCTTCGTTTACAACTGGGGAAACTGAGGCACAAAAAGGCTCAAACAACTTGTCCAAGGCTACCCAGCTAGGGGTGTGGAAGGACCAGGGTTTAAATGCAGACCTCTGGCTCCCCAGCTGAGGCTCTGACCCACTGGACCACATGGCTTCTCTGAACACCCACTCAGATCCTGGCCCTGCTCATTCCCCCTAAGGTGCCTCTTACCCAGCAATTCCCAGTACAGCGGACACTGCACACCCGCCCCCGTGTGGGCTCAGCCAGAGGTAAGGTGGCACCAATCCCGCCTCACGGAGCAGTTTCATTGCAGCTGGAGGTACAGTGTAGCCTCGTGGGATGTACTCATTGAGCATCTCCTGAGTGCCGGCCGCTGGGGATTCATGAGTGAACGACGGCAGACCCTCTCTTACTCTTCAGAATTCACAGTAGGGGTAGGAGTCAAGTTCAAAATGGCACTCCTGGTGGGTCTCATAAGGCAAAGCCGATGGAGCCTTGAGGGCCTATGACGGGGGCTCTGAACCAGTGCGAGTGGTCAAGGAGGACTTCCTGGATGGAGGAGGTGGTGCTGGGACAAGATGCCTTCACGGCAACATTGTGGGAGGGATTAGGATGCCAGGTGGGTGCCCGGGCAAGATGATGGTGCAGATCCTCGAAATCCTAAAACCCTGTGACTCTGACTGAATATTTTGTAGGTTTAAGATTCTATTCACTGAAGAGTCTAAGACTTTAGAAATTAAGACTCGGGAAGTCAAAGGCTGTTAGGTTCTAAGGAGCTAGGATCCCCACAAGGGAGCCTTGGCTCCTAGGGAAGCACCAGTCAAACCATCCATGGGCTGGAAGCTGGCTTTCCCCCTTCTGAGGCCCCAGCCAGGCTCACAGCATGGATATACATGTGGCTCTTGGTGGCTCCGAGAATGTAAATTTATTCTGCACTTCCAACAACATCAGGCACTCACCTTATCTGCATGTTCCAGTCACCAGAATAAATATTAGGAGACAAGTGTGTAGAGATTTTCCGTGTGTACACGAGTTAAATCCTCTAGCCAGTGGTTAATCCAGACAGGGATTTCAACAGAAATGCTGTGCTTATATTAATTCAAGGAGGAGCTGGTAACTGGGCCTCTGTTACTATCTGAAGAAGGCCCCTGTCTCCCGCGGAATGGTCTGAGAAGGCCCTTTGTGTGCAGAGGCTTCAGGCCAAGGTCGGACGAAGCAAGAGGGAGAGCATCGCCCAGCCGGTCTGAGCCATGTGTGTGAAGATGGGGGCATTCTCCACCCAGCATCTGGGGTCTCCCGTGAACCCCTGGATCCGGGCTCCCTCAGGCCGCTGCTGTAGGGCAGACCCATCGTGGGTCAGACGTTGCGCTGGGCTCTGGGTGGGCTTGACACTCAGACAGAAGGGGGCAGATCACAGCTCTCGTGCACCAGCTCAGCCGTGTGACCTTGAAGAAGCCACTTCACCTCCCTGGGGTTCCGTTTCTTCAATGGGACCCATGGTCCTGACCACCCTCTGTCCAGCGGTTCTCAGATTAGTAATTGAGCATCAGTCCCAGCAGACGCCCTCATGACACCTGCTGGGTGCCAGGCATGACTAGGGGTGCTTTACATCGGTTTATCCTCACCCCAGCCTGGGACAGGGAGCTGTCGTTGTCCCCACTTCACGGAGGAGGAAACTGAGGCACAGGGAGGTTTAGTAACTTGCCCAATATCACGTAGGTAAAAAAATGGCAGAGGCCGGATTTGCAATCAGGCAGTTGGTTCCAAAACCCATGAACTTAAACGCGACATTTAAGTGTTTCCAATAACCCTTCTAGCTGGTCTCCCAGGAATTGGCCCCATTTCAACAAAGGCACTCTAAATCTGACCCTCATTCTTTCACTATGACTGATGCCTTTGTTATAAGCAGGCAAGAATGAAATACAGTTAATGACTCCAGGCCTTTCCTGACACCATGTCCTCTCCCCGGAACCCCTTCCCCTGCCTGTCCACTACCATCCAGTGAATTTGGCCCCTGCCCTAAGACTCATTCAGGAAGAGAAGACCAACCCCATGATGTCGGTATTATTACCCCATGTTAGAAAACTCCTACTTACAAAAGTTTCATAATTTCCTGAGGCCAGAGGCCCCACTAGAAGGTAGCAGTCTGGGACCTCTGACCCCACGCTAGGCTGCCAAGATCACCTTGGGAGGTTAACGGAGAAGCTGTTCCATTAGATGCCCCCATGCCTCATCCATGTCAGTCCCTCCTTCCTACAGCCCTGAGCATGGGAGACACGCCTCCTTCTACACAAACCGGGCCACTGCTTGGTCATGTTAATTAAATATCGATTGTCAGAACATTACTTGAGATTTAAAAGAGAAACACTTAAGAGAATGATAGAGGAAGAACACACCAGAACTCCTGCTTTGACAAGTTTTTTAGAGCTGGCCTCACTAGGAAATTAGGAACTAAAATGAATTTTTGAACTTGTTGGTTACTGTCCTTTCCACCCATTCATTCCCCCCAGTTACAGAACATACACTCCATGTGGGTGGGAATTTTTGTTCATTTTTTTTTTCACTGCTGAATCCCAAGCAGTTAGAACATGTTGTGGCACGCAGTACCAGAATAATAAAAATTGCATAAATAAAAACTAAATAAAAATAAAAGAGATATATTTAGGAGCCAGGTAATTAACTAAAAATTTTTTTAAAAATTTGTAATTTTAAAAGCAAATCACTTGAGAAAAATCAATGAAACCAAAGCTAGTTCTTTGAAAATATCAATATGATCAATTAGCCCCTAGCTAAGCTAAGAAAAGAAAAGAGAAGCCACAACTTATTAATACCAAAAATGAAACAGGGGACATCACTACAAAACCCATGGAAATTAAAAGGATAACAAAAGAATATTATAAACAATTGTATGCCTACAAATTTAATAACCTAGATGAACGGACCAATTCTTGGAAAAACACAATCTGCCAAAATCCACACAAGAAAAAGTAAATGCCCTGAATAGGCCTGTATCTATTAAAGAAATGGAATCAATAATTAATAACCTTCAAAAACAGAAAGCGCCAGGACCACACGGTTCACTGCTCAATTCTATCAAACATCTAAAGAAGAAATGACACCAGTCCTGTATAATCTCTTTCAGAGAACAGAAGAAGGATACTTCCTAACTTATCCCATGATGCCAGCAATACCCTAATACCAAAACCAGACAAAGACATTACAAGGAAAGAAAACGACAGATCAATATCTCTCATGAACACTGATGCAAAGTCTTCAGTAAAATATTAGCAAATTAAATAAAAAAAAAAAAACATTAAAAGAACTATACACCACAGTCAAATTGGATTTATCCCAGGTGAGCAAGACTGATCCAACACTTGAAAATCAATGAATGTAATCCACCATTTCAACAAACAAAAAAAGAAAAATCACATGATTGTATCAATAAATGCAGGAAAAGCATTTGACAAAATCCAGCAGCCTCTCATAATGAGATCTGAGTAAACTAGGAAAAGAGGGAACTTTCACAACTTGATAAAGACTATCTACAAAAAATCTACGGTTAACATTATTCTTTTTTTTTAAGATTTATTTATTTTTCAGAGAGAGAACACAAATGGGGAAGCGACAGAGAGATCCGAAGCAGGCTCTGCACTGACAGCAGTGAGCTCGATGTGGGCCTCAAACTCATGAACTGTGAGACCATGACCTGAGCCAAAGTTGGACGCTTAACCAACTGAGCCACCCAGTGCCCCTACAGCTTGCATCATTCTTTTTTTTTTTTTTTTAATTTTTTAACGTTTTATTTATTTTTGAGACAGAGAGAGAGAGACAGAACATGAACGGGGGAGGGGCAGAGAGAGAGGGAGACACAGAATCGGAAGCAGGCTCCAGGCTCTGAGCCATCAGCCCAGAGCCGGATGCGGGGCTCGAACTCACGGACCGCGAGATCGTGACCTGAGCTGAAGTCGGACGCCTAATCGACTGAGCCACCCAGGCGCCCCTTGCATCATTCTTAATGGTGAGGAACTAGAAGTATTCCCACTAAGATCAGGTACAAAACAAGGATGTCCCCTCTCACCACTACTTTTCAATATTGTACCAGAAGTCCATCCTAATGCAATAAGACAAGAAGAGGGAATAAAAGATAGATAGATACAGATATAGATATAGATATAGATATAGATGATATAGATATAGATGATATAGATATATGAAAGAAAGACATAGCTGTCTTTGTTCACAAATGACATGACTATGTAGAAGATTCAAAAGAATCAACAACAACAAAAAAAACCCTCCTAGAACTAATGAGAGAGTAAAGCAAGATTGCAAGATATAAGGTTAATATATAAAAGTTAATTGCTTTCCTATATATCAACAATGAAAAGTAGAATTTGAAATGAAAAGCACAATACTATTTACATTAGCACCCCCAAAGTGAAATAGTTAGGGATAAATCTAATAAAATATTTATAATATCTATCTGAGGAAAACTATAAAACCCTGATGAACAAAATGAAAGAAGTAAATAAATGAAGAGAGATTCCATGTTCATGGATAGGAAGACTCAATACTGCCAAGATGTCAATTCCTCCCATAGATCTATAGATTCAGTGCAACCCAGTCAAAACCCCAGCAAGTTATTTCATGGATATTGACAAACTAATTTGAAAGGTTATATGGAGAGGCAAAAAAACTAGAATAGCCAACACAATATTGAAGGACAACAAAGTTGGAGGATCGACACTCGACTTCAAGACTTACCACAAAGCTGAAGTACTCAAGACAGTGTGATGTAGGTGAAACAACAGACAAATAGATCAATGGAACAGAATAAAAATCCCCAAAAGGGACATCCCCCATAAATATAGTCAGCTGATCTTTGACAAAGGAGCAAAAATAGTCTTTTCAACAAATGCTGTTGGAACAATCAATTGGATGTCCACATGCAAAAAAAAAAAAAAAAAAAATCTAGACTCACAAATATTAACCTGAAGGATTTTTAGACCCAAATGTAAAACACCTAAGTATAAGACTCGTAGAAGATAACATGAAAGGAAACCTAGATAACCCTGGGTATGGTGACGCTTTCTCAAATACAACACAAAAGACACAATCCATGAAAGAAACAATCCATAGCTAGACTTCATTAAAGTTAAAAAACGTCTGCTCTGTGAAGGACAATGTCAAGAGAATTAGCTAAGCACAGAATGGGAGAAAATCTTTGCAAAAGACAGCTGATAAAGCACTGTCATCCAAAATATACAAAGAACACTTAAAACTTCAACCTGGTTGAAAAGCAGACAAAAGACCTTAACAGACACCTCACCAAAGAAGATACAGATGGCAAACAGGCATATAAAAAAAATGCTCCGCATCATATGTCATCAGGGAAATGCAAATTAAAAAAAATTTTTTTTAATGTTTATTTATTTTTGAGAGAGAGACAGAGTGCAAACGGGGGAGGGGCACAGAGAGAGAGGGAGACACAGAATCTGCAGCAGACTCCAGGCTCTGAGCTGTCAGCACAGAGCCCCACACAGGGCTTGAACTCACAGACCACGAGGTGATGACCTGAGCCGAAGTTGACCCTCAACTAACTGAGCCACCCAGGCACCCCAGGAAATGCAACTTTTAAAATACTACTACACAGGGGCGCCTGGGTGGCGCAGTCGGTTAAGCGTCCGACTTCAGCCAGGTCACGATCTCGCGGTCCGTGAGTTCGAGCCCCGCGTCAGGCTCTGGGCTGATGGCTCGGAGCCTGGAGCCTGTTTCCGATTCTGTGTCTCCCTCTCTCTCTGCCCCTGCCCCGTTCATGCTTTGTCTCTCTCTGTCCCAAAAATAAATAAAAAACGTTGAAAAAAAAAAATTTAAAATACTACTACACACCTATTAGAATGGCCCAAACCCGGAACACTGACATCACCAAATGCTGACGAGGGTGCGGAGCAACAGGAACTCCCATACGTTGCTGATGGGAATGCAAAATGGGACAGCCGCTTTAGAAGTCAGCCCTGCACTTTCTTCCCAACCTAAACGCACTCTTACCATATGATCCATCATTCACACTCTTCGGTATTTATCCAAAGGAGCTGAAGATGTGTATTTACACAAAACCCTGCACAGGAATGTTGATGGCAGCTTTTTTCACAGTTGCCAAAACTCAGAAACAGCAAAGATGTCCTTTTGTAGGTGAATGGGTAAATAAGCTGGAGTACATGAATAATAATAAGTAAATGACACTAAAACAAAGTGTTATTCAGCATTAAAAATAAATGAGCGATCAAGCCACGAAAACACATGGAGGAAACTTCAATGCCTACCACTAAGTGAAAGAAACCAATCTGAAAAGGCTACATACTGTATGATTGATTCCAATTACATGACATTCTGGAAAAGACAAAGCTATGGAGACGGCACAGAGATCAGTGTTTGCTGGGTTGGGTGGGGGAGGGAGATGAATACCAGGGAGAGCACAGAGGATTTTAAAGGCAGTAAAAATACTTGGTATGATTTTATAATGAAAGATCTATATCATTATACGTTTGTCCAAGCCCATAGAATGTGTACCACCAAGAGTGAACCCTAAGGTAAACCATGGATTTGAGTGATTCTGGTGTACCAGTCTAGGTTCACCCTTGGCAAAAAATGTACCATCTGGTACGTAATGTTGATAATGATGGCAGGCTACACATGTGTGGGAGCACAGAGTACATGGGAAACGACTGGGCCTTCTTCTTGATGTTATTGTAAGCCTCAAAGTGCTCTAAAAATATACATATATATATTCCTCGAAAAAAATGCAGCAATAAATGCAGAACCCTATTAATACAATAATCTGGCAGGCATTTTTAAATTATTTTTGCCCCTTCACTTGGAGCCTCATAGTGGCTGCTCAATTCTTGGCAATGAGCAAACCTTTACAAAGTGATGGCCAGTTGAAATTAATGAGCCACATTAAGGGGTGGGTTTGACCTAGGCCAAGAGCTCTCTGGTGCGGCCGGGGTGAGACAGGAATGGGGAAATCTCTATAAAGGAAGTACCAGCCACACCGACACCGGGGGCGTCGGGTCCCCCAGTGGCTCTCATGGGGTCTCCATCCAGGCTGGGGTTCCGTGGTTGCTCACCTGCACTGTGGCCCCAGCCCGCCATCTTGCCAATGCCAATGCCAGCCCCCAGCCTCGTTCCAGGACCTCCTGCTTCACTGGGTCTCCAGGCTGTGTGTTGAGGGCACATGGAGGGGCCAGGATGTCTCACGTTCAGACTAGAAAGTGAGGACCGTGCACTTTCAGCCACTGCAAGGCTCCCACTTGCCTTAACTCAAACCATTCCTGGATCTATCCTGATCAGTCGCCTAGTGTATGGTCGGCACTGAGCGGGGCACAATGGGGAATAAAGGGCATAAAGAGCATGCACCTCTGAGTTCTTACCCAAGTAGCTGTGGGCCAGTCACTTAATCTCCCGGAGCCTCAACTGTCTTATCTGTAAAATGGGGATTTACACTCCCACTTCACAGAGATGGGCAGTTCAGATGGGACTGTCCGAGAAACGTCCAGGTGCAGGGCTCGCACACTAGCCCTCCCTGTCGCCGCTGAATCCAAGAGGGCACCCAGAGAGGTGGCGGGAGGGGCGTGGGGAGCCCGGAGCACCTGAGCGCTTGCTGTGGAACAAGTGCATATTGTAGGAGCGCCGCAGGGAGGCCCTGGGCCAAGCCTCCACTTCCCCACCTGCTCAATGGGTAGATGGCATCCCCGTCCGGGGCTGTGGCAGAGATGGTGGGCGGGGAAAGGTGCGGGAGCATCACAGGCTGCGACTACAGCAGAGCCTCCGCCCCGGGGTCCACAGTCAGGGAGACAAAGAGCCGGCTGCCTCACCCACCCAGAGAGAAGAGGAAACTGAGGCAGTGAGGGCGGTGCAGCCCCAGGGCTGGAAGCCGAGGGTTTGGGTACCAACAGACCTGGAGTGGCACCACTTTCTCCTGACCCCGCCTCTCGGCATCAGCTTCCTCATCTGTAAAATGGGGAGAGTCATGGCACTCCCCTCATAAGGCCGCTGTTTGGAATTCGACTCTAGAAATGCCTATGAATGCCCTGCACCGTGCCTGGCTCCTAGTAGGTGGCTCGGGAAAGTTAGTTGAAAGGATGAGGAAAATAACAATTATTAATGGTATTTTACTGAAGTGACTTGGCCCCCCTTGGGACCCTCGGCCTGTGTGTAGGGCCCACCTGACGCCCCAGGGTGACGGTACCACACGTTCATTTGCCTGTTTTCTGTCCCCGCCGTGGTTCTCAGAGAACGGGTGCCCCACACTCGAGTACTGGGTCTCTGTCACTTAAAGAAATTGTGGTGTAGCTTTTTAAATTTAATTTTATCTTTTTTTTTTTTAATATTTATTTATTTATTTTGAGAGAGAGGGCGTCCGAGTCGGGGAGGGGCAGACAGAGGGGGAGAGGGAGAGAGAGGATCCCAAGCAGGCTCCGCGCTGTCAGCGCAGAGCCCAACGTGGGGCTCGATCTCACGAACTGTGAGCTCATGACCTGAGCCGAAACCAAGAGTCAGACGCGCCACCGACTGAGCCACACAGGTGCGCCGGCTTCGCTTTTTTGGAACTGTTAATAAATCACAGATTCATCTTATAAGGGAGTCGATCTCCCTAAATAAGATAAACATTTTCAAAGGTTGGTCTGGAAAATCTCACAATTGGCGATGCTACTTCCTGCCCTCCATTGATTTGCACTTCCTATGCCTGGGCCCTGCTCTCATGTGAGACACACTGCGCACAGTGGGGCTGCTGAGGTTCCTGCTCCTGTAGGCGGATCACACCTACATGGGTGGGGGGGGGGGTGGGCAGTAGAGGGGACAGAGACGATGATGGAGGTTCAAATGCAAAAGCCCGGAGGTGAGATGGATCATGGCTCGAAGGGGGAGCTGGGAGGACCGAAAGAGACCTGTATGGCCAGGGAGGGTGACCACAGGGACCCAGTAAGGCCACATGTCACACGGCCCAGAGGGCCCCAATCAGGGTCCCATTCTTTATGCTGAATGGTGGGTAGCCACTGAAGGGAACTGTCCAAAGTCTAGACGACCCTAGTCTTGGAGTTGGAGTCAATTCTTCTGGAAAACCAGGGGGGCAGTCCAGACCTCCCAGCAGTGACATGGCCACATAACTTTCCACTAAACCCAGACCCGAGCTGACAGCAACGGGCCCCGTCATGTCCCAGACAGGGACTCCAGGCACACCAGCAAGAGTCACCCTCCTGATGCCACCAACACGTACTCCCAGCACCTACGATGTCATTTACGAGTGAGAAACCCTCTTAATGAAACAAGGCACGTTGACAAGCCAGGATTGGGGGTCTGTGGTGTTCCGGCTGGTGCTGGGATACCCCTCGGGGGAAATCACTGTCATTTCTGGATTAGGAGGTGGGGCTTCAGCTTCACCATGTGCCTCTGCAGGATGATTTATGACCCCAAATGGCAGAGCAATAGAGCAGACACCTGCCCATCCCTCCTCACACCATGTGCAGACTCTCAGGAAAGCCCAGCCAACTCCATGAAGTTCATTGCTGAATCACACTGATTTTTAAATGCGCTTTAAAATTGGGGTCAGGAGAGTCACTGGGGAGGTGTTAATAGTTGGCAAGTTTATACCAACAGACTACATTGACCTTTTTTTTTTTTTTGCTCATTTTGTTGAGAGCCTAGAACGATTTCATCCCAGGCCGCCATTACATCAGGTTCAAGTCTGTCCACTAGCTTCACTCAGGACTGTTCAATCACTGTTCCCTCCAGAGCCCGAGGGGCCCAGCGTGAGGCATTCACTCCATGGGCTTGATTTCACCCCCTCCATCCAAATCCACGCCTCTGGCACAGACTCCCCCTCCCTTGTCTGTTCAGTCTTGGGATTTGGGCCCAGCCAGCCCCAGGCATGGGATCCATGTAGCTAAGGCAGACAGAGCTTCGGCCCTGGGTCAGAAGTTCAGATCCTGGTCTCTGTTGGGTCACCAATTCACCATGTGACCTTGGGCAGGTTACCTCCCCAGTCTGGGCCTCAGTTGCCCAACTATACCATGAGGACGTTTAACTAGATAATCTACCTAGTTCCTCTCCACCCTGGTGGTTCAAGAATCTACGATTCTGTGCCACAAGGGCTTGCCCAGATATTTGGAAACAAAGGGCACGGGATTTATTGATGATGGTTTCTGTCTGGGAGGTGAGAAGGGAAAGAACATCAGCCTAGTCATGAACCATAATCAGAAACCAAAAGATAGCCTCTCTCTGGTCACCACTGACCTGGCAGAGGGATATTTTTGTTCCCACAGTGAATGAACTCTGCTAAACCAAGATGATGTGCCATGAGTTCTGCCCAAACTCAAATATATGGGGTTCAGGATTAACTGAGCCAGTAAAAAGAATGAGGCCCCTACTTGATATAAGAGCCTGGAGGGGGATGGTTCTGGCCAGGGAGGGGGGTGGGGGTCTGGCTTCTGATGACAAGGGCGATAGGCATGGGGGTGGGGAAGCATGTAAATAACAACAGTAATAATAACAGCAAGGATGTATCTTGTGCCAGACTCCTTCTCTGGGCCATTTGCAAAGCAGCAAGCCCAGGGCCCAGCATGCGGTAGGTGTCCACCCTGGCCGGACTGACTCATCCAGCAGCCACCAGTGAAGTCTATTTTTATTGCCGCTGAAAAAGTGCCTCCTCTCCTATCTGCCACGGCAGCTCAGCTCACAGTGAATTTCTAAGAAGGACAAGTTTACAGGAGAAAGAGGGCAAGGCCCCCACTTCCCCCAGACACGGTAGCATTCGCCAATGTCTACCCACTGTGAACAGGAGGCTGCTCTTCTCACCGTCAAGGTCAGAAGGTGTCTTCACAACCTGAACATGGTCATAACACAAGTGCCTCTGGAAAGCCTGGAATAAATCCCGCCTGTGCGTCCCTGCCCTTCTCAGGCGCCTCTCGGGCCCCAGCGGCGACAACTACTTTGTTCCCATCAAGGTCCAGCCGTTTTTTGTTTTTTTTTTTTCCAACGTTTTTTATTTATTTTTGGGACAGAGAGAGACAGAGCATGAACGGGGGAGGGGCAGAGAGAGAGGGAGACACAGAATCGGAAACAGGCTCCAGGCTCCGGCTCCGAGCCATCAGCCCAGAGCCCGACGCGGGGCTCGAACTCACGGACCGCGAGATCGTGACCTGGCTGAAGTCGGACGCTTAACCGACTGCGCCACCCAGGCGCCCCAAGGTCCAGCCGTTTTAATGGAGGTTTTAAATAACCCCTTTGCTGCCAAGAAATTTATGTCCTGCGGAGACGTGTGTGGCGGCGAACAGACGTTGAGCGAGGTTCAAGGCCCAGCGGCCTTGGGGCTATGACCGTGACGTGCCCTCCGTGCCCTTCCGTCCTCTGGGATGTCAGTTTCCAATGACTCAGCGGATGTCACCGCCCAGCGCCAGGCCGTGTGCGGGGCTCTGGGCACAGGGGGAAGGATCCGTCACGTTCCCGTGCCAGAGGAGGTCACGGTCAGATGGGGGAGGCAGACCCGCCAGCGGCACGCACCATCCAGCCGGCGAAGCACCAGACTCCTCAAAGGCGGCCGCTCTGTGAGCACCTCCTGTATACACCTCCGCCCCGTGAGTCCCTACTGTGTGCTGGGCCCAGGGGCTGTGCAACCCTGGTAACGACCCTCCCTGCTCCAAGGTCGTTAATCATTCCCATTTTAGAGATGAGGCCACTGCGGCTCAGAGAAGTTGAGGAACGCACTCAGGTCACGCAGCCAGGGAGGCGGGTCAAGTCGGCGTGTGCTCTGGGGACGGCCAGCTTCAGAGCTGCCCACTCCCGCCCCCGCAGAAGGAGGCCAGGTCGGCTGGGTGGGCCACAGGCAGGGTGGTCACCGGATCAGGTGGGCCGAGTCTGAAGGGAGTGCTAGACGGCAGGTGCAGTGTCTCCCGATCGTGGAGCTTCCTCGAGGTCACCCCACATTGGCCCAGCGGAGTTGGGCTGTCCCAGGCCGGCCGCCAAGCAAGACGCAGGGTTTAGGTTCACCTTACACGTTAAGCTTGTTTTCACCCGCTCAGGATCCATCCCCCCCCGCCTCCTCGATCTGGTCTTTCGTCCTTAAAACCACGCCCCCCTCCCATCATGCACACCGTGTCTTTGGCCGCCACAGAGCCCACCAAGCGGTAAGGGTGAACATGTGACTTGGGCTGGCCAATCCGGAACGTTTATTCCCCTGGACTTAGTGATTGGCTCAGAGATGGGCACGTGACCCACGTTAATCCAATCAGAGCTTAGCCTCGGCCTTTCGCTGAAAGTAACATAAAAAAGGCATTTCCTCTAAGGGGCTGCTAAGCTGGTCGCGGGCGGGACTGCCGTCGCTGGTGGCTGTCACAAGAGCCTGTCTAGAAATGAAGGCAGCACAGGGAAACAACTCTCTGAAAGCTGGAGTGAAAGAGGAAAAGAGGGATGGCCAGGGAGGAGAGTGTGAGCCCCCGAAGGTGGATGCGTGTAGAGCCAGAGCGCTTCCCGTGTAGACGGCGCACGAGTGCCCCGACCCCCTGGATGGATGGACGCAGGCCCGACGCCAGCAGCCCCCGGACATTCCTGTGTCAGGAGCCCGGGCATTTCATGTCTTGCCTCAGCCAGTGTGTGATGTGTTTCTGTTACCACGCCCGATGAGTCCCAACCGGACTCCGTGGCCACCGCCCGGAAGCACAGTGCTTGCTTGGCGCATAATAGATGCCCAGTAAATGCTTGTGCAATATAGAAAAAAAACACAGGAACCTGGCCATTTCCCCCTCTCTGCCTCCCTCAGCCTCCCCCCTCCTCCCCTCCCACTGCCCCTGGCCACAGACCAGCTACTGGGACCATCACTCCAGGGACTAAGAGGGATGCTTGAGAAACATTCAGCTGCTTCCTCCCCTCCCCTCCCCCCCCCCCCATCCCTGCAACAGTGCCTGCTCCTTGGGCCCTTGGAGGAGGGAACGGGGCTACAGAAGTGACCTGCCCCTGCCCCGAGAGTTGCAGAGAGTTGGGAAAAGCAGGGTCCAGGGTCAGGGCTCTCTGATTCCGGGGCCAGGGCTCCACACGTGGCATCCTGGGTGCTCGGGAGGAGGGTGACAAGGAGCTGCCTGCCATCTCCCTGAGGAGCAGGGACATTCTTCCACTGAGTGGCGGCCTGAACAGGAGTCACTCAGATGGGCTCCAGGATGTCTAGAAGGGCCGGGCACTCGCAAAGCACCCTGAGGGCAGGTCCCAGGAGGGGAACTGGGCCCACAGTGGCCAGACTGTCATCCCCCACATTCCCACTGGACACTGAGTTTTAACAGAAACATAACTAAATTTCCATCACCATAGAATGCGTGGATGCCTGTATGAATGAATGAATGAATGAATCCAAATACATCATTTTAAGTGGAGTTCCAGAAAAGTCAAATGACGTGGCCAACACCACGCAGTTCAGGATGTCGGAGCAGGTCCAAAGCCCAGGCGTCCACCACTAAGGTCTGGGCTCCTCCCCCCACCCCACCCTGCCCCACAGAGCATGGGAAAGGAGATGGGAAAGGAGATAGGAAAGGAAGAGGGCAGCATGGGCTGGAGGCATCAGGGAGGGCTTCCTGGATGAGGGGGACCCCAGACTGGGCCCTGAAGGACAGACCAGAGAAGAGCACATGGGGGGATGAAGCAGCTCCTAGTTTGCTGCCCCCAGTTCTTTAGGCCTCTGAGTCTGGAATTCATGAGGAGGTTCAAGGTCTTCCTGGAGCAGGTGCCCCAGGAACCTCTCCCCAGAGCAGGTGGAGTTGAGTCCTGCCCAGGTTGGAGGGGGTGGTGGGCAGGGCGGAGCAGGAGCTCCTGGGCACCTCTGTTCTCTTGGCTTCTGTCCCAGGTGCTGCTGAACGGGAGCGAGGAGGGCAGCGTCCTTGCCCGTCTGCAGTGCGGGGACAGTGGTCTCACCCGCGTCCCGAGGAGGCCATCAGACCACGTTCCGTCAGCGCGTCAGCCCCACACACTGTGTGCCCCAATCCCGCAGCGTCTCCTCGCGGGGCACCTGCACCGCCTGGGACCCTGCCATTTCCCTTGCAAATCCCCCGAGGGAGCAGCACCCCACGGAGGTAAGAACCCCCCCCCATTATGTCCCCAGTCGGGGATAGGGGATAGGTGTCCGTTTCCCTCCCTGCTCTGCCCCTGAACCCCACTTCCCGGTAATGAGCCTATAGAGGTAAAACCCCACGGGGCACGAAAACACAGCACTTGATGCTGGGGGTGGGGGGGTGGGGGGGGGTGGTTGCTCTCGGTGAGCTGGCAGAGCTGGAGAAGTCGCGGCTATTTTGGGAGCAGATGACTCTGTGTGTGAGAGGTGTCCCCTCCCTGCCCCCCCCCGCCCCCCTCCTGCCCCCCTCCTCCCTGGCTTTCCAGGCTGGGCCAGAAGCTGAGTCAGCGAGTTTTCAAACCTCAAATTCCACCCCCTCCCCCGCCTTTCTTTGACAAGCAGTTACTGATGCCAATCAGGTGAGGGCTGTGAGGGGCCACCTGGCTGTGGGGAGACAGACGCTCCCCTCCTGGGGTCTGCCTTTCTTGGGGAGACAAGTAGACTAAGGGAGGGAGGCCCCGCAGAGAACAACAGCCCTTGGATTGTCAGTGCTGATTCCTGGGCTGCCCCCCATCCCCACCCCTACTCCCACCCCTCTGGGGTCTCAGGAGGGAGCCGGACTCTGGAGGACAGGCAGAGTCACCTCTCAAACTCCTGCTGTTGTCTTCCCTCAAACAGGAAGCCTCCCTGGACCCAGAACATTCCAGCGCTCGCAGCAGAAGCTCAGGAATACCGAATGGGAGGAAGACCCAGTGGGGAACTAAGGGACCTCGCTTCAGAGGCACCAATGGAACCGGAAGCGGAGAAGCCAGTCGGAAATGAGCAGGGTGTGGAGTGAGGTCATCAGAAAAGATTCAACCTTGAAAATGGTCACACGGTGACCTATGGCGTTTGCTTGATCAGGAACAAATTACTCCGCGCCCCAGGAAGGTCTGAGACTTTCGGGTGCAGAATGTTACATTTCATGCTGGGCTGGACACGCCCCAGATTCCAGGAGCCAGAGAGAAGGCCAAGCATCTGGGCCTGGGGAAAAGCAGAGGCTCCCATGTGGAGTCCAAGCACCTGCCCTGTCCTCACAGTGTGAATGTGGACAAATTCCTGTCTTGGGGACAGCCCTCCTGTGTCCCGGGCTTGGAAGGCTTGGGGTGATGGATGTAGGGCCCGGGATACAGGGGGAACTCAACAAAGCTCTCGGGATGGAGGACAGCGGCAGAGAGGGGCCCTGGGCTCCGAGCTTTTGGAGGTACTGACTCACCTCCTCTCCCTCACTCCTTGCCGGACGAGCCCTGAGGATTGGTGCTGCTTCACCACACACAGGAGAAAACAGGCTCAGGGAGGTCAAGTGCATTGCCCAAGGGCACACAGCTAGCCCAAGAGAGACCATGCTCTTCCCATGACCCCAGGCTGCATTTCTGGCTCCAAGGCACCTTCTTCAGCCCATGGGGTACCCCCGAGTGTGGAAAGGGCCTCCCAGGCCCTGACCCATTCCTGCTCCATGATCCTTGTCATTCCTTCCCCGTCTCTGGGGCTGCAGTGCCCTTCCCTGAAAAAGGGACAGTAACAGCCCCCCAGGGTTGTGGTGCAGAGGGAGGGAAGTCATTTGCATACCAGTGGCCTGCAAGGTGGGGGGGCACCTGCTGTTGTCTCTGCAGGGAGCCTCTCCCGCCCCACCACTCCCTCCCCCACCTCCCTCCTGGGGTCCCCCCCACAGCCTCCTCAGCTGGCATTGCTGTCTTCCCGCCCTGGTTCTCTCCTTTGTAATATTTTATGCTTCTCCCTTACTCGTGTTGTTTGGCCGTTTCCCCAGTAGCAGCCAAGAGCTCCCTGAGGGCGGGGGCCCCGGGGGTCTCGTTCACGGCTGCGTCCTGGTGCTCGGTGCCCAGCCCGGCACCCCCAGGAGCCTACGAGTGCCTGCCGGGTGAAGGGTTCAGATGGGGCGCAGGCTGGGTTGTATCCGTCGGGATGGGTGAGGTGCTGTGACACACAGTCCCGAGTCCCCGTGGCTTCACCCAGGAAGAGCTGGTTTCTCTCCCACGTGAAGTCCAAGCAGGGGAGCTCCCCCGGGGACCTGCTTCCTCCCAGCAGTGACAGGGGCATCCAGGCCCCTTCATCTGTGCTGATGTCATCGGTACACTGGGCTTCCAGGCTCCCCAGGGAAGGGCAGTGAGTGAGGGGAAGGTCACCGGGTCATTAAGCAGTTGAGCCCAGCGGGGACCGCATCATCTCCACCCATGTTCCCCAGGTGCCACCCGGCCCCCCCTGGATGCCCGATCCCACGTGCTCTGTGAAAGAGGAGTGTGACCCAGTCGGCAGCAACTGTCCCCGGCCCCCTGCGGTGGCCATGGAGGACTCCCGTCACTTGGGTCCTCTTCCCGAGACCCCTGTGCACCGAGCCCTCTCTCTGCCTCTGGCTGATGTGATACAGGGGTCAGAGGGCAGGAAGGGAGGGGCGGTTACCCCGGGAGGGCTGCCCGCGCTGCTCCCCACACTTGGCTGGGGAGGGAAGAAGTTCTGGGCTGTTCTGAGCCGCCTGTGTTTGGAACCTCCTGCGTCTGCTGGGCTGCTAATTCCGGTGCCATCTGCCTGTGTTTCCAGCCCCAAAGCCCCGGGATACAGAAATTTCCTTCTGTAGCTCTTAAGGAAAGTTTCAGCGGGGGTGGGGAGAGAGGAGGGAGGTCCCAGAATCATCTGGTCTGTAAAGAGGAGGCCCCGCCAAGGCAAGGGATTGAAGTGTAATTTGCATGGAGCTCTGAGCCTCCTAAGAACCACCCGAGGTTGCTGTGCTTAGGCCCATTGTACAGATGAGAAACCTGAACCCCAAAGAAATTAAAGCGTTTGCAGAAGGTCTGACCTTGACAGGAACTGAGTGCCAGTGCCTTCGTCTGGAAGCACCTTGCCCCTCGCCTTTCCGATGGAGGGGCCTCCTTCACTTCAGAATTCTGGGCCAGAAAAGCTCAGGATCGAGAAGGAGGCTCGGAGGAGCAGCGGGCTTGCAGGAGGGGTCACACGGTGAGGTGAGGCTGGAGGCGATACAGGGGTGCGGGAAGGGCACGGGTTTTGGAGAGGCGGAACCGGGCCAAGAGGTGGCTCTGAGGCCCTGCCCAGCCTTAAGCTCCCTGTGAAAGGTCTCCCTGCTCCGTGTGGAGGAGCGAGGACCACGTGACATTGGCACCTGCTACCGTGTCTCTTCGCCTTCCACTCAGAGGGAAGGGTTTCACACCTGGGAAGGGAGGGAACCCTTCCACACGGGGAGGGGTCTCAGCCATCACCTCCAGGGACACTGAGCCGTAGCTTGTCCCCACCAGCAACGTCTTCTGGGAAATCTTCACTTGCCAAGTGCAAACGTCACTGTGACTCACAGGATAGAGATGGAACCTGCATCCCGGGTCTTAGTGGCCTCAGAAGTTTCTGGAGCAAAACTGACTTGGGACAGGGTGCTAGCTCTGTCCCCTCCCACCATGTGGCACAACGCTGGCCACTTCGCTCTGCTTAAGTGGGCTTATTCATAAAATGGGAGTAATGATGAAATCCTCCTCATATTTTATTTAGGGAAAAAAAACTACCAGGGGGTGGCTCATTCAGTTAAGCGTCCAACTCTTGGCTTTGGCTCAGGTCATGATTGCACAGTTTGTGGGTTCAAGCTCTGCGTTGGGCTCTGCTCTGACCGCGCACGGCCTGCTCGCGTTTCTCTCTCTCCCTCTCTCTCTGCCCCTCCCCGGCTCACGCTCGCACCCTCTCTCTCAAAATAAATAAACAAACTTAAAAAAAAAAAAAAACCAGAAAAGTGTAAAAGTTCTTAGTATTAGGCCAGAGACAAAATAATACAATCGCTAAGATCCTTTTAACAGGTTTCTTGAGGTGTAATTAACACTCGATACACCGCACATATTTAAGTGTACCGTTGGATACGTTTTGACATATCCGTGAAACCAACACCACAATCAGAAAGACAAACATAGCCTTCACCCCCAGAAGTTTCCTTGTGCCCCTTGGTTATCCTGACCTACAGCCCGTGCTCACCCCGCTCGGTCCCCAGACAACCACCCGATCTGCTCCCTATCACTCCAGGTCAATGTGCATTTTCTAGAACTTCATGTAAATGGAACCAGGCCATATGGAATCTTTTTGTCTGGCTTCTTTCACTCAGCATAATTATTTGGAAATTTTATTCCTGTCGTCACATGTATCAATAATTTGTTCTTTTTTAAGTACGAGTACTTTTCCCTTTCGCCACCGATGACCCTGTTGATGGACATTTAGCCTCCGGTTTGGAACTTGACGAGACCACTCTGAACACTTGTGTACAATTTCCCTTTAATTTCTGTTTTTAGCAGCATCTCACAAATTTGTATAAGGTCGCGTTTTCGTTTTCATTCACTTCAAGATACTTTCTACTTTCCCTTTGGATTTCTCCTTTGTATCATTTATTTAGAAATGCGGCACTTAGTTTCCAAATACTAGGGTATTTTCTAGACATCTTGTCTTGCGGGTGTCTAATTGCATTCCACTGTGGTCAGAGAACATTCCAAGTACGACTTGTAACTTTTTCAAATTTTTGCAACTTGATTTTTACAACCCAGAATATCATCTGTCTTGCTGAATGTTCCGCGTGCCCTTGAAAAGGATGGGCACTATGCTGTTGCGGGGTAGAATGTTCTATACGTGCCAATTAGGTGAAGTTTGTTGATGGCTCTGTTCAAGCCTTCTTTATCCTTACTAATTTTCTGCCTATTTGTGCTCTCAGTCGCTGAGAGAGGGGTGTAGTGATCACTTTCCGGTGGTGATTTGTTTATTTATCTTTGCGGCTTTGTAACTTTCCCCTCATGCATTTTGAAGCCCTGTTATTATAATCATAAACAGTAATGATGGGTACATCCTCTCGATGAATTGACATCTGTATCATTCGGAAATGACCCACTTTATCCCTGGTAATATTGTTTGCACCGGGTCCACTGCTTGTTCTCCCCAGCTCCAGCTCTCTTCTGATTAGTGTTACATGGTATATAATTTTCCAGCCCTTACTTTTAACCTATTGCTGTCTTTATACTGAAAATGTGTTTTGCACAGGCTGCTCGTAGCTGGGTCTTGCTTGTGTATCCCATACGACAATCTCTGCCTTTTAATTAAATATATGTAATGTGATTACTGACACGGTTGGGTTTCACTCTGCCACCTTGCTTTTTATTTTCTGTTTCTCCCATCTGTTCTTTGTTCCTGTCTCCCTCCTTTCCTGCCTTCTTTTGGATTAAGTGGGTAATTTTTATGATTTGATTTTATTCCCTTTGTTGGCTTCTGAATTATAGTTCTTCATTTTGTTATTTTGGTCTTTGCCTTAGGATGGATAGTATCTGTTTTTCACCTACCTTGGCCCGCTTACTTGCAAGTGACATTAAACAACTTCACATTCAGTGTAAGAATCTTACAACAGCCCCTCCCAGTCTTTGTGCCAAAGTGGTTACACATTTACTTCCACATAATAAATCGTGACCAGTTATCCTTTTTGTTTTTTTAATGTTTATGTTATTTTTCAGAGAGAGAGAGAGAGAGAGAGAGAGAGAGAGCATGAGCAGGGAAGGGGCAGAGAGAGAGGGAGACACAGAATCTGAAACAGGCTCCAGGCTCTGAGCTGTCAGCACAGAGCCCAATGCCGGGCTCGAACTCATGAACTGCGAGATCATGACCTGAACCGACGTCAGACACCTAGCCGACTGAGCCACTCAGGCGCCCCGTGACCAGTCGTTTTAAATAATGAGAAAAAAATGTCTTTTCTTTTTACCTCCATAGTTATACTTTTCAGAGCTTTCTCCCTAGATGCCCAGATTCCTATGTCTGTCTGTTACCATTTTTCTTCTGCCTGCCTGAAAGATTTCTTGTAGAGTATATAGCACCTGGTGATGAATTCTTTCAGCCCCTATATCTGAAAACATTTTTTGCCTTTATTTGTGAAAAATATTTCCCCTATCTATAGAATTCCAGAATGACTGTTTCGTTATTTTTTTTTCCTTTTAGTGCTTCTAAGATATCGTGCCACCATCACTGGCCTACATCATTTTCCATGAGAAGTCTGCTATCCTCCTTATTTTTGCTGTTTCGTAAGGAACAGGTCTTTTTCCTCTGGTTACTTTTAAGATTTTCTCTTTATCACTGGTTTGGAGACATTTTATTATGATACGCCTTGGCAGAATTTTCTTCATTTTTTTTTTCTTAAAGTTTGTTGAGTTTCTTGGATCTCTAGATTAATAGCAGCCAACAAGTTTGGGGGGAAATTGGTCATTATTTCTTCAAGTATATTTCTGACCCGCTCAATTACGTATGTAATAGACAGCTGGAGGCCATCCCCCAGCGCACTGATGATTTGTTCATTTCTTATATTATTCTTTTCCTCTGTGTGTTTTATTTCTGATAATTTGCATTTCTATGTCAAGTCAGCCAATCTCTTTTTCGGCAGGGTCTCACCTGCCATTACAACCAGGTGTAGTTTTCATCCCACACACTGTGATTTTCAAAAACAAACTACAAGTTCAGTCTTGGTCTTTTGTGTATCTACCATGGCTCTACTTACCATTTCCAGTCTTTCCCTTGAATTTCCAAATGTATGAAATGATGTTATAATAACTGGTTTTACCGTTCCCGTCTGCTAATTATGTCATTTGTGTCAGTTCTAAGTCAGTTTTGACTGATTGGTTTTTATATTCACTCTGACTCCTACTTTTCTGCTTCTTGGCTTGCCTGGAAATTTTTTATCAAGTGCTAGTCATTGTGCATTTGTCCTTTGGGGCACTTGGTGTTTTGTATTCTTAGAAATACTCTTAAACATCGTTCTGGGACACCGTTAAGTAACACGGACACATGCCTTTCAAGTCTTGCTTTTACACTTGGCAAAGCGTGAACAGAACAGCATTTAGTCTGAGGCCAGTTCCCCACTCCTGAAGCAAGACCCTTCTGAATACATTATCCAGTGCCCCTGCTTGACCTGGATTCCAGTCTGGTGGGAGCAGGAGCTGTTTGAGTTTCAGGATCGGGCCTCAGTTCCTTTGGGCTGTGTTTGCCCAGCCTCAGGCAATTTCCTCACACCCCAGCCGTAAGCAAGCAGGCACTCTGCAAATCCCGATGCCTCTCCGTGCCACTCTCTCACCTCCAGCACCCTGCCTGCGAACCCTCCCTGGCTAGGGCTGCTCCATGGCCTCCCTCTCCTCTGCACCCAGGGCTTCCTGCCCCCGGTGCCCCAAATGGGTTATGCATAGGCTCCACTTTTCCAGGGGTCAGATGGCTGGTAACTCTCACACGGGGAGCAGCACTGTCCCCCACTCCAGAGTGCTCGGAAAACGCTGCCACTTTCCCAGGGAGAAAGCACACCCGTGCTCCGTGACGTCCGTCCTCTCGGAGCGAGTACTCAGCAAAGTAGCTGTGACTGTCGCTGCTGCTGCTGCCGTTATTTATATTATTTTTATCACCAGAGCCATGACTCAACATGGTGCCTCAGGATGTCTCCACACACTGGCAATTCCGGAAAATGCACACCATTTAAGAGCACTGAGGTGTCGGCTGCAAATTCCCATTCAGGCTCCCGCTCTGGGAAACTAGACCAGGACACGCTCCACTCTCCCAGGCCCCGTGTACTCATCAGCCCAGATGCTCTAGGCCTCCAAGGAATGAGGCTGTAATCTCGTTGCCAAAGCAGGCACGCCGTTCTCCCAAACGACTTTAAGGAAGAATAGAGACACGTGGGGAACATTTCTTATGTGGACTTTGGGGTCAGAGACACGTAAGCTCAAAGCCTGAGTCTTCCCGAGCTCTGTGACCATGAGCCTCAGTTTCCCCATTTACAGAGAGTTGTAACAGCTGCCTTATAGGACTACAGTGACAGTTACACCAGATCACGGGCAGGGAAGGGCATAGCACAGGCCTGGACCAGTCTGTCCTGGTCAGCAGTGCTGCCGTGATCACCTGCTGGCCTAGTGACCTTGGGTAAGCGGTGGCACTTTTCTGAGCCTTGGTTTCTTGATCTGTAAAATGGGGGGCATGATAACAGTTCTCCTCGTCACTGAGTTGTAAGGAGGAGATGAGATAATCATCTCCCCCTGATTCCTACGTCACCCACCCCCACCCCTTTGGTTTCACTGACCTCCAAGTGTCCTTTCTTAGTGCCGCCACCCTTGGGATCCCCATGCTCTGAGACTTGGGGGAGCAGAGGCGAAGGCTGCCCATGCCTCTGTCTGAGAGCAGACTAGGCGGCCCCCGTAACTGGAGTTAGCTCATTGCTTTACTAACTTCTCATAAAGCCAAGTAGCCTGTTGAGGAAAAGCCGATGTCATCGCTAATTTCTCTGATGCTCCACTTAAACACAGCATTACCCGAAGGCTTCCAGGTATTTAGAGAAGCAACATAACACTATGGCTATTGCCTCATGTGCATGTGGAATTACGCTCTCCCCGGAGCCCTGTGCGTGCTGCACATATTGATTGGAAAACCAGGTGAGTCTCAGCTACAAGAGACAGAGAAGACTCAGCCCTGGAAGAACATCTGGATGGGCTGGAGCTGGCTACGGGCTCAAGAGGAGACATTCCGTGAGACTCGCGGAATGGCCTGGCAACAATATACATCAAACGGTTGAAGATCACATCAGCGTCTCATCCAGTCCTGGGCGTCAGGTGACATGGGCCGGAACCCCAGAGTCTGCAGACACAGCAGTCAGCAACCACAAAAATCAGCCAACCGTTCTTCAGTACTTACCATGTTCCAGTCACTGTTCACTTTTCCCATTTAGCAGATGAGAAAACTGAGGCAGACAGGTGAAATGACCCGCCCAGGGCCCCACAGCTGGTAAATAGCAGAGCTGGGTTTTGAACACAAACCAGTGGGTTCCAGAGTCTCCAACAGAGTCTCTATAACGAAGTCCAGACCCCCCGACCGAGCACAGAAGTTATCTCCCTCCCCAAGCTGACTCCCTCTCGCATGTACCAGTTAGCTTTTGCTGTGTAACAAACCACCCTGAAACTTAGAGCTTCAAACACAAACATGTATATTTCCAATGGCTCTCTTGTCTGCAAGGCAGTTCTTCCAGGCCAGGCTGGCTTGGCTGCAGCTGGATGGTTTCGCGTGGCCCCGGTCCCCTGCACGGGCCCCAAGTGGAACTGCTGAGATGGCTGGGCCATCTGTCTACATAGTCTCACATCCTCCAGAAAGCCAGCCTGAGCCTGTCCCGTTATGCCGGTCTCAGGTCTCCCGGAAGCAGGGAAGGGCTGGCCGCTTGCACAGCACTCTCCAGGTCTCTGCCTGTGTTAAGTTTCCCCTGTCCTCTTAGCCAAAGCAAGTCGCCAGGCTAAGCTCAGACTCAAGGTGGACGGACCAGACAGACCCGGCCTCCCGACCAGGGAGCAGCAACACCCCACAGCGAAGGGCGCTCGTGGGGCGGGGACAAGTGTGTGGGCACGCACCATCTGCTTCACCTATTGCCCCCTCCCTCCACCTGTCTGCTGCTCCCGTCACAAGAATGTTCTGGACTCTCCCCCACATGCCGCTGCCTGTGCCCGGAATGCTGTTCCCTCAACTTGCCCCGGGAAGATCTTATGTATCTTACAAACGCAGCAGCTCTGGGACAAAAGCCTTCCCTGACCACCCACCGCAGACTGCTCTTCCCTCTCAAATGCACTCATCGCCCCACAAGGGGTGTCCTTCCCAGGAGGTTGAGAGCCCTGGGGTCAGGAGCAGCATCTGAGAACCCCCTGGGCCCTGCGGGACCCTGCGTAGGGCCTAAAATGAAGGATCAGCTCAGCGACTGCTTTGGGGCTGAGAGGAAAGGAGGGAGAGAGGGAGGGAGGGAGAGAGGGAAGGGGGGAGGGGGGTAGGTGATTAAATGAGCCTTTGGTGAAAGGCTCCAGGGGACCTAGGGTCAGATGTCAAGCCAGTGGCCAGACAGGGGCCAGGCCCGGCTCAGGTAGCAGCTGCCCAAAGACCCATGACCGCTAGCACAAGAGAGCCTGAGCTCAGAGTAGGTGTCTTGGCAGGTGCGTAAAACATTAGCAGCTAATGACAAAGTTCATTTCCGAGGGCAAGAGGGCCGAGGAGAAGGGCAGCGTGCAGAGGTGGGTCACAAGGCTTGAGCTGGTCCCAGATAAGGTCAAGGAGTCTTTGTTAGGTCAGACAGTCTCTGTTAAGGAGGTGACATGGTGACATCTGATCAGAGACTGGGGGGGTGCAAGGAGTTAAGCAGAGGGGGTGGTGCGGGGGCAGGAGGAACAGCAGGGACATCCTCTCCAGAGGTGGGGGAAGCAGGGCTTGTCTGAGGAGCTGAAGCCCCCAGCTGCCTCTCAGGAAGGGAGGCAGGAAGCCTCTGTGTGAGGCTGGGAGGGAGGCCAGAGCCAGGAGGAAATCCTGCATAGCTTGGAGGTATCTGGGGGCTAGGAGGAGGGGCTGGAGGGGCTGGGATCTCAGGAGCCGGACCCAGGCAGCAGCTCAGGTGCCGAAATCCAGAACAACAAGGACAAGAGCAAATCCTCACGCACCATGTAAATAGCCAGGCCGGGCAGCGTTCGGTGTCTACTCAGCAACCGGAAGTGGTCTTCTCATTCCCACTTAACAGGTGAGAAAACTGAGGCACGGAGAGGCTTGACCAAGGTCACGCAGCTCTGAAAGTGGTGGAGCTGGGCCTCAAACACAGATCATGTCACTGCAAAGCTTGCGCTCGTACCCACTACCTTCTCGTGCCTGGTGGTTAGACAGTCATTCGGCAAGCGTCTGTTAACCACCTAACGTATGCAGATGCTGCCCTTGGTGCTAAGGATATGGCAGGGAACAAGAGAGACCTGGCCTGGGTCTCTTGGCGTCAGTGCTCCAGCTCGACAGAGAAGTCCAGCAGCAGATGCTGGGTGGTCATACCTGCTCTGATGCAAAGAAAGCAGGGGCACGAGGCACTAGTGATGGTGGGACATGGGGGCAAAGTGGGTTGTGTGACCGGAGAGTCCCTAGGAGGAGGTGACATTAGTGCGGACACATCACTGCCACGAGATGATGGAGAAAAGCCTCCCAGAGAGAGGAAAGAGCAAGTGCAAAGGCCGTGAGGCAGGAATGAGAAATGGACAAGGGCCAGTGTGGTGGAAACAGAGTGAGTCGGGAGCAAAGGGCACGAGACAGGGTCTGGGGGGCGGGCAGGGGCAGATCTGGTTGAGCCTCGGGGGCCATGTGTGCTGGGTCCTGTGTGCCCTCCAGACCCGCCTCACCACCTCCCCTGCTCCCTGCAGAGGTGCAAGGACAGGGCCCTGTGCCTCCCTGGGCCCTGGCTTCTGTTGGGTCCTGGAGGCAGCAGAGGAGACCCAGGGCGGGAGGGGGAGGAGTGTTCACTCCCCGGCTCCCTCCCCTCGAGCCCCCGTTGGCCTTGGCTGCATGCAGTCTCCTGTGGTCCCAGCTCCTCTGGAGGCCCCTATCCCATGGCTGCCGTGCTCTCAGGGGGTCTGGTAACTGCTCCTTCCCCTGGCCCCTGCAGGCCTGGGATGGACAGGCTCCCTACTGTTGGTAGCCCCACCCCTCCCTGGGTGGCCCAGTAGCCCCTGCGTGTTTCCTGTATCCTGTCCCCGCCTTGGTGATCCGGTGACAGTCCCTCCATTAAACTCCCTTCAGTTACCGTCTCCCAATCGTCCTCCACTCTCTACAAAGACCACACTCCACTCTCTGCGATGAGAGGTCAGATTGCCCGTGAAGTGCAGGGGGAAAGCCACCAGAGAGTTTAAGCAGGGAAGGGACTTTAATGATTCACCTTTCAGGAGGATCCCCCTGGCTGCCATGGAAACAGATGAGAAGAAGAGACAAGAGCGGATGGGGGACCCATTAGGGTCCAGGCGAGTTTAATGAAGTTGGTGCAAGGTGGAGGCAGAGAGACAGGACCAGTTGTAACAGCTACTGAATCCGTGGCTCCCGAGTTTCTGGCCCAGGTCCCGAAGCCCCCAGTGAACAGGAACTCGAGGGCGCAGAAGCGAGAACCCCAAGGAGTCTGGGGCAGGGGGAGAGGAGCTCAGTGTGGAGGGAGGCCTCCCCTGGGAGCAGTGAGTTCTGTAGGAGTGAACCAGGAAGGACAGGGTTGGGTGCACCAGTGGGAGCCAGGAGCTGCCTTGGGTCTTGGGAAAGATCTGCCTTGTGCAAGGACGTCGGGAAGCCCATGCAGTCCCGTGCAGCCTGCATCTGGACAAGGGACCAGTAAGGCACCAAACGACGGCCATAAGTCTCTTCTTTCCACCTAATTGTTTCAGTCTATTAGTGGTGGTGGGAGGGGGCACAGCACAAGGCAGGGCAGTGCCGCAAAGGTCCTCCGTTGCCTCCTAATGGGCCGAACCCAGACATGCATCTCAGACCCCAACAAAGGTCCCGGGTGCCCGCACCCTTCCCTCTGCCCTCCAGCCCTGGGGTCAGGAAGTGGGTGAGATTAGGGGATCTCTGGCGGGCGCAAACGCCAGGAGGTTGGGGTGTCTTTTCCCAGTGGGCCAGTTTTGTGTGGCGGAAGGATTAGCTGTGGGACACTGGACAAGTCTCTCCCCCTGTCTGAGGCCTTGCTTTCCTCCTGTGGGAAACGGGCTCACGCCTGCCTCACAGGACCGATGTGAGCCCTGAGGGAGACGGCACCCACAGAGCCAGGTGCTGGGCCCGGGCCCCAGCAGGTGTCCACGTGGGTGAGCCCTGTCCACCCCACAGAGAGCTTGGCATCGACAGCGCCCCTAGAAGCCAGCCCTGCGTCGTTCTGCCTTCCCCCTAGCCATCTCCGCTCCCCCATCCGACAGTCCAGGCGTTGGCCAGACGGCCACCAAGTCCCCTTCCAGCCTGACGGCGCGGGGGCCCTTATCTCCTTACTGAGCAGCAGCCTCAGCCCTAGCTCTCCCCACCGCACCCCAGCCTCGTGAGCATTCAGAGCCCCTGGGAGCCCCCCCCCCGCTCATCTCCTGGAGCTGCGGGAGGAGAGGGGCCGGCAGTGACCAAGGGCCCGCTGTGTGCGGGCCCTGGGCTCCCAGGGACAGACGCGCCCTGTGCCCTCTGAGTTCGCGTGTGGGCGGGAGGGCAGGAGGCAGAACCCCAGGACGGACACTGGCCATGCCCTCCTCCCCCCCAGAAGCAGGACACTTACCTGGGAGACCCGGGGACAGATGGCGCGGGGTGCACGTGAGCGTGAGGGGAGGCCGCGCTGGCCTTCCGGCCCGTCAGCAGCGGCAATACTTAGACTCCTACAAAACAGGCAATAATTAGACCCCTACAGAAGTCCTCTTGTTTCTCCCCGGGGCCACGAGCTCTTCAGAAGAAGGGCTGTTTCCTGCCAGGTCGCCCCCAAAGACGCGTTTGTCACAGGCTATTGTGTAAATCCGTGTTTGGCCCATTGAAGAGATGTGATTTATCCACTTGACTGGCCTTAACGCTCCTTCTCCAAACTCGCAAAATGTGGCTGCTATTAGGAGTCCAGAGAGGAGCCATAAAACATGCGGGGGCCAGGCCCACGGGCTCTGAGTCGCCTCGGGCTGCAGGGGAGAGTCAAGGGAGGGGCTAGGGGGTCACGCCGCTCCGCACAGGACAGGCGTCAGTCCCCAGGGAGAAAACGTGTGCTGTCAGAGAAGGAAGGGCCAGCTCAGGTCCGCTCCCACCACCAGGCTTACTGAGGCCCTACTATGTGCGGGCCTGGGACGCAGTGGTGAGCGGGGAGCGCCCTGGCCCCAGGGGCCTGAGTCCGGTGCGGGGAGGCAGGAAGGCCAGGAGAATGATGCGGGACAGATGCGGGCCAGACGCGGGGAAGAAAGTACAACAGGATGATGTTCGAAGTCTGGCTCTGGGCAGGTCGGCAATGCCCGTGGGGGGCCGGTGAGTGAGTCTTTCCCAGAAGCAAATCTTGAATCTTCCAGCTGAGGCCTCAACAAGGAGACCAAGCAGTTAGTTCTGCCTGGGGTGGAGGGGAAGGGTTCCAGGGAGGAGGAGACACCTGATCCATGCCTGGCAGATGCTTAGAATCACACCAGGTGGGAGAGAGGAAGTGAATTCCAGACGGTGTAAAAGCCCCCCCCCCACCCGCCCCCCAGCAGAGCAGTACAGGTTTACAGCTCGTTGGGGGAATGTTTATTGTAGCCAGAAGTGGGGCTGCAAGCGACAGACCTGAAATCTGTGCTCAGGAGCTGGGCTGCTATATCCTAAGGCGAGGGACTCCAGAAATGTCAAAGCCGCAAGCAAGCCACACCTCTGAGGCCGCTGCTCCTGACTTGTAACAGCCCTTCCAGCTGGAAAGCTCCAGGAGCCAGACCTGCAGAGGCTGTCGACTTCAGTGGGGTGGAAATTGAACACGCATAGACATGCACTCAGACAGATGTGAGTGTCACGAAATCCTGGGCTTCACAGAGACCAGGGCTGGTGGGGTGGGGGGAGAGCTGGACCTTGGTCGCCAAGGCCTCCTCTCGCAGGGTCCTCCCCGCGAGGGACACAGCCAAGTGCAGAAATTTCCACCCTCCTCCAAACAGCGTCTCACTGGGCTCTGCCCACTCACTGGAAGTGATCGCGGCTCTGGGACCTGCCACTGCTCCTGCCCTGAGCCCTGGCCCAGGGCCCTGGGGAGCAGCCCCGCCCTCCACTCACCCCCCCCCCCTCCCCCGCCGAAAGCCAGCCCCAAACAAGAAGCCCGGAAGCAGCCTCCCTCTCCTATTTTAGATCAACCGGCCAGGCTTCCTTCTGGGAGCAGCAGGCGCTCGTTTCTCTCCTGGGCTCACTAGATCCGTAGGACCCCGCGACTCTCCCAGCAGGCGACAGAGGGAAAAGTTTTCAGAATTTCAGGCTCTTTGATGGAGAAAGTCTGCCTAATAAATGATTGAGAAGAACCCCGGCTTCCTGAGAACTATCGCGAGCAGTGAGGGCGCCCCGTTCTCCCAGCAAAGCAGAGCCTCGGAGCGCTCCGGCGGAGGTTGAGAAAAGCCTCTGCTTAAAGATGAGTCAGGAAAGGCAAGCCAGCTGGGGTGGGAAAAGCCTGGCCACGCCAGGGGAGGGCCGGTGCAGGGAGGGTGCCTGCTTCAGGTAGGGATGTAACCGGACGGTTAGTGATTAGAAGCATACACTCCGACGGACCTGCGTAGGAGACCCTTGTCTGTGCCCATCACACAAGGTCAGAAGCCCACGCTCATCCTTTCTTCCAAATGGCCAGACAGATAGAGAGGCCATGGCCAAAGGCAGCACCAGGTTTTCAGCGGCCCAGAGGAAACAGAGCCTTTCCACCACCCAACATCCAGTCATAGACCCCAGAGAAGGGCTCTGATTGGCCTGGCTTGAACCATGTGCCTACCCCTGCACCAATCACGGTAGCCACGTGGGTCACATGCTCACGCCTCCTGGGGAGCGTGGTCGCTGATTGGCACCCAGACAGGAAACAGGATGTGGGGGCGGGGCAAACAAGAAAGGGCTATAGAGCTGGTAGCAGAAGGGTGGTGTGAGAAGGGGGCAGGGGTGGGGAGGGTTGTTGTGCGGCCCCTTCCAGCCACACGACTCCATACTCCGGCCTTCCAGATTGTTTACAAGGCCCTGGTGCTGTGCTCTGTGTCGCCTTACCTCCCTGCCTTGCCCATGCGTTCAGTCTGCTTTGGATGACTTCCCCGCCACCACGAAGGGAAAGCACAGTCCCTTCTTTAAGTGTCGGGTGTCACCTCCGCTGCTGAGCCTTCAGTCCTGGCCCCGACATCCTGCGTTGCCCTCCCGCAGCAGCCTGGGAAACAGTGCTGACCGTGAGGATGACGGTGACCCTGACGATGATGAAGGTGAACGCGTGCGTGACTTTTCCCATTGTTTCTCTTCTGTTCGCGCCCCCACCCCTGCTGGAAGAACAGACGTTTAATCTTATGCTGCCCTATTTCCCTACTGCCTCGAACATCGCCAGGCACATGATAGCCATCAGTGGTTGTCTTTCAAATGAATCAGCGAAGGAACCAGTTGAAGTTATTGGCAGAACTCGTGTGGAAAGGGCGGCTACTCGCCATGTGCTGGAACCGGGTGCTGGTTCAAGGGTCCCGGGGAGACCTCCCTGTCCCAGATGAAATTCCTCATAGGCATCGTGGGGAAGTCCCTTCCCCTCTCTGACCTCAGTTTCTTCATTTGTGAAATGGAGGGCTGGGCTCCCTGACGTGTAACCTGTTGAGTCATGGAGAAGACCAGCCTTGGGAAACACAGGGCCAACGTTGGGTCCCTGGACAGCCAGCAGGGAGGGCCCTGGGAAACTGAGAAGCACAGGGCAGGGGGCTGGGACAAGAGAAGTTAACAAGTGTATAAAAGAGTAAATCTGCTGAATTTACCATTTGGCTAACATTAGGGGCGCCTGGGTGGTTCAGTCGGTTGAGCGTCGGACTTCAGCTCGGGTCACGATCTCGCGGTCTGTGAGTTCGAGCCCCGCGTCAGGCTCTGGGCTGACGGCTCGGAGCCTGGATCCTGCTTCCGATTCTGTGTCTCCCTCTCTCTCTGCCCCTCCCCAGCTCATGCTCTGTCTCTCTCTGTCTGTCAAAAATAGATAAACGTTAAAAAACATTTTTTTAAACAATTTGGCTAACATTAGAATGCTGTCAGATACTCCCCAAAATTCTAGATAGGCGTTCTGAGCCTTGAATTCACGTTGCATCTTTATGTAGAAATTTCGACCTAGCTCTGGAAGTACGAGAACATCTCGCTGACACAAACCAGTCATAATTCTGGGCACATCTGCATTAGCTAGGGGAAAAATGTTTCGCTAAATCAATTAATAATAAAAGCGGGACTGGAAGCGAGAGTATTTCCCCCGCTAAAATGAGCACATCGTTTTCAAGCCTCTTACTCACAAATCCGTGAGTCTGGACAGGACCTGAAGATCCTCTGACTCATTTCTCTCATCCTGCTCATGTGCCCTGTGCCCGGATGAGCTGTCAGAAATAGGGAACAATTACGAAGCAACTCCCGTGTGCTAACAACAGGGCTGAGCCCTTCGAAACCTTAAATATCCTCTCTTCCAGGAAGCCCTCCCTGATCATCCTATCAGCGGTTCCCTCCTCCTGCACCACAGCATCTGCCCAGCCTCACACAGTTTTACCTTCTTCCTAGTCTTTGGCATGGCCTGAAATCAATCTACTCCCCCTCCAGAATGTCAACTCCTGCAGGGAGGAACCCCTGTCTGTCTTTCTCAAAGTCGAATTCCCAGCGCCCAGAGCAGTGATCGGTGCACAGCTGGGGCTCCATAACCATGTGTTCAACACATCAATGAATGAATGTTTCAACGATTTCCATTTCCCCAAGCCCTAACCTCACCCGTGGCGCTTTCCAATAAATGTTTATAACGGGTAAGAAACAAGGTAGCCGCATGTGGCGCAGAATATATCGTGAGCCAGGAGCGGGGTTTTATCTTTACCTCGTGGACAAGTTTTCCTGAGTCATTTGAATGTGTGAGGAGGCCACAGCCTCCCCCACAGCAGCCACCTCTCCTGCACAGGGTCCTTGTGGAGGGGGGCAGGGGGGTGACAGGGTAGATCCTGGCCCACCTGCCTGCTGGAGAGCCAGGTTTTGGACCTAGCTTCTCGCCTCACCTGATCGCATTCACACAGACGTGAAGAGGCACCAAATGCTGAATTCACTGAGATTTCTCCGTCCTGCGGTTCCTACTGAAAATGATGCCTCTCACCTGTCTTTTTTTCCTCCTCCTAAAGTGTCAAGTAAGCCTTTTCTAGAAGCACTGAATGGAAATAAAGGGGATGAGCGGATTATTTTATTCCATTGAAAGGTAACCTGGAGCGAATGGAAGTAAACAGACCCATGAGGCAACCTCACCCCTGCCCCTTCGCCCTCCAGGCCCCTGCCCTCCTGCTCCCCTTCCCGCTCCTCAGGGGCTCCTGGGAGCTCCCCACACCGGGAGAAGTCTTGCATCCACCAAAGCCCCTGCCGAGGCCTGCCTTCCAGAAGCCTGCTTCCTACATTCACTGGCTGGAGGCCAGTTGCCAGGGAAAGGCTCTGATCTTCTGCAAAGGACAATAGAGGAGCGCCCCGGAAAGAAGGCGGGAGCCCCTCAAGCCTCAGCTTGGGATGACTCTGCCGACGCTCCTGTCCTTGAACCCCCACGTCACAGGGAACCTACACGAGGGGGTCTGCTCCGCTCTTTCCGGGATTCAGCTCACCTGCACGGGGCGACTTTGCAGCCGGACAACTTTTGAGAGCTGATTCTGCAGCCCCAGCCTAGAGGCAAAGCTGAGCGTGAGGACAGGATGGCAAAGGCAGTCTGGGTAGAGGGCCGATGTAGGCGATGGCACGGAGGTGTGCAAAGCAGGACGTGTGCAAGGAAGCAGGAAAGAGCTCCGTAGAGCCGGAGGGAGGGAGGGACATGGAAAGAAAGGTAGGGGCAGGCAGTGAGGCTGCAGGCTTTGACCAAGGACAGATTTGAAATGCCAAGCCTGGCACTCTGGAGACCAAAGATACTTTCCTGAGGGGTCTCCTCTCAAGTGGCTCAAGGATTGGGTGGCCAGACTTGGCAAATAGACATGAGGGACTGTCAGTTACACTGAATGGCAAACAATGAATACTTTTCTTTTTCCTGTTTATTTTTGAGAAAGAGCATGAGCAGGGAAGGGCAGAGAGAGAGGGGAAGAGAGAGAAGCCCAAGCAGGCTCCACACTCAGTGCCGAGCCCGACACGGGGCTGGAACCCACGAACCGTGAAGCCATGACCTGAGCCGAAGTCAGATGCTCAACCACTCAACTGCTCAACCAGCTGAGCCACCCAGGCTCCCAACCCTTTACTTATTCTGTCCGCCTCTGTAAGGACGGTGTTGTTGGATTTTTTTCCTAGGGCCTGCAGACCTCGGGGAACCCTCCGCCTCATGCAAATAAATAGGTGCTAACTCACTGCCAGTTGCCAAGGGCCCTCACCCCAGGGAACTTGCCCGCAATTGGAGATATCTTCAACACCCTATTGATGGCTTTACCCCATTGCTCGGGGACATAGAGTGTAAGGCACCGAGTTACCCGGGTTTGAGCTGTGAGGCCACGATCAAAGCGGGAAAGAGGCGGGAGGGAAACCGTGCAAGAAGGTGGGCTTTCCGATGAAATTATGGTTATTGTCCCCCCCGGTAGCATTTCTTCTGTGCCTCCATGGCAGACGGCTCTCCGAGTAGCAGCAGATGTGTATTTCACGAGGACACTGTCGTCAACAGATCAGTGATGCTCTCGGAACCGCTGTACGGGGCCACGGGGGTGGGTGAGCCTGGTAAGAAGCCTGGAAGGGTCCGGCTACAATTAGACAGCTGCCCGCAGAGGCGGGGTTCGCAATCACAGCGCATCGATCTCCAAAGCGATGCTCCAACCGAGGGAGTTTCCTGGGTCTCCGTGTTCAGCCCTTGTGGAGAAGGGCCTTCGGTCATGAAGTGGTTCCCTGTCTGGGGAAATGGAGCTTTTCAAAAGCAGACTGGGGGGGGGGGGGGGGGGCGGGGGTTGGCCGATCAAAGGGGTCGGGGGAGGTGGAGGGTGTCAGAGTCTGTTCATGCTCCTTTAACCCAGAGCTTCATTGTCAAGCTCTGAGGCTCCTAAGGAAAAGCAAAGGCCCACGTGTGGGGCGTCAGCCTCTCTGGCCTCCATTGTCCTCATCTGTAAAATGGGTACCTCATCCACGGGTACCACCCGATGGTCCCTCATCAGGGGGTGGTTCTGAGGATTTAATGACTGAGTTGGTGCAAAATGGTTGGCAGGGGGCCTGCACAAAGGGACCCCTCGCCATCTGAGGCCTTTGCTGATGTCTTTTACTAAACACCCTCAACATCACACACGGCGCCGTGTACTGCCCTTACCTAACTTCGTAGCCACCTTAGGAGGCGTGGTTTCCCTTAAGCTCCTGAGGAAGGTGTTGAACGTGTTCCAAATCCGCTGGGAAGCGGCAGGTCCGGGTGGGTGCCAAGCCCAAGTCTGTCTGATGCCGGAATCCACGCGTCTGGACTCACCCCGGCCATGTGAGCTTCTCCTCCTCTTCCTCCCACATCTGCACGCCCAGGTCAACTGCTCACAGCTTCTCCGTCCGCTGGGCCTTCCCACCTCCGTGGGGCACCGGCGGGCCCTTCCCCGTGTCTGATTTCTGGGAGTCCGTCCATCGGTTGGGACAGGGCCCCTCCCCAGTTCTGGGGCTCACCCTCACCCACCGCACTGACTGTCCCTGCCTCAGCATCTCGCCCTGGCCTCCCTATGGCTTTGCTGATCCTTCTGAGGGCACCACGGTTCTGGGAGAAGAGGACTGGGCTTTGGGCCAGGCGAACCTGGTTGCCCATCCCAGCCCAGTGGCGTCCAAGTTCTGCGATCACTGTCAGTTCATTTAATTGCTGACCCTCGGTCTCTTGAGATAGTCACGTCCTCAAGTCCACCGGGATTGAATAGGAAGAAAATTAACAGAGTGACCGTGTTGAAACGTTACGCCCCCTGGGTGCAGGCAGGGTGGGAGGGGATGTGAAGAGGGAAATGAGGCCGAGTCATTACCCTTCCGGCCCCCAGGGCACCTGGGGTAGTCATACATTTTGCCAAACATTTTCACATCTCCCCCTTACAGGCCCGTGGTGGGACTCAGCTTTGTCCCCCGTGGCTCAGTGGGACCAGGCGACTAGTTCCGCTCAATGAGTTGTGTGAGCAGAAGTGACGTGTGTCACTTCCTTGCTGAGCATTTAGTATCCGGTACAAAACCCCCTCGGAGCCGTCTTCACCTCCGACATAGTAGCTACTTTGTCACCCCGGGTCCGTGGGTGGCCCCAATGAGCAGAGCCACACCCACCCAACCCACAAAAGACATGTAGAATTAATAAGCAATAAATATATTTTTGTGGGGGGGTTGTTTAAGGCACTGTGATTCGGGGCCGTTTGTCACAGAGCAGAGCCTTGCCTGGGCTGACTGATACAGTGCTCAGCACGGACAAGGCATCAACCCAGCTGTCCTCCGTGAGTGGCTATTGAATTAAGCACAGTGCACGAGCTGGCCCACTGATGCTGCTCCGACAGGGCCAGGGACGGGACAGCAGTGACGACAGGCCTTGGTGTAGCCGTTGAGGAGAAGGGACAGGAGCACATAAGTCCCCCGCCCCGCTCTGCAGCCCACCAGAGCCCCGGTGAAGACAGCACTAAGTGACCCAAGGTACGTGGTCTTGGTGAGTCAAACCATGGAGGCCGGAAAAATCCAGGCAAGAACAGTCATGCAGGCTGCACCCCCCACAGGGGCTCAGACCACCTGCCCTCAAAACAGCCAGAAAGTGACATGGAGCTTTGGGTCGCTGGTTTCCAACCACCAAACTCCAACATAAGTTTGTTCTCCCTCCTTCACCTCCCCTCCATGAAAGCCAGGCTCTGAGAACGTCACCTGCCCGGGAGTTCAGAACAGGGGCTCTGGAATAGGTCCTCTTGGCCCGGCAGCGCCTAGCTGTGTGACGTGAGACAAGTCCCTTTGCCTCTCTGAGCTGCGTTGTCCTCAGCTGGAAAATGGAGATAACTACACCCAGCTCAGGGGTTTCTAGGAGGACTCAGGGAGTGGGCAGTAGGGGGCTTTGCGTAGGGCCAGCACACCTAAGGGCTCAACGAGCCTGAGTCAGATGCCTCAGGGAGGCCTTGGGCTCAGGGAGGCAGGACCAGAGACAGTCTGACTTTTTCAAGTCATTTTGTTTTCTTGCTTACACATCGCCACAGTTTAACATGGGAAAAAGCGCAGAGAATGACAAGACGCCAGAGAGGCGCCTGTTCGAGTGCAGATATAGGAGCACGTGCCAGGCCGGGGTGCAAGGCCCAGCTCTGCCCCTGTCTCCCCACGTCGCTCTGGGCCAACCCCTCCACCCTTCGCTCCCCTCTGAAACGGGGCTCACATCAGAGCCTTGATCGTGGGCGTGTCTGAAGGCCAGATAAGCGTCTCTACCAGGCGCTAGACGTGGGGCAGGAGCACAGACACCAGCTTTCTAAAACTGCAGACAGGTTTTGGAACGTATTAGACAGTGAACTGGACCCATTTTGATTGATGAGCTAGAGTGTGCCCGCAGGGCAGGAGGAGGGTGGGGAAGGGTCGCCCTGGCTTGTCCCACCGGGAACTTGGAGATTCAGTGGGTGGGAGCGAGGCCGTCCACAGCTAGCTGTCTGCCTGGCGGTCACAGGGAAGACACGCGAATATGTTCTATGGGCTCCAGGAAAAGAGTTAGCACAAAAGGGGTGGATGGGGCCGGGATTGAGCCTACGGCGTGGAGGAACTTTCTGAAGTCCTCCGTGGCTTCTCTGACTGCCATGCCCAAGCTCCCCAGCCTGGCAGCATCGGGCCCTGCCTCCTCTCTGAGCCAGCCCTTTGTCCTCCAGCCACTGGGAGGCCCCGCACTTCCCTCCCCTGCCTGCACCCCTGCCTTCACCCCTGCAGCCCCTCTCTTCTTGCCGGTTAGCTCTCACTGGTCCTCCAGGAACCTCCTCAGAGCCCCTCCTCTCCAAGCCCACCTCCCAGTCACTGGAAGAGCTCCGGAAATGTTTGCTGCTATTTTTTTTTTTTAATTTTCTTTTACTGTTTTCTTTATTTTGAGAGAGAGAGACAGAGTGCGAGCGGGGGAAGGGGCAGAGAGAGAGGGAGACACAGAATCCGAAGCAGGCTCCGGGCTCCGAGCCGTCAGCACAGAGCCCGACGCGGGGCTCGAACCCACGAACGGTGAGATCGTGACCTGAGCCGAAGTCAACCGACCAAGCCACCCAGGTGCCCCTGCTGCCATTTTTGTAATTATTATTATTTGTTTTTATTTGAGTGTGGGCGACACACAATGTGACATTAGCTTCAGGTGTACAACTTAGCGATCGGACGTGAAACATTATACTGTGCTCACCACAAGTAGACCTACCGCCTGCCCCCATTCAACACTATTACGGCATCGCTGACCGGATTCCTCGTGCCGTGTCTTTGATCCCCAAGGCTTCCCCATTCCGTAACTGGAGGTCTGCCTCTCTCGCCCCTTCACCCATTTTGCCCATCCCCCCCCATCCCCCTCCTCTCCGCCACCAAAAGTTTGTTCTCCAAGTTCACAGGTACTGCTGTTACGATCTCTAATTGGTTAGTCCTAGGCTCACAGTTGGGTGAGGAACTCAACCCCCCTGACGCCCCATGTCCCAGGGCTATGGAGGGAGGAGTGATAGGAGAAGCATCTTGGTCAGGACTGGTTCCAGGTGTGGAGCTCTAGAACCTGCCAGCTGTGACCCAGCCCACCGCCCCCCCAACCCCCGCCACCATCAGGGCCCGAGGGACCCGTAGGGGGTGAGGCATTCATTTGCAAGAGAGACGGTTGGTTATTCCAGAAAGGGCGCAGGGGAAGGCAAAATAAGTCACAGCCCTCCCACCTGACTGTGTAAGCATTATTGATTTGAGGCGGGAGTCACGGTGTTGCAGGTGTATTGATTGAACCAGGCGGGGTCTTTCCGGGTGCTGTGAGCTGCATACATAACTAGTTCTGCCCCTGCCCCCTCTCCCCCCACCCCGACCCCCGGCACATCGGTTACAGGATTCAAGGCGCCCAGAAGGCTTCAATGGGCATGGTCTCAGCTGCTGGCTGGGGGCAGGGAGCAAAGCAGGCGTGTCCGGGAGTGTCAGTGGCACCCGAAGCAAAGACAGTGCTCAGCCTGATGTGCCCCGTTTTCCAAGAGGGATGTGGGTGCTGAGATCAGCAATGCAGGCAGCGGAGAAAGAACGCGAAGGAAACGGACAGCATTCTCCGCCCACACGGAGCTTCCGTTCTGTGTAGTACAGTGACTCTGCTCATTACCCAAGTGAATCTCCTCGCTCCGGAAGATGTACTCTTTGAGGTCAAGGTACAGATCCGCTTCCCTGGGATAGAGCTCTACGCTTGGCACATAGCAGGTGCCTACTGATTTCATAAAGTCTCCTAGTTCCTTCCTTCCTGCCTGGGAGCGTGCTGTCCGAAGGGGGCGGGGCCCAGAGTGGCCACCATCAAACGCTCTCACCCCACTGGCCTGGTTATGGGGTCCCCACTTGGAGGAAGGGGAACCATGTCCTTTCCCATCCCTCTGGATTTGTCACCATTTTGCACTCTGAACACCTGCCAATAAAGATTGTCTACACTAAAAAAAAAAAAAACAAAAAAACACCAAAAACCAACCAACCAACCAACCAACAAAAAACTGTGCCTCCTGGAACATTCAGACTATAAATATCAGAGATGACGTGGGAGCTTCTGAGGCCCAGGGAGGGAAAGCAACTTTCCCAAGGCAGCACAGCAAGGGTCCGGCCCATCGGGGACTGAAACCGGGTGGCCCTGTTGCTCAGTGCCGGGGGGGCGGGGGAAACTCTGCCGGCCCTGCTCTCATCCACTGGCACGTCCAAGGCTGCGGAACAGCGATTTTATTAGAGCGTAAAAACAATTTATTTTCCCCTAAAAATAACTGAAAAATAAATGACCGAAGAAGATACCCAAATGTTTATAAATGCGCTAAAACCGCGTTATCAGCACATCAAGTGCAGAGGCGGAAGCAGGAGAAGAAGCCTCTGGGCCCCCCAGGCAGCGCCGGGCCCCACAGGCACCCGCTAAACCCAGTGGGAAACCATGAGCCCGACCCCGGAAAGTGAGTTTCAGATGCCTTCGCTCTTCCAACTGCGCACAAAGAATAGAAGCCGGAGCCTACGACGTCTTGTACACGTGCCAAACGTTGCATCTTTCACAGAACATCACAAACAGCTTTTACTCTAAGGGCAAAAGCTTGGCCGCTTCTCGAGGAGAGCTGGACAGGTTCTGACCTGACCTAGAGAGAGAGAATGTGGTCTAAAACAAGGCGAAAAAGCATATAATTTACTGCAACTCGACCGCATCTGACGCAGATTGGCGCTTTTACCTCCTGGTCTGAATCCACCCACAAACCACCCAAAGCCTAGCCCTGCGCCCGCTCCGCAAATATCTGCTGAGATCAAACCCCCTCTGTTTAGCTGGACCTGTCCGATTCATTTGATGGCAGATCAGGGCCACTCTGCCCAGTGGCATCGATCAGCCAGGTGTGACAGCGTCTGTCTGAGTGGTTACCTGCTTGCCCAGCATCCCCGGCGGCGTTGCCTGCAGCCTGAGGAAGGAAGGAGCCACCCACCAGCCTTCTCCAGCAGGGGGCAGGCGTGTCCTAGGCTCACGGGGTATCAGAAGAGCAGGCACTGAGGGGCGCCTGGGTGGCTCAGTCAGTTAAGCCTCAGACTTCAGCTCAGGTCATGATCTTGCAGTTGGTGGGTTCGAGCCCCGCATCGGGCTCTGTGCTGATGGCTCAGAGCCTGAAGCCTGCTTCAGATTCTGTGTCTCCCTCTCTCTCTGCCCCTCCCCCACTCGGGCTCTGTCAAAACTAAAATAAACATTAAAAAAAATTATTTTTAACAACAGAAAAAAGAAAAGAAGAAGAGAGGGCACTGAGCCTCTCACGGGGGGCGGAAGGGGGGGCCAGACCCGTCCTCCCTGCCGTGTAGGAGATGATGCTGAGGTTCCACAGACGGGGCGCGAGCTTTGAGTCTGCAGATGTGGGCTCACATCCTTCCCCTCCCCCCTCCTCACCGCACGGCCTTCACGGGTCTCTCTGACCCTCAGTTTCCTGGTCTGTAAAATGTAAAATAATGCAGGCCAGGCGTGAGGACAAAATAAGATGACCTCCGAAACAACTTGCTTGGTCCATGGCACTTGCATAACAAATGTCGCTCTTTTTTCCCTCCCCTCTCCGTGGTAAGAGGAATTGTGCCCCACCCCGGCGATGTCCCCACGCTACCCCCTGGCGCCTACGAGCATGTCGTGGTCCGTGGCGAAGGGGACTTTGCAGAGGTGATGAGGGTTATGGCCCTTGAGATGGGAGATCATCTCTAATTACAGCGGGAGGGCCCCATCCAATCACATAACGGTAAAAGTGGAAGAAAGAAGCAGAGAGACGAGAAGGATGAAGGATTCATCTTCATGAATCCTTCGCACTGTGGCCGGATTCGCAGAGGAAGGGGCACAGGACTCAAGGGCGTGGGGGCTACAGAAGCTGGGGACACCCTCAGCTGGCAGCCAGCCAGGAAACGGGGACCTCGGTCCAATAATCACCAGGAACTGAATTCTGCCAACCCCCCCCCAGTGAGCCAGGAAACAGATCCTCTCCTAGAACCTCCAGCAATGAGATGTCACCCTGCCATTTCTTTATTGTAGCCTTCTGGGGACGGCATCCGACCTACCACCCGAGGGACTATAAGATACTAAAGTGTGTAGTTTTGAGCTGCTGAGTTTGTGGCGATTCGTTACAGCAACAACAGAAAAACGAATACGTCCTCTCCCGGGCCCAAATTCTCAATGCCAGCTACGCCCCAGGCACAGGGTGTGTGCACCGTTTCCCAGACCTGCCCTGTCCTTAGTGGCTCTGTCCACGCAGGTGCCTCAGTGCTTTTCCTCTCCCTGGAGAACTCTTATTCACCCTGCAAAACCCATCCTACCATTCACCCACTCTCCGCAGGGCTCCGGTGCGGTCTGTGCGTGTTGGGCGAGTCCGGCCCAAGTGGCCAGCGCCTGGCAGTATTTGACATTTACTTTTCCGTGTTCTTAGGGCCAAATTTCTCGGGCACCCCGGTCCTGCTTGGCCTGCTCGCGTGCTTGGCTGGCCCGCGGGGTCTGGGCCTGCTTTGCCCAAGTAGGCGAATTTATTCAGGGCTTGGGCAGCAACAGGCCGTTGGCCAGCCAACCTTAGCCACGTCCTCCAGCAGCAGCTTCAGCAGAAATAAAGGAGAGGTTTCGTTCTCCACCCGCCCCACTCCTGGGCCTTTCCTTCAACCGGTTCCCAACTCAGGAAGGGAGGAGGAGGGACGCGGGTGTTCTTTGTGCACTCTCTCAAACCCCAACGGTGGTGCCCGATGAGATGCAGGGAGAGAACCCTAGGTCCTCCCACTTCCTGCCGTCTCCACCCCAGCCACCCTGCTCTCGAATGCACTGGAACCCACAAGCAGGCCCCTTAACGGGTCTCTTCGCTGTCAGTCCCCCTCCCTGCTTCCCCTGCGCTCAAGTACCCTCCCCTGGGCACCTGTGTCTGCGGAAACAGGAAATGCTGAGTCCCTGTGGCCAGGAGGATGACGGGCGAACCTCCACCTGGCGCTCCAGGCCCCTCCTGCTCTGACTCCCGCAGCCCCGAGCAGATGCTGTTTCCTCCTCCCCTGACCGCACAGCCTTCCCCTGCACCCGGGCCTCTGCAGGCCGGGCCCCTAGGGCTCGGGGTCCCCTCTTCTCTGGCGAATCCGCTCACCCTCTGGGACTTAGCCCAGAGGTGGCCCCCGCAGAGCCGACCCGACCTCCCCATCCGGGAGAGGGTGTCCACTTTGCCCCAACAGTAAACTCCACCTGTAATCGTTCCGGAGCTTCACGCCCATACACCGGGAGCAGGGCCAGACTTTCTCCTCTGGACCCCAGCTCCCCCTGCAAACCTGCCCCCTTCTGGCTGAACCAGGCCCTCAGGGCCGTCTACACCAGCAAGGCCTGCCAGCCCTCGGTTCTCAGACGCCGATGTTCAAGGGCACCTGCACGCCAGGATGTAGCGCTTCTAAAGACCCTGCTAAAGTCAAAAGAGACACATAACCTGAGACCTCTTCGCTGACCTCTTGGTGCCCGAGTCTAGATGCTTCTAAAGACCCTACTATGGGCAAGAGACACACATCAGCTGCACTGTCCGCGACTGCTCCAAAACCAGCCCCAGCAGCTCTTAAGTCAGGAGCCTGGGAGCATCCACACGGGCCTCAGGAGGGGGACAAAGCGCCCTGGTTGCGAATCCTCAGCAAACACGGCGGCCACATGTCAAAGCCCCTTGCGCCCCTGCAGGCTCCTTTCTATGTGAAGGATGTGGAGAAGTTGGGGAAAAGCAGACAGGGTGAGCCCGAGCCTACGAGGAGGGCCCCGGGTGGAGGCCGAGGGAGCACAGCCAAAGCCTGGACCACAGGTCCGTGGGCACCCCAGGCCGGGCAGGATTTTACCGCTGAGCCGTGCAGGACCATGAGACACAGAGGAGGGCAAGAAGCATCTTCGCCGGCTGTGACGAGGCCCACCGGTGGGCGCACACCGCCCGTTCCTGGGTGGCCTGTCGGGGGGCGCCCGGTGCAGGGGCTGACAGGCCTGGGTTTGAATCTGGCTTGGCCATCTCCAGACGGGAGGCCTGGGAGAGTCCCGTGGCCTCTCTGAGCCTCAGTTTCCACGCTGGGGTCAGTGTGGGAGGGGCTGCAGGAGGCAGGGCAGGAGCTGGGCTCCCAGGGCCTTGCACACACGCAGGTGGGGTCTTTGCTTTAGGGGCAGCGGAGCTTCCGAGGGGCTCTGAGCAGCCAGAGGACAGGAGGCCCCTGCCTTTCGGACTAACTACTCGGGTCCTGTGGGCTGTGTGGACAAAAGGGTGAGACACTGTTGGAAGCTTAGACCCCTGACAGCTCAGTGACCACCCAGAAATGGCAGCAAATGTCAGGGGGCAGAGACAGCAGAGCCGGGCCGGACAGGCCAGTGGCTCAGATGTCCAGATGTCACCCGCCTCCCACCCATCAGAGCAGCACCGACCCCCCCCCCGTTCCGTGCCGTGCAGGTGCGCAACCCGGACCCGGCCCCTCCCAGCCACCTCCCCGCTGTGTCCTTACCACCCCCTTTCAGCGAAGGGGAAACTGAGGCTCAGAGGAACCATAGATTGGGAAGGACCTGGGAGAACCGCCCTCCAAGCCCACACCCATTTCACAGAGGGGGATACTGAGGCACAGAGATGGGCCATGGCTTGCAGAAAAGAACCGGCCTAATGCAACCCTAAATGGAATATCTCAGGCAAAACCCCTGGTGTGGGCCACGCATGTGCCCGAGTTTCCCCTCTGCTTCCCCGGCCCCTCCAGGGCCACCATGTCTGAGCTCTGGCTGGGGACCATCCTGAGCATCCTCAGGACGTAACTGACACGTGGATGGATGACACCAGCAGTCAGTCCTCCCAGCTCCTTGTGTCCCCAGCCGTCTGGAGCCGGCAGCCTGCACCCCAGGTGTGGAGGGAGCCTCTGGAGGACTTCCGGCCCAGCCATCCTCCGCTGGCTCCCAACGCCCAGCTGTGTCCCCAAGACTCTGAGGGCAGAAGCCAGGCTGGGTCCCCACCCCTCCCAGGACCCAGATCCCAGGAACCCGGGCGAGTGTCGGTCTCCGCTGGGGGGAGAGGGGGCCAGCTGGGAGCGAGGAGGGCTTTCTGCTCCCGGGCCACACAGGGAACCAGAATTCCCACTGTCACTGGGGAATCTGGAGAAGGGAACAGGGGTGGTGAGGGGCGAGGTCATGTAGGGCCAGGTTGGAGGGACAGGGGGAAGCAGGGATGCTCAGGAAGGGCTGCCGGGTGCTGCCCCGTGGGCCCCGGACACCGGCCAGGACTACAAGGGGGACCCAGAGAGGTCCAGCGTTAAGATTCCCTGGAGCCTCGAAGGCATCGCCTTGCCCACACTCCGCTCAGCCGGCCCCTCGTCCCTGGAAAGGGCAGGTCGTCGTCTGACCCCCCCCCCCAAGAATGCGCAGACACCTCACTCCTTTGTCACAGCGCCTGGAGGGAGGAACCCGTGGGAATCCTCTCTGCTGCTGCTGCTTCTCAGGTGCTCGGCTGGGTGACAGACGACGATGTCCAGGTGAGTCGTAGGCCTGTGAGAAGGGAACGCCCGCTGTCCCCTCCTCTGTGGCTAGGGTGTGTCACCAGAGGCTCCTCTGTGCCCGTCCTCCTTAGAAGCTGCCCCATGTGCCCCGGGCCCCATTTCACCTATTACAGGGGCAGACCCCCCAGGTGGCCTCTTCTAGAAGGTTCCTAACTCCACTCCCATCAGGGGAGCCTGGACGCTGCCCCTCCAAGAGGCAGACCGGACCTGAGTCTAAAGGCAGCAGCCCTTACAGCCATCCGGTCCACCTTCCTTTCCCCCGTTTTTCAGAGGGGAAACTGAGGCTCAAAAAGGAGAAGGGGTCTCTCAAGGTGCCCCTGCAGTTTGGGGACGAGATGTCTCTTTTTCTCTCCCTCTCACACCTCCCTCCTTCTCCCCTACTTTTTCTTCTTGCTGTCTCATATCTGGGTCTTGCCCCAGTCACACGGGGGACCCTACTGTGTTGTGATCGCAAGGCCTTGGGAGTCGGGCAGACCTGGTTCCAATCCCAGCCCCGCCGCCTCCCGGCCTTGCCGTATGATGGGGTCTCTGAGCTTCTCGGAACGTCAGTCCCTCCTTGGGAAACGGGGCTAATCCAAAAGAGACAGAAAGACGGAAAAAGTGCCACTTGGGACACAACCAGAACCAGGCCTCCTGACCCCTCTTCCTCAGCTGCTGTGGTGACGAAGGACCTCCTGTGTTTTGGACTTTTCCTGGGTTGTGTTTAAAAGCCACGTGAAGGAGACTGAGGGCATTTTGCTCATTTTAATACCTACAAAGGGGACAGTATGGGCTCGGTGACTGCATGGCAGTGACAGAGTCATTTTTCAACTCCACCCAGGGTAACAGCCCCCTCCCCTTGCCACTTGCCTCTCCCTGAGCTTCTGCTCATTTGGGAGAAGCAGGACCTTACCCAGATGCCCCCCCCCATACCAGTGGCCCCTGACACCCGTCCTGGGACTCAGGGGATGGGGAGGAAAGAAGAGGCAGATCTGGAATGGCCCGTCAGTTCTCCCGCTCCTCCCTGTCAGAAAGGTCCGTCCCAACCAGCGCTTGTAAAGAGGCGGGAGGCAGCATCCCGTGTTCCGTGCTGCGCGGCTGGCCTTTCACTGGGAACCAATCCCTCTCCGGTGCCAGGCAGCTCGGGGATCCTCCAGCGACCACAGCGACGCCCGACCCAGGGACGGCCAGCCCGTGCCACTTCCTGGCAGAGTGACGGGGGTGAATGGTCTCGGGTGGTTAAGGAAGGCCTCCTGGAAGGACGTGACATCGGAGCTGAGACAGTCAGAGAATCGCAAGGCTGATCCTCCGGCCCGGGGTCACCACCTGGAACCTTCCCGAAGTCGGGGCGTGACTTGTTCAGCGGACAGGAACACAGCAGGGGACACGGCCTCAGCCTCAGAGCTGAGGGTCCGTGGGGAGGAGTGAAGACGGAGCGTAAGCTGAGAGCCGGAGTCCCATCTGGGGGCGGAAGGTGCCTGGCTCCAGCCGAGGGTCCAGGCCACAGCCGACGCGGCCAGACCTCTTGATTTTTCAGGAGGACAGGAAATCAAATTTTTATGTGTGATATTCCAATGTTTAGACTCTTTTCCAGAAGACATTTTGAGGGAGAAACAGAGCCCACCCTCCAACCGGATACATCCTACAGGCCACCCTTTTAGAGCGCCTGCCCTAGTCCGACATCCACACTTTACGCAAGGGAATGAATGGGGCTTTGCTGCCTCTGTCTCTCCTTCTCTCCCAGCCTTTGGCACCCCATCTCCATCCCCCGCCTGGCTCTCCCCCCTCCTCCCCCCTCGATCCCTGCCTCCTCCCCCCCTTCTATGCCGGGTTTATTTTCAGAACCTCGGAATCCTTCCCAAGCCTCTGACATTTACTCTTTGGAATCAGGAAATTTTCTATTTCTCTCTCCCAGGGCGGGGCTGGCGGAAAAGGTTTCCCCAGGGATCTTACCTGCCCCTCTGGAGGTGAAGTGCCGGGGGCAGAGCTGGCTTATGTCAGCCCAGCACGGATTGTGTCAACCAGCAACTATTAGGCACCCGCTATGCACCAGGCCCTTTTCGTGAGCTACGAGCCACTCAGTGCATTCAAGAAGCCCGCAGGATTGGGTGACTGTCGGTTGAATGGGGCAGGCGGGTAACAAGTCTAAGGTCACCTGGCAAGTGAGAAGAGCAGGGATGAAACCACACCTCTCGGGCTCCAAAGTCCACTTCCTTCCTCTCTGCTCTGCCTTCGGGTGCTGGCGCCCTTGGGCAGAAGGAGAATTTGGAAGGGAGCCATTCCAGAAAGATAACTTCAAAAACAAAGGCACCAAGTTAGGAACAGTAGCAGGGGCTAGGGTAGGGGGGAAGGTCAAGTCCAGGAGCAGGAAGGGACCAGCTCAGCTGCAGAGGTGGACTTGGCCCCGGGCAGGTCAGGGCTCTTTGATCACGAGTGGCGGGAAAGCCAGCTCACCCTGGCTGAGTTTGAAGAGAAACACATTGGCTCCTCCGAGCGGGTGGTCCCAGGGTGACGCCAGCAGGGGTTGGGGGAGAAGGGTTGTAGCACCACGTCGGCCAATCTCACCGTCCTCACCAGCCACATCGGGGCCTGGAGGAGGGTAGACTAGGTGGTTAAGGGCCTAGGCGTTGAGCCAGAGAAGCGCATTCAAGTCCCTCTTCCGAACGGGCGGCCACCATGAGGGGGAGACAGCACCCAGGGCAGGGTGAGGGTGGGGGGAGTGGGGCAGGAGGCGCGGAGGGCGGAGGGAGGGCGGTGCTCAGAACCCGGCATTTCCAGCTGGTCTTGAATGTTGCAGATTTCGAAATGCAACGCACAAAAAGAGAAGATGCTCCATTGAAATGGAGATGTGTTACGGTGGGCATAAAGGGAAGGAGCTAAAACTGCATTTCCTTTCAAGACATGCTTATGTCACTCCTAAAAGCAAGTCCCCTAATGAAAGCAGCCCCGATGCTCACTGGGAACGGTGGGGAGGAGGGAGCACCGGGCTCCCGGGTGGAAAGATTCCAGCAGTGATGTGTCCGGTCGCTGGGGGTCCCAGCCGCTCGGGGACACCGCCCTCCCGGAGAGGAGGGGAGCCTGGAAGGAGCCAGGAGCCCCGCCGACACCAACTTGCCAAAGTGACCCTGGGGACATCACTCAAGGGCTGCGAGCCTCCTTCCTCACCCGCCTCCAGCAGCCACACTCATGCCCAACCTCCCTCCCGGGGCAGAAGGCCAAGGGCCATGGGGCAGCTGTGTGCCAGGGCAGAGGAAGAAGGGGCTCCAGGACGTAGTGACGTGGCAATTACCTGGTGTTAGCTACAGGTGCCCTGCGCCCCTGCGGGAGGCCGCAGCACCCAGGGCTCTCCTCCGACATCGCCCCCTCCAGGCAGCCTTCCTCCAGGCGGTGACTCAGGGCCCAGGGAGGAGGGCGGCCCCTTCCCGCCTCTCAGGAGCTGGTGACCCCTACGCAGGACAAAGGGCGAGTCTGTGGGGTTGTTCAGTGGTGAAGTCGGCGAGGGGGGAGGGCAGGAGACTCACGGCTCAGCAGGGATCACCATTTCTCCACGCGGGGTCACTCATCGATCCCTCACAGCAAACCCACACCATCCCCATTCTGCGGATGAGGCAACTGAGGCTGGGGAGGGCCGCGGATGTCACACAGCAGGAGAGTGAGGAGGCAGGGCTCAAACTCAGACCTCCCGGCTCCGAAGCTGGTGCCCGGGTCAGCCTCGCACTGAAGGTCCTGATAAGGGGGCATCTCCCCTCCAGCCTGCGTGTTCCGTTAGGACAGCGGCTCCACTCCGTGCACCTCTGTGTCCCTGTTGTGCTGGTTCCCAAGCTCCAGCCCCACGACCCCCTGCGCCAGCCTCCCCTGGGGAGCTCTTTAAAGAGTCAGGTTCCTGGGCCCCTCCCGCGGCTGCTGCGTCAGTGTCTCTGAGATGGGGGCCCTACATGCAGTTTTTAAAAACTTCCCAGGGGAGTTGGGTCCAAGCACCAGGGCCCTAAAACCCTAAACGCCACTCCGTCTGACCACGTCTTGGGGCCTGAGGGGCAGGCACGGTTCTGAGTGCATCTCAGGGGCAGGTGCAATCATGAACTTCTACATTCGCACAGGCTACGTCCTCCGCCCAAGCTCGCTCAGCTGGTGCTTTTCGGAACAAAGACCTGAACCCAGGTCCTTCCCATCAAATCGCGGCCCCCTCTCGAGCCGCAGACCCCGCTGAATCTTTGCAGGTAAAAGAGAAGTGACGTTTCCTGAGCGCTTACTAAGTGCTAGGCACACAGAGTTTCACTCCGCGCTTGGCGTATCGTCGGCCCTCGAACACGCCGCTGACGGGCTCACTTCCGTGCGTGGGCTCGTTTAAGGCTCAGCAAAAGGACACGAGTGGATCCAGCTCCCATTCTACCGCGAGGGAGGCTGAGGCTCAGAGGGGTTAACAGAGGCAGCACCAGGGTTCAACAAGACCGGCGCACGCTGCTTTGCAAGACACTGGCCAGAGTGGACCAGCCTCTCCCGGGCTCCCAGCCCGTGGAGTAGCAGCGAGGCCTGTATAGACAGAGAGACTTGATCCCCTGGCTCAGAGCCTCAATGACCAGCAATGGCCCCCCTGGCTGTGCCAAGGCCCAAGGTCAGGAGCCACGACCGCCGGGAGGGGAAGGAGTCCGGCTGTGTCCGGAAAACCTGTTTTAATGCCTCCTGTGTGCTCCCAAGCTTCACCTTCGCTATTTGCTCCCATCACGGGTTCAAGGCCCGGAACGCCCCCAACCGGGCCGGTGGCCCCTTCCACGGGGGCCCAAGTCCCAGCCACAACATGGCCCTCCGGGCCTCACGTGGCCGTGCCTCCCACATCCCTCGAAGGGGCACGACTGCTGCCTCGCGCCGGGTAGCCCACCTGATCAGATCGCCCTGCCTCTTGGAAGCTCCTCCTGAGAGTCCCAGCTCTGCAACAGGCAGCAACGCAGAACGAGCGGAATCACCCACCCAGGCGTCCTCAGACATCTCCCACATCGGGAGCACCGGTAATAACAAGACGTGACATTTACGGAGTGCTCACCGCTTACGACGCCCCAAACAGCAGGATCCTCGGATCGCCTCCCTGAGCCTCAGAACTGCCCGGGAGGTAGGGCTGTTACTACCCGATTATGCGTATAGGGAAACTGAGGCTCCTAGAGTCAGAGGGTTTGCCCAAGAGCATGCCACACGAGTGCTCAATAAGCAGTAGCTGGTGGCATCCCCTTCTCCCTCGCCCCTCCCTCGGATCCAAGCTGACACCTTGCCGGGGTCCCTTTCTGAATCCTTAACTCCTGGGATGGCCCTGGGGCTTCGGAACCGACCGCACCCAGTCCTCACCCCTGCCTGGATTTTCATCACGTCCCGTGATGAATGTCATTCTTCCGCAAGCCATTTTGAGTGTGGTTTCATTGACTCGGAACCCGAGCGTCATCATAGATACGAGGCTCCTGATAATGTGCCGGAAATGTAACGTGATCGTCGCAAGAGATTATCGGTGAAAGAGGGCGGGACCCGGGAGAAAATAGAAACGCCCGGTGTGGTAGGCAGCACCCGCCTCTCGGCCGCCCCGTCTGCTGTCCCCTCTCGCGGCTCTCCGGACGTGTGTTCTGGGTGCTCCCCCCCCCCCCCCCCCCCGCTGCACAGGCGAGGAAACAGATGTTTTAGAGAGGTGAAACCAGGGGACGACGATGCCCCGGCGAGTGGGGGGCGGGGAGGGCAGAGCCCAGAAGCGGCCCCAGGTTGTCTGGCACCGAACCCCGCGAGTGTTCCCCGCATCAGGGAACGTCACTGAAAAATCAAACCTAATCCAGCGGCGTGGGGTTACAGAACGACAACGGCGGTTGAATTCACTCATGAGACCAGTCCCTTCTCCTCCCTCGAACGAAAGCAAAGCGGAAGTGGAAGCCGAGGCAGGTGCTTCTGGACGGGGGCCCCAAGAGGTGGAGGGTGGGTCACGGGCCGTGGCACAGGTGAGCAGGTGGCTCCTACCTGAGCCCCTCACCAGCCACAAGCCCCCCTTCCCCCCACGCCCACCCCACTCCCACTCGGGAGAGCACACGGGAACACAGAACACAGGCGAAGGAGATGGCTGTGTGCCTGCTCCTGGGAGAGCCCACCCCCGCCTTCCTGGAACAGAGGTGAGCGGTTTGGCCAAAAGAGAAAATGCTTTGGCTCTTGGCGCCCCGGGAGGATTGGTCTTTCTCTTTTCGTGTGGAGGCTCGAAGGGCCACGTTTAATACAGAGAAGCCTTTACACTCGGTTGTTGGCAAGAGGGAGGTCAGCAAGAGCTGAAGGGGACTGTCTCTCCCCGTGCGCATGGTCCCAGCAGCTGCCAAAAGAGGGTGTGAGTGGTGAGAGCCTGTTTGGTGCTTGATCCGGATACCAAGGATGGTGGGGGGCGGGGGGGGGGGGGAGGGGGGGAGGCGGTCATAACGGCCCCTAATGCTTTGCTCTGGATTCTTTCTTCCCCCACGAACTGTGGTGAATCTGGCTCTAACATGCCCAGAGGTATGGCCCCCAGGGGTGTGGTCCCATCCAGAGGTGTGGGTCCCCGGGGAACAAAGTGGGTTGAGGACCGCAAAAGAATCCCAAAGGCCTCAGCTCTCTCTGGAAGGGGAGGCGGGTCTGGGAGACTGCCTAACTGTGAGCCCCAAATTCCTCGATTCAAATGCTTTCAAAGGCTTCCTGCAGCCCCAACTGGAGAGAGAGAACTTCTCAACACAGCCGACAAGGCCCTCCCTGGCCTGGACCCCACCTTGCCCCAGCCGCACCGCACCCCGCTCCCCTCCCTTTATCTGCCCCAGCCACACGTGCCTCCCGGTCAGGCTAACCTGCTCAACCCCAGGGCCTTTGCACATGCCGTTCCTTTTGCCTAGAATGCTTTCCTCTCCCCTCTTACTAGACAAAGTGTATCACTTCCTCAGGAAATCTTCCCTGACCACTCACTACAGCTGTAATTGTGCATGCATTAGATGGATTAACTTTTTTATATTGTCTGCCCTCACTGTGTAGTCTAAGGTCCAAGGGGGAGGAACCATACCCGATTCTCCTCTCTGTTGTATCCCCCACACCTAGCACAAGGTCTGTCACAGAGTGAGTACCCAATAAATAATGAATGAATGAATGAATGAATTTCAACAGCAGTCACCACATGTAAACATTAATTAAATGTTCAGGTGGTCTCACTAGATTGAGGGATCCCAGAGCTAACGGGTGATCCAGAGAGCACTTTGGGAGATCCAAATTAAGGCAATAAGAGGACCACATATAGGGGCATCTGGGTGGCTCAATCGGTTAAGCATCTGGCTTCAACTCAGGTCACGATCTCATGATTCGTGGGTCTGAGCCCTGCATCGGGCTCCGTGCTGTCAGCACAGAGCCTGCTTCGGATCCTCTGTCTCCTTCTCCTTCTGCCCCTGCTCCGCTCGTGTTCCCTCTCTTTCTCTCTCTCTCAAAAAAAAAAAAAAAATCAATATTTTTTTAAAAAGAGAGAGAGAGAACCACATATCCATGTCAGGGTGGAGGACGATGGAGGAGAAGGAGGGAAGGTGGAGAGGACAGGTGGCCCATCTCCTTCCCCCTCCCCCGGATTCCCAGAAACACCCCCCTCACCTACATTCCCGGGGGGCAGGGAATCTGCCCACTCCCCACCAGTAGATTCTCCCCGTCTTCCTTTAGTAATCGAACCTCAAATTTCAGCTTTGTACCTGGCTGCTCTGACCACATTCCCCAGGGTTGAGGAACCCTTCAGCCCACTCCCGCTCCCTTGAGTTGGGCACAGGTATCCACAGAGCAGGGGAAGGGGGAGGAAAACGTTCGGCACCACTGATGGGGATGACGGTTACGAACAGCTGGCTGTCCAGCCACCACCCGTCACGCCCACAGGAGAACCGTCGGGCGGGCGGCTCCAGGACGGAGTCCTCCTTGCCGTAGGGCACGCTCGGCCCTCGAAACCAGCCTAGTGGAGTCATCAAATAAATCCAACATTTAGAAAAGGGGGGTTGGGTGGGGGACTTCAGCAGACGCTCTCCTGAAATGTAACGGTAATAAAAGAGAAAAATGGTCCCGCTTGCTCCAGATCACCAGCGTCAGAGAAGTAATTATCCCACTCTGGTCCTCGGCGAGGATGCCGGTGGCCGAGGCACCTGCCCAGGTAATTCATCAGCCTCAGATTTATGGACTCTTCGGAAGCCCCTGTATAAAGTCTCCCCTCCAGTTAACTAGAGACAATGCTATTTAGATTTTGTCAAGATTATGGCTCTTCTCTGCCATCCCTGAGCGGTGAGGCAGGCCCCACGGCGTGTGGCACAGCTGAATACGGTTTGCTGATGCTAACCTCCAGAAAAATATCCGCAAGTAAGCCCGTTGTTTCCAACTGCCCGAAACCCGCCCCCCCCCCCCCCAGGGCCTTGCTTTCCCCCAGGAGTCGCTGACCTGCTGCTGCCACATCAGGCGAACAGAGAGCCCAGCCGCACGATCATAGACGAAAAGGCTGTGTCCTGTAGAAAGTACCCAGAGCCTCCGTTTCCTCGTCTGTAAAATAGGTATCAGACCCTGGGATGCTTGGGGGCTCTTGTTTTCTCTATTGTTTGAAATCTTAAAATGAGTCTATGTTGCTTTTGAACGGAGGAAAGGAAGCACAGGGAAATATACATAAATAAAATGAAGGAAGGAGCCCACACCCCATCAGTCTGCAGCAAGGTCGAGCTAGACGGTACTCGGGACGCCCGCGGCACATGGCTGGGCACAGGCTGAGCACACGATGCCTGTTGCTGCCAGGCTGATCCAATTACTGTGGCTGATGATGGTTGTTGCTGCTGGAAATCTGGGCTCTTGGCAGGTGTTGACTGTGTGACTTTGAACAGAGAGGATGACCTCTCTGATTCATCTATAAAATGAGAAAGACACTGTCTTCCTGTCTAGAGGCAGAGGGATGGACTGAAAGACCTTTTCCTGCCATCGCCAGTCCCAGAAACCCCTTACTTGTGACCGCAGACTTGGTGGCCTTTGATGTCAACACTTCAGGAGGACGGGAGGTCCCGCGGTGGCCCCCTCACTCCTCTGTGGCCCCACACCTGCACTCATATGTTCATCCGTTTGGGCGCCCAAGACCATTTATTTAGCACTTTACGAGCTGTGGCCCAGCCTCCCGGGAGCTCTAAGCCTGGTGGGTGAGGACCACGCAGGGACAGTGGGAGGCACCGGGTAGGGCTGGGGACATGCAGGGCCCTGGGAGCTCTGAGCAGGGCTTGTCTGCATTGCCCGGGGAGGGCGGCAAGCTTCCCAGAAGAGGTGACATGGAACTGAGAAGGGGGAGGAGGATTTTGTCAGGAGGGGATGGTGGGAGGGGCACTCCAGGCAGGGGGAACAGCCTGTGCGGTAGCCCAGAGGCTGGAAGCATTTGGCCTGTTCACGGAAGAGCACCTAGCCTGGAACAGCTGGAGGATGGGTGCGTGTTCAAGGGGTAGAGGGAGAGGTGAGAGAGGAGGCGGGGAGCCCAGTGCATATGAAAGGGAAACTAAAGAACGCGGCGTGCACTCAGAAGGAGGGCCCTCGCTGGGATTTGGGTCGGAGGGGGAAGTGTCCGGGAGGGCAGCCGAGGACGGGGCCAGGGAGGGGACATCCACATGGGGGAGGGGACCAGTATGCGTGAGGGCCTTGGGGGAGGCAGACGGAGGCATGTTTCGGGACACGGATTGGACCAGTGTGGCCAGAGCAGGTGAGTGAGGGACCAGAGGCTGGACTCAGGGGAGGGCAGGGCCTGAGTGGAGCTGAAGAGCATCTTGTGACCCTGGCTTGACACTGGAACATTATGAAAGCCCTTGAGGAGTCCCGCTGATGAGGCCCCACGGTTGCTGGGTGGCTGCTGTGGTGAGTCTAACGGGACCTCTGGACACGGCCACGCCGGCCTGGCCGCTGGGCGAGGAGGCAGCTGCCCAGGGAAGGAGGCAGGACTCCTGCTGCGGGAAAGGGTGGGCTCTCCCTGGAACCCCTCCCTCCGGTTCGTCCCTGTCCCCCACTGCCCCCTCAGGGCCACTCCTTCAACAAGGAAGCACAGGGGCATGGCTGAAAGCTCGAACTCTGGAGACACGCTGATCTCGAATGCTAGCACTGCCTCTTATGAGCAGTGAGGTTTCAGATGCTTCCGTCACCTCGTAGAGCCTCAGTTTCCCCACCTGTAAAATAAAGGCCGTAACAGTGTCTTCCTCACAGAGTGAAGCGAGATAAAGCCTAACATTGTGCAAAGTATACGGTAGGCGCTCAATAGTTGTTTGCCATTGTTGGTCTGACAGGAATCGAGCTCCACCTGAGCCCTCTCGGGCCCTCCCTCTGGCTGCCTCGTCTCCCCACCCTGAGACCATTGCCTCCCCACCCGTGAGGCGGGCTCATGACTTTGCCCCAGAGAAGCCGAGTGTCTCTGGCCCAGCCGCAGGCTTGGCAAAGCTCAGCCCCGGGGACGTGGTGGGCACTCGATGCACGTGGGTGAATGCTCTTGTGGGAACAGCCTCCTCCTCCTGCTGCCCAGAGCTGCCTGTGCCTCAGCGGCCACCCTGTTGATCACCAACCCCTCCCTGTCCAAGGTTCCTGTCCCCGGCCTGCAGCTCTGCTCGCTGTTCCTTCCCTGAGCCTCTGGCCTGAGCCTGGGGCCTGCTGCCTCCCAAAGATGCCTGCGATATGGACTGTCCATCTGGACACCCAGGTGCTGCTTCCTGTGGATCCCACCTTCCTGGCTCTCCTGTCTGACGGGACAGCCTTGTCGTTTACCTGGAGCGAACTGTACATATATCAGGGGCAACTATACTGTGAGCTGCAACCGGCTGGTGTCTAGGTCTTAGGAAACCTTGGTCTTCCTAAAGCTAGCTCACGGGCAAAACGTGCCAGCGTCACCCTCCAGATTTCCTGGTTCTGCACGGCATCAGAACGAGGCCATTTCCAGGAAAAAAACAACCAAGAGAAGGAGGTAACAGCCAGATGTGGTGAAAATGAATCATAAACAAATGGCCGTTCACAATAGCATCTTTAATAAGAAAATATTTAGGAACAAATTTAACAAGGGAAGGGTAAGACTTGTGCTCTGAAAACCTTGCCGAGATCAAGTAAAGAAGATCTAAAGAGGGTCCCTGGGTGGCTCCGTCGGTTAAGCGTCTGACTTCAACTCAGCTCATGATCTCACAGTCCATGAGTTCGAGCCCCGCATCGGGCTCTGTGCTGACAGCTCAGAGCCTGGAACTTGCTTCGGATTCTGTCTCCCTCTCTCTCTGACCCTCCCCTGCTCATGCTCTGTCTCTCTCAAAAATAACTAAAACATTTAAAAAAAAAAAAAAGATCTAAAGAAATGGGGAGACGTTTCATGTTCAAGGGCTAGAGGACTCCATATTGTCAAGTTGGCAACTCTCCCCAAATTGATCTACAGATTACATGCAATCCTTGTCAATATCTCAACAAGGTTTCTTATAGAAAGTGACAAACTGACCCTATAAAATTCGTATGGAAATCCAAAGGACCAAGAATGCACCAATTTTGAAAAAGAACAAAGTTGGAGGACTTACCCTACCCAATTTTAAAACATACTATGAAGCCACAGGAATCAAGAGAGTGTGACGCTGGGGCAAAGACGGGCAAGTAAGTCAATGGAAGGAAACAGAGTCCTCAAATAAGCCATTAAATTCATGGTGAACTGATTTTCAACAAAGGTGCCAAGACAATCTTGGCAAGGACAATCTTGTCAACAAATGGTGTTATCCCCATGAACTCAAACATGCACCTCATGCCATACACAAAAATTAACACACAATGGATCAAAGTCTTAAACACAAGAAGTAAAACTATAAAAGTTCCAGAAGAAAGCAAAAGAATAAATCTTTATGACCTTGGTTTCAGCAAAGAGTTCTTAGAGATGCTACCAAAAACATGATCCATTAAAAACAAAAAAAAATCAGCAACTTTACCTTATCAAAATTCAAAACTTTTGTTTCAAAGGGCACCATTAAGACAATGAAAAAACAAGCCCTAGACTGAGAAAGAATGAAATCTGGCCTTTTGTAGCAACGTGGATGGAAGTGGAGAGTGTTAGGCTAAGTGAAATAAGTCATACAGAGAAAGACAGATTCCATATGTTTTCACTCTTATGTGGATCCTGAGAAACTTAACAGAAGACCATGGGGGAGGGGAAGAAAAAAAAAAAGAGGTTAGAGAAGGAGGGAGCCAAAACATAAGAGACTGTTAAAAACTGAGAACAAACTGAGGGTTGATGGGGGATGGGAGGGAGGGGAGGGCGTGTGATGGGTATTGAGGAGGGCACCTTTTGGGATGAGCACTGGGTGTTGTATGGAAACCAATTTGACAATAAATTTCATATTAAAAAAAAAAAAGAAAAAACAAGCCGTAGACTGGGGGGAGACATTTATAAACTGCATTCTGTGAAGGTCTCGTATCCAGAGTATGTCGAGAACACTTATAATTTAATAAGACAAAGGGCCCAATTTAAAAAATGGGCCAAGACTTGGGTAGACATTTCATGAAATAAAATATTTTAATGGCTAATTAGGTAATAATTACATGCTCAAATGTTCGACTAATGACATTAGTTATTAGATAAATGCCAACTAAAACCAGCAAGGAGGTCCCAATACACACCCATTTGAAGGTCTATAATTTTTTTTGAATGTCTGTAATTTTTTTTTAAGACACAATACCATAAGGATGCAGAGAAACAGGCAATCTTATGTCTAGATCTAGATCTAGGTAGGTAGGAGTGTAAGGTTCACATGGAGGAACCTCGAATCTATTATGCTAAGAAGTCAGATGCAGAAGACTCCATGCCCTAGGGCTCTCTTTATATGAGATGGCCACAGAAGACAAATTTATAAAAACAAGAATCAGACCAGTAGCTGTCTAGGACAACGTGTGAGTGTGTCACAGGAAGAGGGGAAGGTAAAGGTGGGGCTTAGCTACAAACACAAGGGCACTTGGAGGGGTTGGAAATGTTCTTTTTTTTTAAATTTTTTTTTAATGTTTATTTATTTTTGAGACAATGCGAGAGACAGAGTGCAAGCAGCGGAGGGGCAGACAGAGGGAGACACAGAATCGGAAGCAGGCTCCAGGCTCCGAGCTGTCAGCCCAGAGCCCGATGCGGGGCTCGAACTCACGAACCGTGAGATCATGACCTGAGCCGAAGTTGGACGCTCAACCGACTGAGCCACCTGTTCTAAAACAGGATTATAGTGATAACTGCATAACTCTGTAAGTTTCTGAAGAATCGTTGCATTGTACTCTTCAGATGATTGAATTTTCTTGTAAATTATACCTCAGGAAAACAATTTACTTAAAAAATAACTTATGCGTAACTCAGCACCCCACAGAGATGGCTAAATGAAGAAGATGATAAGTAAGGAACATGATTCTCACTCTCCCTTCTCTTTCCCTGCCGGCTCTCATTTCCTTCTGAGAAAAGAGACAGGGGCCAGAGAGCAGCCTCAGGGGTTTGCCCCAGACTTAGCCTGAAGGCACAATGGCGGGCCTATCCCTCTCCTCCTTCAGCTCCCTCTTCTCCCACACCTTATTTCCACCCTAAACGCACTGGCCTTCTTTTTTAAACATTTTTTTTTCAACGTTTTTTTATTTATTTTTGGGACAGAGAGAGACAGAGCATGAACGGGGGAGGGGCAGAGAGAGAGGGAGACACAGAATCGGAAACAGGCTCCAGGCTCTGAGCCATCAGCCCAGAGCCTGACGCGGGGCTCGAACTCACGGACCGCGAGATCGTGGCCTGGCTGAAGTCGGACACTTAACTGACTGCACCACCCAGGCGCCCCACTGGCCTTCTTTTGAGACTTCAGAGCGACAAGGTCCTTCCCACCTCAAGACCCCTGCCAGGAGCACATTTCTCTCCCTGTCTAGTTCTGCTCAACCTTCAAACCTCAGCTCAGTTGTCTCTTCCTTAGGAAGGTCTTCCCGGACTGCCCGAGCTGGGCCAGATCCTTCGATGTGTTAATATCATAGACCCGCTTATATCTTTCTCCTTTATATAACACAGGAGCAACTTGGCATTTAGTGGAGACCTCATTTGGATCATGTTAGTCCAGTCCCCGTGAAGACAGGGGCCACATCCGCTTTGCTCACCATGACGCGCGAGGGCTCAACACAGTGTTTGGCACATAGTGGATGTTCACTTCGTTGTTAAACGACTCGCTGAGAGTTAAAATTCTAAACTTCTTAAGGTCAAGAGATGGTAACATTCAACACTTTTTGTCATTCTGAAATATGGTAACCCGTCGCATTAGGTAATTATTACGTTCCGGAACCATCTCGTGTGTCAGAGAGCAAAACAACTACAAAACACTCGCGAAACCTGAACCTGCAGTTTGCGTTTTTATCCTTTGATGGAGTTTTTTTCCCCCTCGTTAGTCAGGCTAAACAAGGAAAAAGGAAAGAATATACAAATTGCCAATATCAGAATGACCATCGCTATTGGTCCCATTGACATAAAAAAGATGCCAAGGGAACCAGGGAAAAAGTAAATGCACAAACTGGATGATTTACATGAAATGGATTGATCTCTTGAAAGACAAACTACTAAAACCACGGAAAGACAAATAATCTGAATAGCGATGTATCTACTTAAGAAATTGAATCAATAATTATTTCTAAATCCTCCCCCTACCCAAAGAAACCACCAAGCCCAGATGGCTTCACTGGTTAATTCTACTACATGTTTAAGGAAGACGTATTACCAATTCTTCCCAATCTCTTCCAAAAAATAGAAGCTGAAGGAATATGTCCAAACTCATCCTGTAAGGCCAATATTATCTTAATACCTAAAGCTGATAAAAACACTATAACAAAAGAAAACCTCAGACACAATCTGTATATACACAGATATAGACACAAGATGTATATTTGCATCTAAGATAGATGCAAAAGTATCAAGGAAATCCTATCGAATCAAATGTAACAATGTATAATAAGAATTATAAGGGGCAATCACATGGCCTTTATTCTAGGTATGCAAGGATAGTTCAATATTTGAAAATCAGTATAATGCCTATTCACCATTACAAAAAAAAAGAAAAAGAGAAGAAGAAGAAGAAAAAGGAAAAACTCTTAGCAAACTAGGAATTGAGGAAACTTCCTTGGCTCAATAAAGATCATCTACCAAAAATGCTATAGTTAACATCATACTTAATGCTGAGACTAACATCAAGAATAAGGCAAAGAAATCATCTCTTACCACTCCTATTCAACATCATATCGGAAGTCATAGCTAGTGCAATGAGACAAGAAAAAGAAATAAAAAGTATATGCATCAGAAAGGAAGAAATGGAATAAAACTGTCTTTATTCATAGATGGCACGATTTTCCTTAGACAAGCCCCCAAATTCTGCAAAACCCTATTAGAACTAATTAGTATAGAATTAGTCTAGCAGAACCATAGGATATAAGGTCAATATACAAGTCTATTGCTTTCCCATATACCATCAAGGAACAATCAACATTTGAAATTTTTTTTTTTAATTTTTTCAACGTTTTTTATTTATTTTTGGGACAGAGAGAGACAGAGCATGAACGGGAGAGGGGCAGAGAGAGAGGGAGACACAGAATCGGAAACAGGCTCCAGGCTCCGAGCCATCAGCCCAGAGCCTGACGCGGGGCTCGAACTCACAGACCGCAAGATCGTGACCTGGCTGAAGTCGGACGCTTAACCGACTGCGCCACCCAGGCGCCCCTGAAATATTTTTTATACACCATTGACAACAGCATCAAAAAAAAAAATGAAGTCCTTAAGTATAAATCTAACAAAATATGTACAGGATCTTTGTCCAGAAAAGTTTTGAAATGATAAAAGAATTTCTTTAAATAAAAGAGATAGCCGATGTTTGTGGATTAAAAGCCCTGATACCGTTAAGATATCGATTCTTCTCGACTTGATTACAGGCTCAGTGCCAGACCAATGAAAATCCCAGTATGTTATTTTGTAGGTATTGGCAAACTGATTCTAAAATTCATATGGAAGGGCAAAGGACCTAGAACGGCCAGCACAATAGTGAAAAAGAACAAATTTGGAGGATTCACACTATCTGATTTCAAGACTCACAATAAAGTGACAGTAACTAAGACAGCGAAAATTAGACACATAGATCACTGGAACAGAACGCAAAGCCCAGAAAGACCTACATAAATACAGCTGACTGAGTTTTACAAAGGAACAAAACAAATCAATGGATAAAGAATAGTCTTTTAGGGGCGCCTGAGCAGCTCGGTCGGTGAAGCCGCCGACTTCAGCTCAGGTCATGATCTCACGGTTCTTGAGTTCGAGCCCCGCGTCGGGCTCTGTGCTGACAGCTCAAAGCCTGGAGCCTGCTTTGGATTCTGTGTCTCCCTCTTTCTCTGCTCCTCCCCCACTCACGCTCTGTCTGTCTCTCAAAAAAATAAATAAACATTAAAAATTTTTTTTTTAAAGAATAGACTTCTCAACAAATGGTGCTAGGACAATTGGACATCCATATGCAGGGAAAAAAAAAAAAAAAAGAACCCAGGTGCAGACTTTATATTATTCACAAATATCGACTCAAAATGAGTCATAAACCTAAATATAAAATGCAAAACTATGAAACTTCTAGAACAAAACACAGGAGAAAAAAACAGGTAACCTTGGGTTTGGCTGCCAGTTTACAAACACAATACCAAAGTCTTCTTTTTTTAAAATTTTTTTTTTCAATGTTTTTTTTATTTATTTTTGGGACAGAGAGACACAGAGCATGAACGGGGGAGGGGCAGAGAGAGAGGGAGACACAGAATTGGAAACAGGCTCCAGGCTCTGAGCTGTCAGCACAGAGCCCGATGCGGGGCTCGAACTCACAGACGCGAGATCGTGACCTGGCTGAAGTCGGCCGCTTAACCGACTGCGCCACCCAGGCGCCCCAATACCAAAGTCTTCTTACGTGGAAAACAATTGACAAGTCGAATTGGATTAAAATGGAAAATGTTTGCTGTGAGGAAGGCACTGTCTTTAAAAAAATGAAAATATAAAGTAGACATGGGAAGAAAATACTTGCAAAACTCATACCTGGTAAAGGATTTGCATACAAAATACACAAGAAACTCTTATAAGATGCATTTTTTTAATTTTTTTTACACTTTATTTATTTTTGAGAGAGAGAGAGAGCACGCGTGGGGGAGGGAGAGACAGAGACAGAGAGACAGAGACAGAATCGGAAGCAGGCTCCAGGCTCCGAGCTGTCAGCACAGAGCCTGACGCGGGGCTCGAACCCACGAACTGCGAGATCATGGCCTGAGCCAAAGTTGGAGGCTTAACCGACTGAGCCACCCAGATGCCCCCACAAGAAACTCTTAAAACTCAGCAATAAGAAAACGAACAGGCCAAGGAAGAAAATGAGCAAAAGATCTGACCGGAAACTCCACTAAGGAAGATATACAGGTGGTGAGTGGGCATATGAAGAAATGTTCATCGATTGCCATTGGAGAATTACAAACTAACACAACTGGAGATAATACTACATACCTATTGGAAAAGCTAACATTAAAAAGAAATTAAGGATGTCAATTGTTGGCAAAGGTAGAGACTAACGGGAAGTCTCACTCATTGCTGGGGGGAATGCAAAATGGTACCTCCTCTTGAGAAGGTGATTTGGCAGTTTTTCACAAAGCTGAACATAGTCCCACCGTATGATCCGATGGGCACACTTCTAGGTACTTCCCCAACTGATTTGAAAACAATAACCACACACACACACACACACACACACACACACACATTCATACAATATTTATAGCAACTTTATTCACAATTGCCCAAAACTTTAGGGAACCAAGATGTCCTTCAGTAGACGAGCAGATAACCAGACGGGGCCACACCCAGAAGATGGGAAAGTTCTGCAATGATGAAAATAAAGGTGCCATCAAGCCACAGAAAAATGTGAGTGAATTTTAAATACATATCGCTAAATGAAAAGAAGTTTGTCTGAAAAGGCTAAAAGAAGTTTGTCTGAAAAGCCTACCCTCTGAATCCGTTTACATGACATTCTGGAGAAGCCAAAAACACAGACACGGTAAAGAGATCGGTTTCCTCCTCATACACGATTGCCCATCTCAGAGGCGCCTCAGACTCAGTAGGGCTCCCAGGGTCCCCTCCACGGCTGGGAACCTCCGTGCATGCACCTGCACTCAGACGTCCAGTTCCTGGACTAAAAAACCTACGGGCCACCTCACCCCCAACACCCAGCCTCTCCCCAAGCCCCGATGATCCTGTCTCCTAAGTGTCTCCTAAGCTGCCTGCGTTACTGTTTTATCTCTGTGTTCACTTGCCCGAGTCCACTCCTGGCACCTCTTATCCACACGACTGTGCCACGACTGGCGTCCCTGCTTTCTCTCTGGCCCACCCCTCCCCAACGCATTCCCCGTCCATCAGCTGTTGTGATGTTGGGAAAGGAATTGTGATCACGGCATCCCTCCAATCAAGGATTCTTCCGTGGTATCGTGTCCCTCTCTCTCTCTCTGTCTCTACCTTGGGCTCTGGCCTCACTGGCCTTCCTCAGATGTGTGTGATTTGAGTGGTGTTATCAACGTGTCTTGACTACGTCGTGCTCCATCCCACCACAGGGCCTTTGTACATGCAGTCGCCTCCTCCCTGGCAGGTTCTTGATGGCCTCACCATCATCCATGTCAGCGGCACTCGGTGCTCAGCGACCTGAGCCCATTCTCCTGCAGGAAAAAAAGAAAGAAAGGAAGGAAGAGAAAGCTACCATTGCAACACTGGCCCAGGGACTCACAACCCACAGACAGCAAAGGTATCAACAGGTTCTAAAATAAGGAGGACAACTCGAGAGTGACATAAGGGCAGGGTATAAATCTGGTGGGTTCCTGAGAGCTCTAAATCGGCATTATTCACTCTTCACCTGCCTCCTCTGGGTGTCCCCGGGACTTGTTTTCATTAATGCCTTGCTGTGGTAGCTTCAAAGACTGTCACGTCAGTGTGTTATCCGATGTTTTTCAAGATGCTCCACTTTGGTGGAGGATGGCCAGTGGCGGCAGAAGGGGGCAGAGCAGCTGTCCCCCTCCGGTCCCTCGGCCACCCTTCTGTCTGTAGTCAAGCCCCTCCTGGCTGCCTCACCAGCCTGAGGGATGTCAGAGAGCAGTGCAGCTGGCAACTCGTTACAGCGGCGAAAACAGAATTCACCCAGGAACTACTGCCCGTGGGGAAAGAGCTGAGCCACACTCAGACCTGCTCAGAGGTGACGGGGTGTTTTAAGGAGAGAATGGGGTGAGGGGGTTGGTGGGAGAAGCAGGGGCTCGAGCAGAGTCAGGGAAGTGGAAAGAAGGAAGGAAGGTGGGTCCCTGCGAACCCCGTCTGGGTGTGCTGAGTGCCATTTATCCAAGCTGGGCCTCTGCTTTCCCTCCGAGGCTGGGAGGCAGGCGCCCTGTCGTCAGGTGTCGGCTGGGTCAAAGGTGACTTCTCTGGGCAGCCTTGAGTTTTCTCAGGCAGGCTCTTTAAGAAGGGCCAGGGTCATCCTAGGAATGTGGCCTTGAACTCTTAGGAAACATGTCAGCGTTTATTCAAGTCTTTACAGGCCGAGGGTGAGGGCTGGTCGAGAGCGGGGCTCAGAGAAGCCTGGCTGGTTTGGTCAAGGACAGAGTCTTTATCAGACACCAGGGGCCCTTCCTCGTTCTGAGCTGCCGCCTCGATGCGCTGATGATGCTTAGGACCTGGCTACATGTCCTGTGGCGTCGGCTCCCCGGATGAAGTTCTTAAACGCCTCCTCTGGGAGTCGACGGTGCGTTTTCCTTGCAACATGGATCTTACTCACGGTTGTTCCCCAACAGGGCCAAGCACGGTGGTCAGCTCTGCGTAGAAACTCGGGAAGAGACTGGCTGAATTGGACAGAACTGGAAACAGAAATGGTGCATGTTTTTGAGGGTTGCGTTGGAGCATGAAAGTAACATGGTGATAAGTAAAAAATCCTTTACTGCGGGCCCCCGGAGAGCGCAGCCTTTCAAGAAAGGCTTTGGGCAAAGCGTTCTGCAAAAGTGTGGAATTGCTTTCTATTGTAAATAGTCTCTGCTTGTAAGGCTGGTTCACACACACGTGTAAATTATAGAGGTAATATATGATTTTGGTAGAATGAAAACGGGGGAGAGAGAGAGAGAAAGGAATAGGGGGTTGGATGTACAAGCCTGGAGTTCAGAGAGATGTCCAGGCTGAAAGGTACATTTGGGACCATCAGCATATGAGTGGCATAGAAAGGCCACAAGTCTGGTGAGGTCCCCACGGGACCGAGGGAGGATAAGGAGGAGAGAACCAAGGGCAGAGGCCAGGGGACAGTACACAGTTTACAAGTGGAGGAACCAAAAAAGAGAGTCAGCCAAGGAGACATAGAAGGAGCAGCCAGGGAGGTGGCAGGAACCAGGAAAAGTGGGGTCCCAGGAGCAGAGAGAAGGGAGGGAGTCTGAAGGTAGTGAGCAGCTATGCCAAATATTGAAAGCGTCACTGAAAGTTGACAGTTGGGTTCATCGATGCCCAGGTAACTGGTGACCTTGACAAGAGCAGATCTGGTGGCAAGGGAGGGGCTGAAATCCAGTCCCAGTGGAATGAAGGAAGGAGGGGAATTGGGGTCTCTTGCTCTACCGTGGAGGGAAGCAAAGGTAGCAGAGGGGTGTGAGACTGACTTACTTGGGGGGATTACAGGGTTCGTGCTGGGTTTGCACACGGATGGGAATGACCCGGGGGAGATGAGAACAGTGAAGATGCGGGCTATGGGGACGGGGGGGCTGGATCTCGGGCATAAACGGTCTTGGACGAGGCTGGAGAGCTCGTGTGGTCAGAAGGTCTCAACACACAAGGAACTTCCCTGAGGCTCGGCCGATACAGGTGCACATCCCTCCAGACAGTTGTCTGTGCACAAACCAAGATTATTAAAATCATTATCATGCTGTTCGTATTTTTCAGCAACCTACTTTCTCTATCCCCAAACGTGCCCTGGCTATTCTCCAAAGTCGGAGCACAGAGGCCAGATTCAATCATTTTAATGGCTGTTTGGTATTCAATGGTATGGATACGCCATAGTTTAAGTAAACGATCTCCTCCTGATGGACAGCTAGATTTCTCCAATTTTTGTTATTACAAACGGCGTCGCCATGAAGATCCTTACGTGGCTTTGTGCTCTGGAGTACTTCAGAATGATCGACTCCTGGGAGTTAAATGGCTGGGACAAAGGGTACGTGCGTTCTGAATTCTGATAGACGCCTGCTCAAACGTCATCCACGAAGGTTACCCCTGGGAGCGTCCCACCGGCAGGACGTGAGAGAGGGGGTGTCACACGGGCCGGGGAGGTGGTTCGGGTGTGGACTTTCCATGGCGGTGGTTCAGCCTGAACGTGGTGCCGGAACCGTAAGGGGTGAACCACCACAGCTCAGGTCACCTTCGGGCTGCGGGGACGCGCCCACCAGGCTGCTCCGGGGCTGGAGGGACAGAGAACTGGACGGACGGGAGAGAGCGGGGGAGCAGGGGCAGCAGCGCAGAGCTGGGGAGCGGAGGGTGCCCTGGGGCAGGGAGTCAGGGCTCTGGCTGGCCCTGCGAACCTCTCCTGCGGGCCCCCCCTGGCAAGTTGGCCTCCCCCTGTGCAATCACAACAACCGAGCCCTGCAGGTGCAAGGAGGTAAGGGACGGGAAGATGAGGCCTTCGGTGCTGGGGCAGCGACAGCGGGCTGCCCACTGACAGTCACCTCCCTCCTCTTCCCTACTGACAAATCCCCCTCTTGTTCGTGGACAGCAATTTCCCAGCTTAAAAACCTCACACTCCCCCTGCCGCCCCCACCCCACCAACCAGTCGGTCCTCAGCTCAGGGCCACCAGACAGGGCAGAGGTTGTCACATGGCATCAGCCAGGCTCGCCGTGGCCCCCCCACTGCCCGTCCTGAAAGGGACCCCTCGACCTAGGTGGAGCGGCCGTGCTGGGACCTCAGGGGCCATCCGCACACGCCGAGGACTCTGAGGGGAAACTGAGGAGGAGGCCGGGCCCCGGGGCATCTTGGAGCTGCTGGGCCTTCCCCGGGGCCCCCGCCTCCTCAGGAAGAAAACCTGATTTGTTTACACCTGTCGCTCAGGCCCCTCTTACTCTGCGGAATGCCATCCTAACTGTGGCAGTGGCCGTGTGCGGTGACAGGACACCAGACTGGCCTCCAGGAGAGCCGACCCCCCTCCTCTCCACCACCCGCCAGCTGCGAGGGGCCCAGGGACCCAGCCTTCCCCTATCGGTTCCCAGGGCAGCGCTCCCAGGACCCCAGCTGGGCGGGAACAAGGGAGGCCAACGTCCCAGAAACTCTTCAAAGGCTTCAGTCCTGGAAGGAGGAGGCGGGGCTGGTCCCAGCTCGGACTGGTCAGCAGCTGACCTTGGACGACCCGCAGCTGCCCTCTGGCCCCCCACCGTCTCCTGTTTCAGTAGAGAGTAGACGGATACAACTTGCAAAAGGGCACGCTGTTCAGGGGAGAGGGGCTGTCAGTGCGGAAGTATGACTTCAGGATGGCTGACGGCCCCCCCCCCGCCCCAGGGCCATGAGGACCACAGCTCAGGACTGGTGCAGGCAGCAGGCAGGGGTGTGGTGGGAGAGCACTACCCTGGGAGCCGGGAGCCCTTCTGCTGCATCGCTCTGCCTGCCTTGGAATGCTCCTCCTCTCCTGAGCCTCGGTTTCCTCCTCCGTCACACGCAGGGTTTGGGCTGGATGACCACGACCGGCCTCGTCATCTCTCGTACTCTGGGAGTTAACTTCGGTGCTTGCACAGACCAGCAGGGAGGCAGGGCCCAGGTGGACACATCTGCTGAGGCTGCCCATGCAGGGCAGGGGGTGATGAGGGACCCCTTCCCTACTCACCCAGGGCAGGTGCGCTCTGGCCCATGCAGGCTGCCCTGTCTGGCTTGAGTGAGAGTGAGGCTTGCCTTCCAGAAAGTTCTCTGTAATGCAGCAACAGCTCTGAGCAGATAGACCCTCCTGGACGAGCTCTCTCTGGGAAGACCTAAGTCTTCTACTAATGAGCTACATGATCTTGAGATAGTCACTTAGCCTCTCTGGGTCTCCATTGCCTGATCTAGAAACTCGACGAGGGGCGCCTGGGTGGCTCAGTGGGTTAAGCGTCCAACTTTGGCTCCGGTCCGTGAGTTCGAGCCCCAAAGCGGGCTCTCTGCTGTCAGCACAGAGCCCACTTCGGAAACGGACCCCCCCTCTCTCTCCCTCTCTCTCAAAAATAAATAAACATTAAAAATAAAACCGCGATGATGTCAGACCAGGTACGTTTCAAAGATCCTTCCAACACTAAAATACAGGATTCTAGACTCAGGGCCAGAACAGCTTTAGCGGATCATGGGAAAGGTGAAATGAGCCAGCCCCGCCCTGTGGATGGTAGGCTTTTCTCCCCCTGTGTTTCATACATTTGCTTTTCTTGTTTCCCACCCTAAGCCCAGTGGAGAATATCCGTGAGCTATTGCCATCCAGTTCCCCGGCCCCTTTTACTAGTAGAGCTGTGCCCAGAACTTCCCCCTCCCCTAATTTCAGCCCATCCCAGGCTCAGGCTGGGTCAACCTTGCCCCCCACCCCCACCCCGATTGGATGAAACCAATCACCACGTTCCCACTCGCTGACCTTCCAGACTGGCTCGGGGGTCAGGACGTGGCCCCTGGAACCAATGGGAGTCAGCTCAAGATTTTGGGTCAGGGGTTGGGGACTCTGCCGGACTCTAGTCTGGATGCAAAACCACCTGCTCCCCCCCCACCAAGAAGAGGGCCTCAGTACAGCCTTGTGAAGGGGGGAGATGCTAAAACCCACAGAGAAGGCCCCAGCGGCATCATCTGAGCCTCCGCAGCAAGGTCTTGCTAAAGGCCCCTCCACCCATCCCTGAGCTTTTCTCAGTGACATGAAACCAGTTAGTCCCTTCTGAGCTTCAGTCAGGTTGCACGGAAGGTCCCGTCACAGGAAATGCCAGAGCCTGATGGCTGCCTCCCCTCCAGCACCCAAGTCTCCAAGCTGAGACCAGCACAAAACTTTGCTGCCTCAGCTTCTTCCCCACCCCCGGGGGTGTGAGTTAAATTCCTCTCCTGCTGCCCCTTTTTCTCCATTTTCTCGCCTCCCACGGAGGCAGCTGCAGAAACCACCCCGTAATGGCATCTCCAAGGGCGAGGGCACATTATCCCCAGACTCTAATGAACCGAGCAGCCCCGTCACGGCCAGGCCGGCCTCATGCAGTGACCGCGAGGGCTGCCGCGTCAGCACCGGGGGTTCCTGGCACGGACTCGCCTTCCTCCGGCAGAGGCGGGTTTGACCGGAGAGGCCGATGGTCAGATTTAAAGCTGGGGGTGGGGGGGGGTGGGGAGAGGGCAGCCACACGGAGCCCCGGAGAGCCAAGGCTCAATCTGGCGGCCGTCTCAGAAACGACCTTGCTCTGCAGATGTGCAGGCTAAGCCCAGAGAGGCCGAGTGACTTCCCCCGATTTACACAGGGGTCTGGAGACTGAGTTGGGTCCAGAACCCAGACAGCCCCCTTCCGAGTCCAGTTCTCCCTCTACGCCGCCAACGTGACCCCCAGGATGAGACCTGTCGCCTCCCGGGCGCCCCCAGAACTGTCTCCTTCCCTTCGGGATTCCCGGGCGCCAACGGTGAACCCTCGCTGTGTCCCTGAGTCTGCGTTACACTGGGCACCCCCGGTGACGCGCCAGATTTTCTCCGGTCTCCCGTCCGCAGGTCCCGCAGCCGCGGACGCAGAGCGGAAACGGACGGTCGCCGCCACCGATTCCCGCGCCTGAGCTGAGGTCTGAGCCCGGGCCCTGCTCCTTGGCCCAGACCTTGTGGGTGCCCTTCTTTGCCCTGAGTCAGGATCTCCCCCCTCCCGGCCCCCACGGCGGGACATCCCTGCTCTGTCCTGATGCCGGAAGGCCCGGAGGACCCTTCTGGCCTCCGGCACCTGCCCCCAGTCTCTCTAAATGCCGAGTCTTGTCTCCCAGCCCCTGTGGCTGGGCCTTTCCCCCGACCCTGAGGGAGAGCCTCGTCCAGATCCTGCGGCTACGTGCCCAGTGCCCCCTCCGTGTGCACCCATACTCCCGCGGCCAGGTGGTGCCCAGAGCCTCCTCTGATAGTGGGCGATGGGGCCGTGAGGGCTGGAAACCAGGCCCCCACATCACCCCCCACCCAGCTCAGCGCCTCATCTGTGCCCCCCACCCAAGTCACCGGCCACTTCCTTCCCTGAGCACCTACTGTGCGCCAGCCCCGTTGGCAGCTTCCCTTCCCCTGTGGTCCTCGCAGCCCCTGTGCAGGAGGGCTCACCAGCTCTGCCTTCCAATTGGGGAAACTGGGGATCTGAGAGGTTAAGTCATCACCCCAAGGTCACCCACCTGACCCTAGGGAACCCTGAAAAGCACTCACACACATCCTGGCCCTCCTACTGCCCTGTCTGCGGGGAGGTGGTTTTCAGTAACTTCCGGGCACAAGGCCAAATAACAATGCCCTTCCTAAAACCTCCCTGCTGTTGTTCACCTGGAATCATCCGGCTGATCCAGCCAGTGAATGTCAGAGATCATCTCTGGCACCGGAGGTCGGGACCACGTGGCTGGCAGACACGTGTGAAAGCCCAGTCCCACTCCCGAGAGGCCTCGTCTAAGCAATGGTCGCCTCGCTGTGTTCGCAGAAGGCCACCCCACTCCGGACATCAAGGCCATCCTGGGAGGGACTTGCGATCAAAACTGGTTCGTGGAGGTCAGGAGGCTTTGGAAGAAGATGTCGGCGGTGGGTGCTAGACTTGGGCAAAAATGCAAAGCCATCATTTAGCTGTTTGGATAAGACACAAAGCCGTCGTGAAATTTTCATTAAACGCTTGCTTGCATAGATAACTGAGCAGGAGACTCAAGGGTGCAGAATTCCCCGCATCTGCTCTGGAAGGAGAGTTGGGGCAGCCTCGGCTTCAGGTGCAGGAACCGTGCGGATCTGCAAACACTCCAGGGTCTGAGGGGCAAAGATGCGTCCCCACCCGTGCCAGCCCCAGGAGCTGCCCCATTATCTCTCCTCTCAGGAAAGTCACTTTCTCCCCATCTTCTGCTCTGCTTGGCCCAGCAGGAAATGGCAGGTGAGAGGAGCAGGTGGGAGCAAGAGACAGGAAAGCAAGAGGGGTCGGGGGCTGGAGTCTGGAATCCCGCTGAACCTAAGGTATAAATCGTGAGTCTGCAGCTCGCTGGCTGCGTGATCTTTAGCAATTCACTGGACCTCTTACAGCTCCAATTTCCTGATTGGAAATACAAGGACTGTAATTCCTATCTTTTTACAAACGTTGACTGGGGTGCCTGGGTGGCTCAGTCGACCAAGCGTCTGGCTCTTGATTTTGGCTCCTGTCACGATCTCACGGGGTTTGCGAGTTTGAGCCCCGCGTCCGGCTCTGTGCTGAGGGTGAGGAGCCTGCTTGAGATTCTCTCTCGCTCTCTCTGCCCCCTCTCCCGCTCGCACCCTCTCTGCTCTCTCAAAATAGAGAAATAAACTTAAAAAAAAAATGTTGGTTATGTTCTCCCAGTCCATCCCTCCGTGCTCTGCCCACAGCCCTGATAAGTCACTCCCCCACCCGCCCCCAACCTCCACCACCAACCCCCAGTCTGTTAACAGTATTGAGGTGGGCTCCTGGTCCACACTGGACATATTCTCGGGTTTTCTCTCCCTGGAATCTCAGTTTGGAACACGGAGACAGAGTCACTAAGCTACGGGAGCCAGCTGCAGGAGCACGTAGCTGGGGGGGTAGAGGCCACCGTTTTGGCACAGCCTGGGAGGTTGGAAATGAACAGAGCCAGTAGACTACATTGAGGAAGAAGAAGATGGACAGACAGAACTAGAGACAGGTCACTCTCCAGATGCCGTCAGAGACACAGACAGAGAGACAAGAAGGGTCCGTGTCAGGTGAGCCCAGGCCCCAGAACCCCAGCTATTCTCTCTTCAGTTGGGGTCTGAGGGCGCCCCCGTGTCCTTTCCCTAAGCCATCTCTTCGTGTGAGCTCTTTGGCGGGGGTCTCTGAACCAGCGAGTCTTCTCTGCTCTACGTGTCGAAAACCTCAACCCAAACCGGCTCAAACGAAGGAGAAACCGTTGATTCGTGTCATGGAAACTCTCAGGGCCAGGGTTGATTTCAGAAATATCTTGAGGGGGGCCTCCAGCGATGTCACCAAGATCCGGCTTCTCTCCATTCTCCTTCACATCGTCTTCATTCCTGGGCTACACCTAAAATGGCGGCAGGAGCTACAGGCCTTGAACTTCCAAGTTCCAAATTCACAGGTAAGGAGCAAGAGTCTCTTTCTCAGACGCCCCCAATAAAAGCCCCATTACATCTCATTGGTTCTGTTGGGTCCTATGTCCTCCCTGAGCCACCTACTATGGCTAGAAAACCACTGCACAGTTTGGTTTGAGCCTTGGTCACATGGCCCACCCTGAGCTATGGGTGCAACCTCATCTACAGACTGAAGGTGGGGAAGGGACTCCACAGGCAAAGCCAGCACAAGTGTCCCCAGAGGAGGACGACAAGCAAGCAGAGACGGGCCCTCAAAAGTGAGGCAAGTTCCCCGATGAAGCGCATCTGTCTGATTTTCCCTCCTTTTTGCCCCCAAGTTGGTAGCTTTTCTGTACAGCACAGATGCGTACAAGTAAACACTGAGGAAATCTGTATCGATGTCAACATTCTGCTTGAAATGTTGTCCTATGGTTTTACAAAATAGCAAATACCATCGGGGGAAATGGGGTAACGGGTACATGGGATCTCTCTGTATTCTTTTTTATTATTATTAAAATGTTTAAATGAAACGTTAATGAAATCAATTCCCCCACAAGGATGACAAACGCGTGGGGGATCCGTGATGGGATCCCCCTTTCCCTTGTCACCCGGTGGTGTGGGTGGGGATCCCATTAGAACCAAGGGGGTAGGAACCCACCTGGACTGCCTTCTCTTGCTAAGTTGGGGCTACTAGAGAAACTGAGTCTGGGTCTCCTTGTTCAATGGGCGGGAGGTCTGAGATGCCCTGCCAGTGTGCTGTCCCTCCATTCCTGGGGCCCTTGGCCCATTTGCCGTCCTCTGTCCACTCTTCAACATGCTCCTTTCATTGTTTCTAATCTCATTCCCAGAGTTGATAGCCGTACTGAGCGAGGAGGAGCAGGGAAAGACCTCTGTATTATTTCTTATAACTTCATATGGCTCTATAACGACCCCAAAATTAAAAAGTGAAATCAAAAAAATAAAACAGGGGCACCCGAGTGGCTCAGTGGGTTAAGGGTCCAATTCTTGAATCTCGGCTCAGGTCATGATCTCGGGGTTTGTGGGATAGAGCCCCACGTCAGCCTCTACGCTGACAGCTCAGAACCTGCTTGGGATTTTCTCTCTCTCTCTCTCTCTCTCTCTCTCAAAAATAAACAAACTTTAAAAAATAAAATAAACATATGGGAGAAAAAAAGCAATAAAGTTAAATAATACCATCAATCTCATTCGATCATTGCAGAAAGTAAATTGACATCTGCAAAGGACTTAGCCCATGCCTACCGCGCAGGAGATGTGTACTCACTTCTTCTCCAGTCAGGAATGTTGTGTCCCTAAAGGCTTTTGGAACTAAGAGTGTATTTTTAAATATGGTAATTTATTCATTTTGAGAGAGACAGACACAGAGAGTGGGGGAGGGGCCGAGAGAGAGCGGGAGGGAGAATCCCAAGCAGGCGCCCCGCTCTCAGCACGGCGGAGCCTGACACGGGGCTCGATCCCACGAACCGTGAGATCATGACCTGAGCCAAAAGCAAGAGTCGGACGCTTCAACCAACTGAGCCGCCCAGGCGTCCCTAAAAGGGTAATTTTTTCATGAAACCCTGAATTTTCTTTTACAGACTGGAATAAATCAATCCAAAAGTCCTAATGGCTGCAGCTGCTACTACTAACCATAATAACAGCCCTTCTTTGGGAAAATGTAGTCCAGACTCGAAACACCAGCAACACGTCCTCCCATCCCTAGGCCACTCCCAAGAATGGGGACAAAATTGTTTGGGTGCCCAAAGCAGAGCGAGGCATGGTCCTACAGACACAGGGGATGGAGGGAGGGTCTACAGAGCCCGGGATGGTGAATGTGCCTCAGGGTCACGTGCACTAGGACACGGGCGACGCCGTCCACCGTGGGCTGGGGCTCACTGCGTGCCAGGCTCCACGGGTGCGTCATCTCAGTAATTCTCACGACCAATCTCTAAAGAAGGGACTGGTATTAACCCATTTTATAGGTGAGGGGACTGACACTTTGGGAGGTTAAGGAACCAAACCCCAGCCCCTGGCCTGACCCCTGAGCTTACCGTCCCTCTGCTCCCGGGTGTCCGTTCGTGCCGCTTTTAGGGCTCATCTCCTCAACCGCCCCGGGAGGCAGAAGCTGATCAGATCACTGTCCCCCATCGACAGATGAGGAGACTGAGGCTCAGAGGGAGGAGGCAAGTTGCCTGAAGTCGCACAGCAGGGAACTGAAGAGCCCGGTGTGCCTGACTCCTCTATGGTTCCTTCCTCTGTTCCCCGCTTCCCTCCCCACAACATGTCCCAGAGGAAGGCACAGAGCACCCCCTTCTCTCTGGGCGTGCGGGGCGGGGGCTCTCAGGCTCACAGAGAAGCCTCTAGGTGCAGTGCCTCCTGTCCTGCTGGCCAAGCCCCCTTTCCGGGTCTACACCGCATCCTCTCTCCTCCTCCTCCCCTGAGCCCTGCGGCTGTTCCTTCTCTGATGTGTCTGCTTTAATTATTACCTTCAAGGAGAGAATCCAGGAGGCAAACACAAAAGACCTACCTCTGATAATTGAAGGTATCATGCCTCCCTCGGATGCAGACAGAGCCAGGACGGCCCCTGCACTAACATGCCATTAGCCTCTGCCAGGGCGGAACAGCCACCCACACGTGGTGCGACCTCTGTGCCCGCAGAGCTGGGGTCTGTGTGGGGAAGCGGGAACCGTGCGGCCTCAGGGTGGAGGATTAAATTCAGGGTCCTGGGGCTGAGGAGTCAACACTCTGACCGGCAGCGGCTCCAGATGGCCAGAGAGATGTGGGCGGTGTGGCCACCTTCAGCCCCGGAGACCCAGTCATGCCAGAGCCCGGCCCGGGTACTGCCAGACCCATCAAGGGATGTTACCGGGCATCTCTCAGGACCCCTGCTCCTGACCAGGCACCAGTCCTCTGCCTTGGCTACGGGATTCAGTTTTCCTAGGCCTGGCCCTCCGCACCCCCTGGGAGTCCACTGAGGGACAGCCCTCATGCCCAGTGCCACGCCCTGCTCTGGACCGGAACTGCCCTTCACTTGGCCCTGTGGGACACACCCCTGAGGCCAGCTGCAGACAGGTAGGTCCCAGCTGGCCTGTCCCCACCCCTCTTGAGAAGAGTTCAGACAGCGAGGTGAGAGTCTGGGCCCCCCCGCAGGCTCTGTCCAGGCAGCCCCCCCGGAGGGACAGCGGGGACTGCGCGTGGAGGCTCGGGCATCACGCTGCCTGGTACACATCCTGCTCCAACGCTTACTGTCTATGTCACTCATTCAAGTGGCTAACCTCTCTGCATCCCAGCTTCCCCATCTCCGAGTGGGAAAAATACCTCCTTTTCTGTCTGTGGACCTCAGTGTCCCCCCTCTCAACTGCAAAACAAAGCCCACGTCCATTGGACAAAATAAAGCCCATGTCACGCTGTCTGTGCTCCCAGCGGGCACGTGAGCTCCGCAGGGCAGGCCAGAGCCCGTCCTGCTCAGCACCGCGTCCCAGTGCCCCGCACACAGTAGGCTCTCCGTGGACACTTGGAACAGGAATGCATGAGCAAGATGACCTCTGACCGCCCTGCATCCTTCGCGAGCACTCCGTGGCCCAGACGCAGCGGCAGGATTCCCTGGGATTGGCTAGAAAAGCGCAACTCAGGGACTCCCCTCCCCCCGCCCAGCCCTTCTGGGTCACAGCTGTACCCACACGACCTCAGGGTCATGGCGCGTCAGCCTCCCCTCCTCTGCCATCCTCGCTGAGGCTCGTTGGTCAGATCACCTCCCCGAGGCCCTGCCTTCCCTTCTGGAAGCCAGCAGCTGCGCCCGCTTTCCCTGAGGACTGTCAGGAAGATTAAGTGGGTCATGGACCCAGCGTGCCGGCTCCCGGGAGACACTTCGTAAGTGAGGCTCCGTCTCCTTCCCTCTCTGGTCCAGGCTCAGGCCACTGCAGGAAGTGCAGGAGCAGGAATTTATTCTGCAGCCCGGGCTAGGAACGCAGCTGTCAGAGGGAGCCCTGGGCCCTGGTCGCCAGCTGAAACCATCCGCCCTTCTCTAGCAGGATGCGGGGACCCAGTCCTCACTGCGCAACTTCCCTGCGGCAAGAACCCCCGCCCTGTGCCTCCCTGTATGCCGCCCTCTGGTTTTCCCTTCCATGGGGACGGTCTCCCCTTCCCTACTGCCAGGCTGCCCCCCCCCCGACTCTTGTCCCAGCTGCCACCTGTACCCACTCCCCGTTCCCTGCCTCCCCAACAATTCTAAGGTCCCAAGGCCCAGTGAGCTGTATCAGGAAGGCTCATCCGGTTCTGATGCTCCAGGATCGGGAACGTTGGTCCCCTGTGGCTGTCCTCTGCCCTCAGCCACATGGGCCTCAAGGCACCCCTGCCTCTCCCCCGGGTCCCGAGTCTCATCTGCCCACTTGATTCTCCACTTGGATGATGTTCCGTAAACCCCCGCTGAGCAGAGAGCAGAGGGCGGACGACTGGGATGCGGTGCAGAGGTCCCTGCTGAGACCTGTCTCCACCTGCGCGGGGTGGGGGTGGGGGGCGGCTGTCCGTGGCCGTGGCCGTGGCCATGGCTGTGCAGATCCGCGGGGCCTGGCAGCGGTGCAAGGGCACGTTTGTCTCTGATGGCGGCTGCGCTGACATTGGTCATGGGAGGGTGGGGTTTGCTGGCTCTGATCCGTGCTCCGTGCACTCGAGGCTCTTCGTGATTGTTGCACACGCCCGTGGCCCCCGTTGGCCGCCCCCACACACTGTGAGAGGTGGGGGAGGGCCAGTACAGTAGTCCCCAAACTGGGAAGGCATCTCGACACCGGAGAACGAAGCAGGCAGCTCCATCCATACAGCTTCCACGGTTTTGTTCGGGGGAACTTACTGACTGGGAGGGTCGGGCGGAGGACAACCCGTGACAGCGGCACAGTTACTCTCCGCAAAATCCGGACCCTAGTGCACAGGTTTCACAGACCAAGGGGACAAGCAGAAGGGTGCTGCGGTGAGATCCAAGGGTCCACGCGCACCTCAAAGGGCTTGCCGTGCTCCTCGTTGACAGCTGACCTTTAATTAGATCTTGAGGCACCACCTGTGCCTCAGGAAGGGAAAAGACTGTGTTCTCTCTACCAGATTCATGGGAGGCCAAAGCAAGTCTCCCCCCCGCCCACCCCATCCCAGCCTTGGCAGGCATTTCTAAGGCATGTATATTAATCTCCAAGGGGCGGGGAACATGGAGCCCCAAGAGAGGTCATCGAGGCAACACGAATCAGATGAGTCAGGATTGCCAGCCCTCTTCCACCCACGGAGGAAGGCTGCCCGGGAAGGACACCTGTGACGCTCTGTGCCTCCTGTTCCCTCCATTAGAGCACATTCCATGACATTCACAAAACAGGGTGCCCACTCTATGCCAGGAGCTGTTCCAGCTCCTGGGGACATAGCTCTGAGAGGGACAAAAAAAAAAAAAGACCTATCGCCCTGCAGCTGATGTTCAGTGAGGAGACACACATTAACACTCTAGAGTCACGTGTTGACACGCGCTAAGGGGACACAAAGCAGGGTGAGGGGACAGAGGTGACGGCGTGCTGGTTGGAGGCTGATGTGGCCTCACTGCATGCAGAGGGAGGGTGGGGACCAGGGCCCGTCCAGCCCGGATCACCAGCCCAGGCACAGAGCCGGACACGGGCTGGCCCTCAGCAACCACCTGCTTACCGCACATCTAAGGGAACAGAGCCCCCTCCTGGGGCCCTTGTCCGGGAAGGGGTGGCGGCAGGCAGGGGGGCTGATCTCAGTTCTCCCATCTCCGGTGAGACGTCGCCACACGGCCACATCCCTAGAGGACTGGGGTCCTTGCACCCCCTTTGCCCAATGTCTCCAGGGTTCATTCCCCAGCAGATGGGAAGTGGGAGGGATTGAGGAGAAAGCAGGACTGCCCCCCCCCATATCCCTTCTCCAGGCAGAGCCAGCCTCCCCACCCCAGAAGGGAGAGAGCGACTCAGACACCCCCTACGGGGGCAGAGCCGGTGGAGGGTGGGGACCGGAGCAGAGCCATAAATGCTGCATCACAGAGCAGAGAGACTGATCCAGGGCCTACATTCCCCTCTTGAATGCAAATGCAGACATTTGAGGCGGGCAGAGTTCAGCCCCACACAGGCTCCCGGGCCCTCTCCTGTCCTCCCCTTCGTGATGTGAGGCAGCCCTTCATTTTCCTCGTAGTGCCTTTTTCAAGTGCATTGTTTTTCTCCCTTTGATAAAGTGTAATTCATTTAAGGCTCTCATGGCTATTTCATGTCTCCAAAGCATACTTTTCACGGGCAGATCAATTGCAAGGAAACACTTAAAGCTCGGGGAAGTTAGATCCATTAACAAGTGCTAAGTGGCCAATCGCTCACGGAGGGGGGCCTTTGACTAAGACCAAGAAATGATAACTCTGCCGGGAGACCTGGAACAAGGTTTTACGAGCCTTTTCTTTTTCCTCGGTCTGAAATCAAAGCTCATTTTGGAGACCAAGGAAGACGATCACGAGAGCAGCCAGCCGGCCAACCCTGCGTGGGAGACAGAGGCACTGCCAGATCACTCCCCAGAAAGGGGTCTCTGCTCCCAAAGACTGTAAACACGTCTGCAAATCTGTGGCTCCGGGAGCCTTGCCTAATGTGAATCGGTCATGCCCACGCGCGCGTGTGGACAGCGGGAACAAGGAAAGGTCACCTCGATGCCCAAGTTCAGTGGGAAGAAGAAGGCAGGTGGGGGGTGGGGGGGTTGTGAATCAGCGGAGACCATTTCTGGAAGAAGAGAAAGGGCCCGGGGGAGAGCAAGAAGGAGGGGCAGACCTCTGCATGTTGGAGTTGGCTCCAGACTCAAGAGTGCTGCAAGGAGGTAACAGCTAACACCTCATCTGATGACAGATCCCCTCAATAAAAAATGAAACCTAATGACACAAGCTTCTGGCCACTGGGGTCTTACATGTTCCTGACTCCATGTTAGTGCTTTATATGTATGTGTTGCTTCAGTTAAGTCTATTAATAACCTAGTGGATTAGGTGGTATTATGGCTCCATTTTACAGATGAGGACACTGAGGCTCAGAGAAGGGAAGTCCTTTGCCCTGAAACACACAAGGTGCCATTCAAATCCAGGTCTGTCTGATGCCAAACCGTAAGCACTGAGCTATTATACCTCCCTTGAGCTCCTGTCTGCACACGTCCAAGGATGGGGAACTCCCCACATTACCCAGTAGCCCATTCTGTCTCTGGACAGCTTTGAATGTTGCAAAAGTCCTTCCTTCAGACTCCACTGAACGCAACTTCTTCCTCTTCCACTTGGCAGTCGTTCTGTACTTGAAGACATGTTCCCTCCAGAGACGTTCTACCCCAAGTTTGACAAGCCCACTCCTTCAGCGTGCCTTGCCACACAGCCCCCCGACCAAGCCCTGGTTTCCTGTCTCCCTTCCGTGCTGTCTGAAAAATCTGGACACGGTTCTCCAGGCAAGACCTGCCCCCACGATCCATCAGGGCCCCGGAATGAGGTTCTCGCCCTTTCTGTTGACTCTTCCTGAATAAGGACACATGTGTGTAGACGTGTGGTCATGGACCAGCTAGGTGAATTCTTCGTTTCCAACCCTGTTCACCTGATTCTTGTCCGAAATCTACCCTCTGAACTGTAGCTGGAGAACTGGAAAATAAAAATTTTTGAAACCACTTTACCGAGGCATAATTGACATAAAATAAACTGCATTTATTTAAATGTACGATTTGATAGGTTTTGCTGTAAGTTTACATCACCGCAATCAAGATATGGCAGCTACACTTGGGGTGAACACAGAGTAATGTATAAACTTGTCAAATCACTATGTGGCACACCTGAAATGAATATAACATTGTGTGTCAACTATTCTCAAAATTCTTTCATTATTAAAAGAAAAGGAAAAGACAGTGAATTTATCCATCACCGCCAAAAGTTTCCACCTGCTGCTTTACTTTTTTTAACAATTTTTTATTTTTAATTTTTAGAGAGAGCACAAGAGGGGGAGGGGCAGAGAAGGAGAGAGAGGACAATCTCAGGCAGGATCCACGCTCAGTGTGGAACCCAACGCAGAGTTTAATCCCACCACCCTGGGATCATAACCTGAGCCAAAGTCAAGAGCTGGCCACTCAACTGACTGAATCACCCAGGTGCCCCCTAACATGCTGCTTTATAATCCCCCTCTCCTGCCTTCTCAGCTCCCCCCATCTCCATTCCCAGCCAGCCATGCCTTTGCTTTCTGTCATTAGCGATTCGTTTGCATTTTCTAGAATTGTATGTAAATGGAATCACATGACCATGTGGTCCTTTATGTCTGGCATCAGTATAATCATCGTGAGATTCATCCATGCTCTCACGTGTATCAGTAGCTATCTTATTGCTGAGTGGTATCTCATTATATGAATATGCCAAATTTGTTCATCCATTTACCTACTGATGGACACTGGGGTTTTTTTTAGTTGGAAGCTATGATAGTTAAAGTTGCTATAAACGTTCATGTCCCCCTTGAATGAATAGCAAGAGTGGAAGGGTTAGATCATCTGGCAGGTGTTTCACTTTGTAAGAAACCATCCCACTGTCCTCAAAATTGGTTGTGCCATTTTACATTCCCATCATCAGTATGTGAGCGTTCCAATTCTTCCATATCCTGGACAAAACCTGATATGGTCCATCTTCTAAACCTTAGCCACTCGAACACCCCCGGTCTGTAGAGAGACAGTCCGTGGTGGTTCTAACCTGTGCTTTTCCAATCCCCTAATGATGTTCAACATCTTTCCGTGTGCTTATGTATTTACCGTTCATGTGTCTTCTTGATGAAGGGTTCAAATCCTTTGCCTGCTTTTTATTGGTTGATTGTTTGGAAAGTTGAAGAGACACTTCCTCTCTGTCTACACGTCTTTCCCTGCCCTTTGAAATGTGACTTTGCTTCTCCTCTCATCAAGAAATGAGGTCTCTTGGGGCACTTGGATGGCTCAGTTGGTTGAGTGTCTGACTTTGGCTCAGGTCATGATCTCATGGTGGGGAGTTCAAGCCCCACACTGGGCTCACCTGCTGCTGTCAGCACAGAGCCCACTTCAGATCCTCTGTCCCCTCTCTCTGCCCCTCCCCCCTCACTTTCTTTCTCAAAAATAAATAAACATTTTTTAAAAGGAGAGAAATGAGGCCTCTTTCCCCCAACTCTTGAATCTGGGCTGGCTCTGTGATTTGCTTTGGCTCATAAAATGTGTGTCAAAGTGATATTCCAGTGCCCAGCTATTTTAAAATGTACCAAGTTCAGGGGATTGGGTGGGGCGGGGGTGGGGGGTTGTAATCAGAAGTAAGATTGTCACAGACACAGACACAGAAATGATTGTCATTAAGAAAAAGGTTTATATTCCCAAATCCATAGAAACAAGAGGCACAGTATGCCACACAGGGCCACCTGCAGAACCACCAGCATGGGTCAGAAGACAGAAGGAAAAGAGGGGAGATTATGGCTCTGAGCCTTGATTTTTTTTTTTTTTTTTTGTAGAGGTAATGAGCGAGGCAAGACAGGTATGGTGAGTGACTTCAGGATTGGATAATTTGAGTAATTTTGGCAGCTCTGGGCTGTAGGGGTGGTCACCAGGTACACAGTACTAGACCCCTGGGTGATGTAGGGCAGGAGAAACAGTGACTTGGTATATGAGAGTTCAATGTGGTTGGGAGCATGGGCTCTGGATTGGTTGGTTTTTATGAATGGCACACCTACAGCAAAATCATTTGCTATTTCCAGGAATTAACCCCAAGAGGAGCAGTCTTTCCAGAAACAGCCTCCAATGCCAGAGAATAAAGAATACAGAAAATAAGAATATATGGCCAATATACCGGCCCAAGAACATATGGTCAAAACATCTTGTGTGCTTTTGCTCCCTCTTTTGAACTTTTCATCCATGAAGATAAGTCTGGGCTGGCCTGCTGTCAGATGAGACCACATGAAACAGAAAGGAGCCATCGCAGCTGAGGCCGTGCTACACCAAGGAGCCCCCAACCAATCCACAAGCTGACTGTAGGTGCGGGAGTGGGCCCAGATAGAATCAGTCAGATCCCCCCCCAACACGCCCAGATCAGCAGAAAGTGCCCAGTTACCTACACGCCTAGGAGCTAAATAAGTGCTTGTTATTTTAAGCCAGCAAGTTTTGGGGTGGTTTGTTATACAGCATTAGCTAACTAATACACCCAATCTCTCGCATTGCATAGCTGTTGGACTCAATAGCCTTGTAACATTTCATCTAGTGCCTCGGCTCTTCTCAGTCATCTCTATACCACCATCTTTGTTCCTAAAATTCCGCAAGTATTTCACCCCGAGTAAAGAAATGATAACTGAGTTGTTAGAACTCATCTGCCCCTTTCAGTGCATCTTTTATTCAACCAGTCAACAAACGTTTAAAGTGTGCCCACTGCATGTGCCAGGCACAGAAGAATAGACAGTAAATAAGATAGACATAAACCCTGCCACCAAAGAACTTATAGGAGATATGAAAATTAAATATATAATTGCAGAAATAATTATAGTGTGGCTAATTAGACATAGCATTTTACCCAGAATTGATGACATTTAGCCTGTAAAATACCCCGACCTGCAATTAAATTGCACCCGCAATGCTTGGCCAGAATGTCCACAGCCCACCTTATGAAAGAACAGGTGCTCATGGTGAGGAGAACTCACAGCCACCAGTGGTCACCTGGGCTCCCTTTGCAAGGTGGGAACTCTGCAGCTCCGAATCAGAGGAGTCCCCACACAGCTGTAATTCAGGGATTATGAAGTCCTAGAGAATAGAGTCAGGAGGGCTTTGAAGACAGACCACTAGGAGGGAGAGGTCATGAGTCTGAGAGAGGAAACCTCCACCGGGGTCAGGAAGCCTCAGCGCGCCCACCCGCATGCTGGTGACCTTGGCCCAGCCCCTTAACTGCTCTGAGCCTCAATTTCCCCATCTGTAATCCTAGGCCCAAACCACCTGTCTCCCTGGGAGTCTGTGAGGGTGGCCTAAGTGTGACACACATGGAAATGCCTAGCGCTGTGCTTAGTAAAGATGGGCTGGACCCAAACCTTGTCCACTGCGCCGGGGACGAGACCCGGGACTAGACCCCAGTGTTCTGATGCCCCAACTCCAGCCATCCAAGCTTGTAGTAGACGCTCAACCCAGTGTCCCTCCCCTGTGACTCAGCAATGAGTCATATCACACATGGCACCTCCCTTAGCCACACACCCTTCGCCACATGCGAAGATGCCAGAATTTGCGGGGTGCCCCTCCCGGGGCACGCCTCCTCCAGCTCCTGGCCAGCTTCTTCTCTCCCTCCCCCCACATCCACCGTCCACCGTCCACCGGATGATAGCTGAGCGCATCTGCAGACAGTTGCTAGCAGCTGGTTGGTCCCTCCACGGACACTGTGCATTCCCTGTAATGACATCCATTAGTCTGTCTCACATCAACACTGTTCTCAGGTTAATATGTTTAACTTAATGAGACATTATTTTCGGTTAGAAAACTCCTGAAGAAGCATGTTTTCTCCTGATGAGTTAAGCTAATGAGTAGATTAATACCAGGCTTGAAAAGCAGACCTAGAAATGGAGTCTAACCAGCTCCTTTTTCTCCTTTAGGTATGAACTGAGCTTGAATTAATTTAAGTTTAACTTGTCATTTCTTAGGGGAAGAAACAGGGAGAAGATCCCCACTCAGTCCTGTGATGTGCCCTCCATGTGCCGTTTGTTCCCCTCCCCCAGCCCCAGCTCCAAGGACATGAAAACACTGAGGACCAGTATATGATGGAGGGGCGAGGAGGGGAGGTGCCTCACACTGAGCATCAGGAGGGGCCAGCGTTCGAAAGAGGAGCTCTCACATGGTGACCGAGATGGCAACCACAGTGGACAGAGCTGGGAGTCCATTTGGCTGGTCTCTATCGCTGCCAGCTCTGAGGGGCTCGCTGAGCCCAGCACTTAGTAGGCCCTCAATAGATGTTTGTTGAATGAGTGCCATCGATGCTCAACAGATGGCTTCTATTTATTCAAGGAATCACATGATCTCAAGAGAGAGAAGGTGCCTGATGTTCCAGATACATCTGGTGGGTGAGCCAGTGTTCATGACTCCTGGTCCTGGGGCCAAAGATGACCCAAAGATCCATGACTTGACCAGCGGACATTCCCACGTCCCTCTCCCCATGGGCACTCAAAGCCACTGCCAGCCGTGAGATGCCAGCCAGTGCATACTGCCCTTTCTCCCAGGAATGTGCTTCTAAGCCACCCCAATTCACTGCTGTGTCTACCCAAAGGTCAGACACAGGAAGAAACCCAGCACGCTTCCTGTACTCACCCTGCTTACTCACCCTGAACAAGTCAGCCCTGTTTCCACTGGACTCAAAGTCAAGAGTAGGGGTGTTTGCTATGAGAGTTTTATAGGCAGAAAGGGATTATTTAAACCTTGTATCTGCCACTCCCCAACTGAGAGAGCTTGAACAAGTCCCTCCCACCACTCTGAGGCTACACTTACTTGTAAAATGGCAATAATGCTACATTCTTCATCAGGTCACTAAAATGAATTAAAGGCAATCACACATATAAACATATTAACACAGTGAGTGCTCAGTGACCGTGTGTAAAGACGGACTGGAAGGAGCTGAGTATCATCGGGCACGCCGGGATTTTACCTTAAGTCTCCTCTAATCTATCTTCCCTGCTGCTGGTCTGTTCTCCAGCTCAGCTGATTCCACCCCTTGAGCTTGGGCCTTGGGGTTCTCCTGCCCTTTCTGACCCATCTCTTCCACATTCCTTCTCTCCCATCCTGTTGGCTATAGCTGCTCATTCAGGTCCTGACAGCCAGCCCATCTGAGGTTATTATTGAATAATAACCCGACCACAGGTTGGAAATGCTCCAAGAGTTGCCCTCCCCACAATCATATGGCAATATCAAGGCTGATAGAGAGAGCTTGACTGTGGTATCCTTGTTGCTGGACCACCCAAGCCTTGCACAGACACAGCCTCAGCACCTCGTCAGTGAGGAAACAAAGCTAGCCCATCATTTATCATTGTTGTCCTGTCCCCAAAGGCCCCTGTCATATGTGGTTTCCAAGGCTAGGGTAGAGAGGCCACCAGGATCTGGCACATGGAGAAGTAATGAGGTGGTAGACATGATGATTCCAGGGTGGATGAGGTGAGGTTCTGAAGCCAGCTGAGCCCTCCTCCCCTTTGCTGTGGATGTCTGGTGGCAAGGACTGGCCCTCACGCTCCTCTGGACCCTGGGCAGCAACCATGCTGTCTATACGGCCATGCTGCACCTTGGACAGCAGCCAAGCTTCTATATGGCTTTTATGATGCAAGGAATTGTACATTAATATAGTGGAAAGGAATCTCAAAGACCATCTTAATTTAACAGTCTCTCTCCTCCTTTTACAGGTAAAGAAATGCCAGAAGTGTTGAATTGAATTGTTGAATTTGATAAAATGGTCACTGGACTGAAAGGTCCCAGTCTTAGATCAGCTTCTTGTCCCTTTGAGCAAAATAAATCCTTCTATGAGCCAAAGCACTCCTAAAGCCTATGATTCTAGGATGCCTAGTTGGAGACAAAATGCAGGTGATACCGCTGAGTTTCACAGCCCGAATTCTGTCCCCATATAGGGACAAGGGCCCAAGAAGCTTTGAGTCTGCTGACTGGCCCATCATATTTTTGTCCTCGAGGTATTTTATCCCTTCTCTTCTCTTAAGCAGAAGACTCTTGATGAATGGCTACTAACTGTGGCCATATTTGTAACACTAAACTCAGTAAAAGGTTTTTTTAGAAGACTTTCTTTATCAGAGATCTCATGAGACATTGAAGTGGTATTCAGGTCAAGAAAGCTACTCCCAGATTCAAAGAATGTTCCAGCTGGAAGTGCCTTGGCAATTGTTCTATCCAACCCTCTGCATTTTATGGATGAGGACACTGAGAGCCAGGGAGACAAAAATACCCTTGCCCAAAGTCCATCTGTGAGTTAGGGGCAGAGCTAAAACCAGAGCCAAGACCAGCTCTTGGTCCCCAGCCAACACCCATGTCCACATCCCTCTGCGGGTTCCGGGAAGTCAGCCCCGAGCATTCTGATCACATGCCTGGGCTAAAGACCTTAAGATCAGCCCTGCTATGGTGATAGCTGTGATGCCACCATCAGCTAGACATCACTATCTGTCGGCTGCTTCGCACTCATCATTCCACTGACTCCGCAAAACTCAACGAAGTAATCCCCAGTGTTGTTGCCATGCTACAGGTGAGGAAATTGAAGATCAAAGACAGTTAGCTGGTTGGTGTGGAATATGAGGTACATGACAGTGTCCTTAACTCTGTTCTTCATCTCTCAAGTGCCCTCCCATGCCAGCTCTAGCCTCCCCTTATTCTGTTGACCCCCCAAACCTCACCCTACCTCACCTACCCCCAAATCTCTCTTCTCCAGTTGGCGGGGTCCCAAGCATAGCACTTCTTTGAACAATAAGCCAACCTTCCCAGAGGATCCATATTACTCAAAGATTTCATGGGAGATTCTTTTAATCCAAGCAAATGCAAATATATAATGGAACTTTTTAAAGATAAGCAAGCCGTCTTTGAAATGTTCTGCCCTGCGGTGGCCTGTTCTGGCCGAGCCCTCAGAGTCCCAGAGCATTCACTACCTCTCTGGGCTTTGCATGAAAACTTCCAGGAGCATTACCCTTAACGCAAATCGGCATCCTAAAGATCATCCAAGTCCTCGCTGATCCCTAATCCCTAAACGTCAAATGGACCATAAGAAGTATGACCCCTGAGGGACGCCTGGGTGGCTCAGTTGATTAAGCTTCTGACTTCCGCTCAGATCATGATCTCATGGTTCGTGAGTTCGAGCCCCGTGTTAGGGTCGGAGCCTGGGGCTAGCTTCAGATTCTGTGTCTCCCTCTCTGCCCCTCCACTGCTTGTGCTCTGTCTCTCTCTCTCTCTCTCTCTCTCTCTCAAAATAAATAAACATTAAAATATTTTTAAAAATAATTTTTAAGAAGTGTGAATGTGCCTGAATGTGCCTGGGGAGAGCACTGCAGCCCACAGGAACCACAGCTCAGAGGTGGGGGTGTGCCCAGCGCACTGAGGGTCAGCAAGGAGGCCTGTGTGGCAGGGACTTAGTTGGTAGGTGGGCTAGTGGGGTGTTAAGTGAGGTGAGGTGACAGAGGTCACAGGGATCCTGGGGGCCAATGAAGGACTCCAGCTTTAATCTGAGGAAGATGGGAGCCACAGAGGGTATGAGCAGAGGAAGGATGTGGTTGCACAGGCACTTTTAAAGGCTCTCTCCTTCTCCATGGAGAAGAGACCAGAAAGGGCAAAAGTGGAATTAGAGAGAAGGTTGGGCACCTCCTACAATAATTTTCTATGTTTATTAACTTGTCTTATGAATTTTGGGTCCTCTCTGTGCTATGACATCACCCCTGTTCCCCACGCTACCCCCTCCAGTGACTCAGATGCCAGCCTCTACAGTCAGATGCCAGGTTCTGTCTGGAGCTCCCCTGTCCATTTCCTCCACTCACATCTGATTCCCTGTCTTTGATTCATAAGAAATGCCAGATCCTATCTCAGATGCTAGTCTGCAAATCCCGAGGAAGCAAGACTACACGTGGTTTATCAAAGACTCCGGGGCTCAGCAGAAGGCCTGACCCATTGGCCAGGTCCCCCAGGAGATAGACTGGGGTGCATGGGAAGCCTTCCTCCCAAAAAAGAGCCTGGGTGAGAAAAGCTGGGCTGGGCCCTGATGACATTACCCAGGGTGGCTTGAGGCTGTGTCTCTGGATGGAGCCAATGGCAAGACTAGGGGGAGGGAGCCCTGCACCAAAGCCCCAGGAGGGCAGGGCTTGGAAGGTAGAATGAGCTGGTGGCCCAGAGGGACCTGAGAGCAATCAAGGGTGATGTGAGGTCATGGAGCAGGCAAGAGACTCGGGGACAAGTCTAGGAACAAAGGTGGGCCCCTCACACTGCTACTGGGAGTCTAAACTGGCATAACCATGTTGGAAAACTGCAAAAGCCCAATATACGTATAGCTCATGAAATCCAGAAATTCTACTCCTTAAGCATCCACCCAGAAGCTCACCCACATGTTCGCCAACAGGCGTGTGCAAGAACCTCATAGCGGCACCGGGTGTGACAGTCCCAGACTACTGAGCACCCGCTATCATCTCGAGGTACATGGGTAGATATTCGTACCATATGCAAATGCCAAACATCGATAAGAACGAACAGTGTGCAGCTTAACGCAGCCACACGGATAAACCACACAACCATAATGTTGAACAAAGTGGGAGGAAACAGGACACATAGGAGGACACAACCATGTGAATCCATCTGTATGAAGTTCCAGGACAGACACAGGTTATAGTGTTACAAGTCAAGATGCCGATTACCCATCCCAACCTGGAGTTACAGTGGCAGGTAGGAGCCCAGGGGGCTCTGACATACTGGGAACATTCTCTTGTTTGACCCGGTCCCTATCCCACAAGTACGTGTAGATTCAGAAAATTCTTCTAGCCATACACCTATTATTTGTGTACTTTGCTCTATGTAGATTTTACATTACATTTCCTATAACAAAAAGTTTCTTTACAAAAAGGTAAACCCCAAGGCCTTTTTTAGTGAAATGCCTAGAATATGCCAGAAGGGTAGCAGGGCTGCAGTCGCTCCAGGTGGACACGTCCAACATGTGTATGAACCCATCATTCGCTGTTGAATGATGAATGAATGGACGGACAACCGCATGAACCACTGAATAAATGAGCGAACCAAGGGAGAAGAAATGAATGAATGAATGAATGAATGGGATGAAAGAGCGCGTTCGTGAGCGAAAGAACAAATGAGCCAATGAAATGAAGAGCAAACAAAGGAAGAAATCGCCGGCTGACCGAGTGAGGGACCAAGTGCACAAAGGACCAAGGGAAGAAGAATGAACGAAAGTACAATCAATCAAAACAATGGAACCAGGCACGGAGCAAGGACCAAACCAACATAGGAAGAGGGAAACGAAAGAAGCAATCGATGAATGGGAAAAAACCAGGGGAAGAGGCAGTCGAGTGGATATAAAAACCGATAAGCAAATGAATGGATGGATAAAGGATCCCACGTGTCCTGGCTTGCCCAGGACGGGGAGTGATTTGTTAGAGCAGACATTTCGGGGAAGGTGTCCACTCAGACATCTGGGGCCAAGGGCTTGGCAATTAGCATGTTCCTCTGTGAGAAGGCTCCTAAAGTGACTTCAATTTAGGTGTAATAAGAATATGGCTGCACCAATATCACTAAAGCCACTGAGTAGGCCCCTCCCTCCCTGGGATTAACTGTGGGCTCTGTGGGAATGGCTAAATACAATTGACTACATTGTTTTTCCAATTATGTTCCAGATAATTACCTATTATGTAGCAAACCCCCAGCATGATTTTAATAATCACTATTTAAATAACACATTTTCACTGTCTCCTTACAAATTAACCTCTGGGAGGTGTAATTAATGTCAGCGTGGGAGAGTTTGCTGAGCAGCCCGGGGATGAGGAGAGGCAGTGCCGTGACGGTCCTGAGACCCCCGGGCCGGGTGATGCTGTGGACTCAGGTTTGGGGGGACCTGGGTCCAGTACGGCAAGCAAGTCACGCCCCCACCTGGGACTCGCTCACCTGTCCTGTGAGGTGGAGAGGGTTCTCCAAATCCCCACCCTCCTGGGGGCCCGGGCGCTCTCACCGGAGACCCGGGTCAGGGTCAGACTCAGTCACCCCCCCACCGACCCCCGGCGGGGGCTTGTCCTCAGCGGAGAAACAGGGGCTCCTCCTGACCTGCGCTTCTCCCCCACCAGACAGAGGGCGGGACCCGTCTGCGCACAGCAGGTGCTCAGCACACAGCAGGTGCTCAGCAAACGCTGGTGGGAGGGCCGGCCGGATCCCACCGCGCAGCGGCTTTTACAAGCGGCCTGGAGTCCCTTTCAGGACAAGGAGGTTGGATAAGCAGACAGCAGATAAGCTGCTGTCCTCAAGGAGCCTGTCACTGTCGCCCGCCGGTCTCTGAGGCTCCTACAGGTGTCACTGGTTCCCTTTACTCCTCTGCAGTCTCCTGTCTGGGTCCCTTTGCCACCTCCTTGCCCCGTGTGCCCCCTCTAACATCTGGGGCCTGAGACAGAGGGACCGCACGGGACAACTGCATGACTGTGCGGGACGCGAGCACCAGGGCTCTGACCAGGGACCCAGGGGCTCTGCCCTGAGGAAGAGCGCCCGAGGGGGCATCTCGTCTCCTGTCTCCACTACCCTGACCTGCCAGTGACCGAGGTCAGCTCGTGGGCCTGACACCTGCCGAGTCCCTGCGGGCGCCCAGAAGAAGCTCGTGCCTGACAGTGGGCTCGATGCGTCCCTGCCGCTCCTGTGGACTGAGTGCTGCGGCTGCACCTGTGAGTCGGCGATTTCTGCCTCTTCCCAAAGGGGACAGTCGGAGAAGGACAGTCCAAGAGGGAGGCAAGGCTCCTGTCCCAAAGCTTCCATTCCTCCAATAGTCCTTGGTCGTCACAAATTGTCCTTAGAGGAAGAAGTTATAAAAAGAAGAGAAAGAAAGGTGGCCCCTTTGAAATGAGATCGGTTTTCCTTTTACAGGGTTGGTGGTGAACAATGAAAATGCCCTTGACCCAGGTGAGGCCGGGTCTTCAGTTATTAAGTGGCTGGAGGAGTCTGGCCATGCTGGTGGTGCAGGGACCTCGGCTTCCTAGACGTCTGTCCCCAAGAGAGTCTGCCCTTCACGGGCCAGGAGGCAAACCTTCGTCCTTTCCACGTCTCCCTCCTGAACGGGTGAGGGAGGTCAGGACGGAATCCCCAGGGGGGCTCCAGAGATGACCGAAGGGGAAGAACTTCCCTCTCCCACTGGAAAAATGAAGGTAGCACAATAATATTTTTATTACCATAAAATTAATTAATTAATACCATAACTGCCATGGGTTGAGAGACCACTATGTACCAGTGTTCTGTGTATTCACTTACTCAGTCCTCACCACAAGCTCATGAGGTTACTATCGCTATTATTCCCATTTTACATACGAGAACACTGAGGCACGGCATCGAGTCGATGAGAGGAAAGGGAGGTGGGTGGGCTGAACGGCCCGGACCTGGGAGTTAGGCAGGTCAGAGCTCACAGCTCTCTCCATTTTGCCCCTCACCACCCGAGTGGCCTTGAATAAGTGACTCCGTGCCTCTGAGCCCCAGCTTCTGCTTCTGTGAAATGGGGAGATAGGATATGACCCCTGTGGGGCCAGGGGGTAGGGGCTGCAGAGATGAGATGTCCATCTCCTTCCCTGAAGCTGGAGTCGATGCCAGGCGCCCCATCTGTAGGCTCTGGGCACATTCAGGGCTGGACATGCCCAGAGGAGGAGGCTGGTCCCTTCGAAAGAGACGGATTGGCTGAGCCATTCTGCAGGCTTCCCCCCACGCCCATGGGGCCCAGAAGTCCCGGGCACACGTAATCCCCGTGTCGTTTCGGAGCAGGGTCCCATCCCAGCAAAGGCTAGTGGGCACGCGTGCATTCCAAACATCTTTTCAGCAGCGCAGCCGACTTCTCTCAGTCAAGCCGGGGTCTTGGGTGAACGGAAAGGCCAGATCATAAGGTCACCATTCTAAGAAACCACCAGACTGTTCCCCGCAGATATGGTAATGTTCCACGTTTCCACCCGCGATGCGTGAGGGCTCAGTTCTTCCACGTCCTCATCAGTACTTGGCTACTTTCAGTTTTTTTCATTTTAGCCGTGCTAGGGGGTGTGTGATGCCATCTCACTGTGGCTTTAATTTGCATTTCCTTGATGACTAACGCTGTTGAGCATCTTTTCTTGTGCTTATTGGCCATTCATGTATCTTCTTCTTTGATTACTTTTTAATGAAAAACACATTTGCATCCACACTGAAATTATATTGTCAGCAGTTAATTATCACTTGTCATACAAGTGTGTGCCCAGATTGCAGGTTTAATTTCCATATAGGTTTGCAAATGCCTCGTTCCTCATATTTGACGAGGCCCTTATGAATGAGAGACAGTTAGTGCTGGGAATGATGCTTTTTTTTTTTTTAAGCAGTTTTAAAAATAAATAGGTTCCCTTCGTGTCTGAGTCAGGGTTCCTTGCAACTAACAGAAAACCATTCAGTCTAGCTGAGGCAAAGAGAAATTGTGTGGAGAGGGGTATTTTACCAGGCTTGGGCCAAGCGGAGTATTTCATGAAACCTTACAGAAGACCCAGCCTTACCAGAGCCTGGAACCAGGGCCCGGAAGCCCCGCTGGGACCCTGCGCCCCCCACCCCGTCTTGGCTTCTCTCTCTGCACCTGTTCATTCTTCTCTCTACAGCCAGCCTCCCTCTCTGTCCTCTCAATGCCCGTCCCTCATCTCCTGAAATCACATATCCGCAGGTCGAGGGCCAGCAGAGACCGACCTCTGAAGTCAGAATCCATTCCTGACTGTGTTCCATCACCATCTCCTGTGATAGGATTTTTTTTCTTTTTTTTCTTTCTTTCCCCCTGCCCCGGGGCCCTAGGCCCCAAAACCCCCATCGGGGGGAAAATGGGACCAACACCAGTAGAAAATTCGGAGGCTGCTCAGTGCAAAACCAGAGGTGTTCAGAAGACTATTCCATCCATGCTGGGACCAGAGATGCAGGTATGGGCCCTACAGGTCAAGGGGTGACCACCCATGTCTGACCCTCCCTGCCCAAGACCCTCCTCAGCCCCCCTGCCCCTGGTCAGCCTCCTCGGGAAGGGGGCAGACTGCTGGTCCCACGTGGGCTCCAAATCTCCAGCTAGCGTCTTGATGCATGAAATGCCCACAACCGTCATGGATGGGCACCCGGGAAGTTGGTATGAACATTTTCCTCCACCCTGGGAAGAGCCTGGCTCCATTAACATGTCCCAGAGATGCCACCAGTGAGCAGCAGGGCACCTGACAGAGGAGAGTCCTGGGCTGGACAGAAGACTGCCTCACCCCTGCCCCTGCCCCTGCCCCTGCCCCATCCCTGCCCTGCCTCTGTCCCAGCCCCGCCCCAGCCCTGCCCTGCCTCCGTCCCAGCCCTGCCCCACCCCTACACCAGCCCTGCCCCTGCTCCTGCCCTGGCCCTGCCCAGCCCCACCCAAATCCCCACCCCCGCCCTGGATGAGGGTCATCCAGGGAACAGGCAACCCAGCCCCTCACAGACCTGTCTCCCAGAGGGTGGCTAAGAGAGAGAACATCCCAGCCCCGTTCTACAGCAGGGGCTCAGAGGCCCAAGAAGCAAGTGGCCGAACTTACATGACAGCGGGGCTGTGGGACAGAGCCTTTCCTGACCCCAGGGTGGAGGTGCTCCTTCCTTAGCCAGCAGAGCTTCTGTGAGGGACATTCCTGTGACCCCAGTGGCTGGACCAGGAAAGAGGGCTGGTGACTTGATTACTCACCACCGTCCGGTAACCAGTGCACGCCAGGCCTTCCCCGCCAATGGCTGGGGCTTCTGGCAGCTTCTGGTTGTCCGAGCAGCTGCGAGCAGGACAGGGAGACCCTGTTGGCTTTCCTCAGGGCACATGGGGTGCCCCACACTGGCCCTGTCATTGACCCCCTCGCCCTTCAGGGGCCGCTTGCCTGCCTGATGGGATGACAAGGAGAATGCTGTGGGCAGGTGCTAAGGCTCAGAAGAAAGACCAGTGTCACGGGACCACCTTGAATTGGGGGGCTGGGGGGAGGGATCAGAGGTGAGGAGAGCCAAACCTCCCTGGGCCTTGGAGGCTGCATAAGGAATTCAGGACTCGAGCTTAAGTGCCACAGGAAGTCAACCTTGTGTTTTTTAACCTTCTACCCAGCTGCCTTGTGCTGAGAAGGGATGAGGTGGAGAGGTGAGGCAGGGCCACCATCCGTGTGGACTGTGCCCAGTGCGGCGGGGGCCTAGGGCCGTGGAGCAGGACAGGGACGGCTCTGCCCTGAGTCTCCCGGTCACCTGGCTGCTTTGGGGAGAGTGACAAGAGCAGGGTCAGGGCAAGAGGCCCCTGCACCGGTCCAGGCAAGACGGTGGAGGGGCCGGGGGGTGGGGGGGGGGGGGGTGGGGGGAGCCAGCAGAGCAAGAGAACGTCCCAGATCTGGGAGTAAGTGAATGGAACCTGAGGATTATTCCCTCCCCAAATATTAGCCGTTATCGGTTCTCCAAACATCATGCTGTTTCACCCAACGTCTTACGGGAACCTCTTCTAATAAAATAGAAATTTAGAGGGTGATGAAAGAAGGAAGAAATCCCTCGCTGTGTTACATATGCTGGAAAGAACGAAACCATCCAGACGTCGATAGTGGGAGGCTGGTGGGGACATCAGTCAAATGGACTATTTCCAGGAATGGAAGAGCCAGAAAAGCAGTCAGACTGAGTGTCGGGTGAGGACCCAAATCTGCGCGTGCAGCATGCGGAGGGAGGTCGCGGCCGGGGTTCGCTGAGACCCGCGTGTCCTTCCGGCGCCCCCACAGGACAACCCCACGTCCCCGTCGCCTGCGTGGCGGCGTGTCCGCGAGACCCGCATTGGCCAAGGAACGAGAATAGAGGCGGGGAGAGAACCTTCCAGGAGGGAGCATTTAAGGGTCAGGGCTCAATTCTCCTGTCCGTTCGTCCCCGTCACCGAGACCCGGAAGCACACGAGGACACGCTGACACCCCAGGGCAGTGGCGCCCCCGCAGCCTGGTCCCTGGGTGTCTGTGGTGAGCAGAGCCCTCCCGCCGACCACAGTGGACGTGTGACGGGAGCAAGAAATGACCCCCGCTGTTCTGGAGGCTCGGGTGCTCCCGCCTCACGTCCTAGCTTGCCTGAGGGACGTGGAAACCACGCACGTGGAGAAACAAAGAATAAAGACATCTATGATTTCATGGCCACCGTCTCTGGGAGGCAGGGGCATCAGGCGACCTACACGCTGTCATAGTCACCGCTTTGCACTTTCCAGACGCCTCCCAGGGCCCGTGCCTGACTTGCGTCGCGGGGAACGACGAGCGTCCTTAAGGAGAACGCGGCCACCGACCGAGCCCAGCCCTGCCCCCCCGGGGCTGCGGGCGCCTCTCCCTCACCCCTGGCTCCTGCGCCCCGAGCCTCTGTCCTGCCCGGTTAGCCCTTCATCATAGACCGTTTCGTTCTCTAATCGTCCGCCCCGCATAAGTTAGCACGGCGTCTACTGTCTCGTCCCCAGACGTTTCATCTCGTGTCCCTTGGTCTGGCTTTCTCATCTCTCGGTGCGGTGGTGGCAGGAAGGGAGCCCGTTAGGGGCCGCTCGGCGCCGCACTCCTTCAGGGTGAGAAGAGCTAATTCGGCATGCCAGGCGCTGTGTTGAGCACTTTGCCTGCATTAACCCACTTGATTATTCCAACAGGCCTGCGGTGGGGATGCAGTGGCTATCCCCGCTTTTACAGATGCAGATACTGTAGCTCAGAGAGGTTCAGAAACTCGTCCAAGGGCACACAGCTCAGAAGTGGTGGAGCTGGGCCTTGAGCCTGGGTGGCCTGCTCCCCAGTTCCTGCTCTCCCTGCTCTATCGGTGTCTTTCTATGCCCGGGCCTGTGCCGGGGGCTCCGTGCCCAAAGACAGCACGGGGGCATTTCCCTGCCAGCTGAATAGGGACCGTGAGGACAGTCGTGGTGACCACGCCCTTTAACGCGCATCGGGGGCTCACACGGCAGCGGACATTTACTGCACGTGAGGGCGTGGGGTCCGCACACCATCCTGCCACCAGGGACGGTCACGGTCCCCGCGTGGCAGAGGAGGATCCGGGACACTGACCCCCTGGGTGACCAGAGTGTCCCCCCACGCGCTGCCCGCAGGTGTCGCACGAGCCCCGGAGTCTGTGTCCCGCTGAGGCGGCCTCATCCCGTCCTCACGGTAACCCCGTGTGGTCGGTATTACTGTGCCCTCTTCACAGGGGGGAGCCCGGTGAGGCTCGTGGAGGCTAAGCCATTGCCGAGTCGCACGGCGAGTGACTGCTGGAGGCTGAGTCTGCATCCTGGCTGGGGGATCAGAGGCTGGTGTCTGCTCACCGCTCCGGGGTGAGCGCCCCAGGCTGGGGGTGGGGGTGGGGGCGTCCTCCAGACGCGGGAGAAGCTGCGTCCCTGGGGCAGAAGACATCACAGCCCTGTCACCGCATGCCAGTCCTAGTAAGGGAGTCCCGCACTGAGCGTGTCGCTGTGTGACCATGTCTAAGTGTGGCCCCTGCCCCGTAAGATGGATGCTTTTCTTACCTTCAACTCACACACGAGGTGACCGGGCTCAGAGAGGTTAAGTAACTTTCCCGAGATCCCACAGCAAGGAACCGGCAGAGACCAGACTGGAAACCAGGGTCGGCCAAAGCCAGTGGCTTAGACGCTGGGCCACACTTCTTCCTTCCACCATGCGTGGGGACTGAACCTCCGCTATCCGGGTTTGGAGTCAAAATATAAGATCACAGGACAGCACTTCTTGAGACGGGGAGAGGGCTAAGGAAAGGAGCCTCAGAAGAGATCAGGATTCAGGTCTTTCTATCTTCCTATCATCTAAGTATCCGTCACCTATAAACTCAGAGCTGAAAGGGGTCTAAAGTCACCCACACCGGGGGTCTCATCTCGGGCTATCCATTTTAATCATCTGCTTTAGAACAAGCCTGATGCCTACACACCTTCACCCACCCATTGTACAGATGGGGAAACTGAGGCTGGGGAGCCGAAGAAGGAAGGGTCAGCACCAGGACTGAACCTGGACGTGTCCCGGGTCCACCCTGCACTGCCTCTGCGTCTCTCAGCTCCTGGGACATCCCCCCATCGTCGCGCTGACCGCCCCTGAGGGGGGCCCTGGAGACAGGACCCTCCCTGTGTTTGTGCTCCCCTCGCCCTCAGCCCGGTACCTCGCGTGGGACCAAGAGCCATAAGTGTTTGCTGAACCCAAGAGTGGGGACAGGGATGCCCTCCCTGGGCAGGCTCGGTCCCCCACCCCACGCGCCTTTGCACACATTGTCCCGGGATGCTTGGTTCTGCCTCACCTTTTTCGCTTCTGGACTGATGTCACCTGCTTCCTGGACTCCCAGTCCCACTCTTCTTCCCACACTCACTCGAGGTCTCCTCACCGTGCTCATCACCACCTGGCATTGTCCTCTGTGTCCCCCCCCCAGACAGCAGCAGCTGAGTCCCCCTAGTCTAGACCAGAGCCTGGGGCACGTCAGACACTCGGCATGCTGTTGGCTGGGAGAGGGAATGAGTGAATGGGCCTCAGTTTCCCCAGCTGGAAAAGGGGCAAGTCACCGTCTGTGGTCTTCAGGGTCTCTCCCAGGCCGATCCCCCACGGGCTCCGTGTCTCTGGGAAGCCGGGAGGACCGGAAGGCTCGAGAGGTGGCGACGGGCGCAGGCCCGAGTGCGTGCAGGGCTGGGCTGCACGTTTGTCCCACACCGGGCGCCCCGGCTCACGTCGTGGGGCTGGCCGGGAGCCTCCCGTGCAGTTATTAAATCGTGATGCGCCTGTAGGTGTATAATTGTCAGAAGCGGCTTTGCATATGTTGGCAAATCTATAAACATGGAGTATAATCATCCATCGTTAACATACGCTTATGTTCTGCGTAAGCACATATTGTTTCCCCACGAATGCAGGCTGCCAAGTCGCGACCCAGACACCGTGACACCAATCATCACTGATGTCACAGAAGGGGTCCATTCGTCGTCCTGGAGGGGAGGGGCAGCCGGGACGGTGGCAAATCTCCCACCAGGCGCCGTGGGGCCCTGGAGCTCTGGAGGGACAGAGGGCAGGGTAAGGAGATAGGTCCGGCCCCGCCACCAGCCTGGGACCCTGGTGACAGCCAGCCGGGTGGGGAGGGGTTCCTTGAGCACCTGCCTGTGCCGGCTCCACGGGGCCCTGCAGTGAGACAGGGCACGGTGGCTGGAATCTGACAATCCTGGAGCCCCGTTTGCCCTCATTTGACCTGGGGTCACCCTCCCGAGCCTCAGTTTCCTAGGCTGTAAAATGGGGATGAAAACAGCGCCCTCCTCACAGGATTAAGTGACCGAGGACGTGTGAAGGGTGCCCAGCACATGCAGGAAGTGTTCACTCGTATGAACTCATCTTCCTGCCATTGTCACCCCCAGGACTGTCACAGAGGAGGCTCCCTGGGCCCATTTTGCAGATGGGGCTAATCACTGCAAAAGCCCATTTAACAGCTGTTAACACCCCTTCACACCAGGCGCCTACACGCACGACCCTTGTCGCCTTCACGACCTCCCTGCTCGGCAGGTGCCGTCACGGTCCCCACTCCACAGGGGAGGAGGCCGTGCCAAGGACCAGATCCCACAGCCCATGGAGGACAGAGACTCAGTGCAGGGCCTTCTGCCCCCAGGGCCTGGGCTTGGCCCCCACCCCAGATCCCCCCCACTGCCCGGGACACTGAGTCGCAGCACCGAGGAGAAGGTGGTGCACACGGGTGGCCACCTGCCCAGCAGCCCGCCCCCCCTTCCTTCACTCGCAGAGCCCTGGGCTTGTTCTGCAGCCACAGGCTCGGACCCGGTGGGCCTCCCCAGCCCAGGGTGAAGGCAAGCCTGAACACCCCCTCCTTGTCCAGACATGGTTTCAGGAGGCGGCGTGTGACCCAGATCTGGTCATTGAGGAGTGAGAGAAAATCTGCTGGTGCAGGGAGTGCCCCTGGGAAATATCCTGCCTCACTCTGCTCTCCTCTTCTAGACTTGAATGCTGTTGGGTGAGACGATGTTCGGAGCTGTGGCAGCCATCTTGCAACTCTGAGGTAGGAAGCTAAGGAAGAAGGCCACCACAGCTGAAGACGATAAATAGGAAAGAGGGAAAGACTCTGGCTCATTAGCATCACCGAGCGTCGGACCAACCCCAGAACTGCCTCCCTCCAGAATCTTCTTATGCACCATCATTACACGTCTCAGGTGACTGAGGCATTGTTGTTGGATTTTCTGTTACAAGGTGCCCGATGCATTCTAGTCAAGGGAAGCACCTGCTATGTGCCCGGCACCACATCTCTCACAAAAGTCATGGTCTTTCGACTACACCCCATCTCTGTCATCAAACCCTGCGGTCCTAAAGGCAAAGGTTGTGTCTCGTAGGTCTCTGTAACCCCAGACCTTGTTACAGATCATGACCCACAGTGAGCCCCAACTCCACAATGCGAATAACATGAACGAATGCATGAATTCAAATGCAGTTCTTGGCGAACTTTGAAGGGCTGGGCCCAAATGCAGGATTCAGATCCGAAAGGTGGGTGGCGATGGGGGACCGAAGAGGGGCCGGATAGGGAGCTGGGGTCAGCAGAAAAGCGACATCGGGGGTGAGGCACCGCCATCCCCCCAGAAGCTCCCCGTCTCTCCATCCTGCCACAGGGCACACGACACCGGGTCTGTAAATCCCCCTGCCTACCCGGTGCCCTGTCTTCCATCTCCCGGGCTGCTGGAGCCTCTGACAGCGAGCGCCCCTCCCCAGACAGACCCTGCGAGGCTGGCTTTGTGCTCTGTCATTTTCCCCCTAAAAACTGTCCTGAGGAACCAAGCGGTCGTCGTTACCCCAGCTGCGCTCCTTTGCTGTGTTATCCCGTGAGAGCTGGAGGACGGGGCACCCGATGAGGAGGCGGTGAGCCATTGAGGTTGACGGGGAATAAGGACCAAACATCCAGGGTGCACAGGCTTGAAAATTTCAGCTCCCAGTTTTGCAGTGATTAAAGAATCATTTCAAATGAATTTTGCCATCAGAGTAAGAGATCTGTCTCCCCCAAAACGTTTTTACTTTGGCAGTTGGCTTCAAGGGGGTTGGCAGAACTCGTTTCGCGAGCAGACAAGATCAAAGAATGAAGAAAACACAGGCCGCCCTGAGAACTCTGTTAGCCACTTGACATAATTGTGTTTCTTCCAGAGTTGGACTTTGGGCAAAACTGAGAGTCATTTTCTTTCCGCTGACGTCTGATATTTGTGGAGTCTGGAAAAGGTCCTGGGGGTGGCGGTCAGCAGGCAGGCGGAGGCCTCCCTCCTCTCCCCTCCTGCCCTCAGAGTCACCCAGGGGAAGCCAGCAAAGGAGAGCACTTCACAGTAAGAGGCCTGGGACCGACCTGTGTTTCCAGCCACAGCCTCCCCAGGGTCTGCCGCCCAAGTCCCCGATCCCTGTGCCAGAAGGCGCATTTGGAGCTGGACAGGGACCCTCACCACCATTCTGTCTGCCTGATCAACAGCCCCCGTGATACATACACACACTTCCAGCATCACCCTGGCAGCTGGGTGTTCCGAGTGGGGCCCGAGCCCTGCCCCCACCCCCATCTCCCCACTGTGGCATCTTCAGGTCCATTAAACAGGCAATTTATGGGCCTGACACATAGATTTGTATGAGCTGCACCGAGATCAATTTTAATGCCTCCTCTGACTAAGATTATGCCCTTGAACAACTCCTTCCCCTTAGAGAGACCTGCGCACTTGCCCCTTGTCAATTACCTGCCTGCCCACCTCCTTGCCAACATATAGTGACTGTATATTCCTTCCTTCCTTCCTTCCTTCCTTCCTTCCTTCCTTCCTTCCTTCCTTCCTTCTTTCCTTCCTTCCTCAATTATTATGGGACAGACCAGATGAGTAAAATAAAACTGTCTTTGCCCTTTAGAGGTTTATAACCTGTTTCTTACTCTAAGGCAGCTGGTCTAAAGGTCAGGAGGGAGGAAGTGGGCTGGACCTCAAGAACTTTGGGGGGAGGGGCCACAGGGTGCCGTGGCTACGGGCACAGGCTGCAGGTGACAGACCTGGGACTGAACCCCGGCTCCACGGTTCACCAGCTGTGTGTCCTCAGGCAAATAACTTCACCTCTCTGAGCTTCAGGCTCCTCACCGGAGCAGTGGTGGTGAAACAACCCACCGCCTAGGGCCTTGTCGGGGTAAACTGAGGGGCAGCACGGGAAGCGCGTCGCCCAGAGCCTGGCACAGGGCGGGCGCCACTCAGACCAGCCCCTGTTCTCTGGAGACAGTCGGGCTTTGGAGAAAGAACCAGGCCGGCCTGGGTTAAAACGCCATCGCCACTGCTTACTGCCTCCCTTAACCTCCCTGAGCCTCAGTTTCCTCCTCAGTGAAATGGGGACAACACAGCCTAACCCTTGGGACGAGATGGGGGAGGAACCGGCGACGGAGGGGGTGAATCGGACCCTGGAGCGTCCCCCACCCACGTGGTACCTGCTGGTTCCCTCCGCCTGCAAGTCTATGAAGGGCAGGGGAGGCGTGCAGAGTTCAGGTCCTGGTCACGGCCCCAGCCCGGCGCTTCGTGCCTCAGTTCCTGCAAAGCGTGGCCCAGGCTCTGGGGACCCCGCTAGTGACGGGGAGCTCACCACTCCCTGCATGGGATGGAGAATCCCAGGGCTCACGGGAGAGGACAAGGCAGGGCAGCCCCGGGCCGCCTCCCGACAGGTGCCCTCAGCTCTGCAGGAGCCGTTTTCCCGGTACCTCCCGCTGCCACAGGAGACGGGGAATCTGTGTTACTGAATGTAAAATAGCAAAATATTTTTGTAAAAAACCAATGATTTCATTTATCAACATCTCTTTGAACCACCTTTCAAAAAATCTATAAACACAGTCGCCTTTTAATTTCTGATTCCAGGGGTGGTCCGGCTGTTGCGTGGGGCTCTCAGACAGCCAGAGAGAGTGGCGACCTCAGCCACTCAGCGGTCATGTCTGGGCAATGCTGCGTGATGAGAAGACACCTCCTCTGGGATCCCCAACCATCTTGCTGTGTGGCCCTGGGAAATCAAGCTCCTCGTCTGGGCCTTTAAAAGATGTGATCAGCGTCTCACCGGTTTGTGAGTTCGAGCCCCGCGTCGGGCTCTGTGTTGACAGCTCAGAGCCTGGAGCCTGCTTCAGAGTCTGTGTCTCCCGCTCTCTCTGCCCCTCCCCCACTCACACTCGACCGCTCTCAAAAATAAATCAATATTTTTTAAAATAAAAAAAAAAAGATGTGATCAGCAGACAACACAAAATTGTGTTGGGAGTGGCTATGGGAGGGGTGTTGTGTAGGGAGGGTGGAAAAGATACCAGAGGTAAAAAGGCAAGAAGAAACCTCTTGTACGTGGAAAGGTGAGGAAGAGAAAGACCGACGAGGTGCAGCCTCTGACCACAGCCTTCCGCCAGACCTGGCTCCCGGGTCCTGACTGCCCTGGAGCCCTCGTCCTCCGCCAGGAACCCTACGGGGTCATCCTTGACCCCTCCCACTGCTTCCCTGCACCCAACAGCAAGCCCACACCCAGTCGCTGTGACCCAGACTCTCTCCAAGCCCACGGCCTCTTCCCATCCCAGCACCGCCCACTCGGACCTTTCTGCAGCCTCCCTCCTGAATCCCACGCCCCCCCACCCCCCTCATACTGGGCACGGATGTGTGACCATATTCCAGATGGGGACACGAGGCTCGGGAGGTCGGGACGCTCACCCGAGGCCCTGCGGGGAGAAAACTGAGACAGGAGAACCCTTCCCACCACCTCCATTCCATGTCTCTCGCTCTGCTCCTGGGCTAAGCCCACGCTTCATGGCCACGTCGGTGTCCCTGCCTATCCCGCCACTCACCGGGGACCCACGACGGCTGCTTTGGCGGAAAGTCAGGATCACAAACATCCAAGCTCAGTTCTAGAGCCCCAAAGAAGGATCCACCAAGAGGGTCTGCAAACGTGTGTCTAAAAAAGTCTCCGCGTCCACAGGAGGCCTTCCTGGTCACACTCGTGGCCCCGTGACTGTCCCCAGCATCAGTGGAGACCCCTCTCGAGCCCACACAGATGCTGACCGTTCCCTCTCCTCGGCCCCAGGGTGATCTATGGATCACAGGAACACGGATTTTTTGTGTGTCTGCATTGATCAGGGGCCACAGAGCCATTCAAATCCCACAGATTCCAAGGCGGGGGAGGAGAAATCTCAGAGGAAAGCGAAAGGAGGGAAAGGGGAAACAGGGATGTGTCGGGGAGATTAATCTGCGGCTCAGACATGAAAGAAATATGTTCAATTATATTTTGTTTCGTTTCATTGGGATGTACGCATCGTAGTTAGCTGTCTGCAAGCCTCAGATTACCCAGAGAAAGCACAATGAAAGGCAAGAGAATAAAAACACAGACAAAACAAGATCCTGAAATCGGAATGACGGAGAGAGAAATCAGAGAGCCCGGAAACAAAGGCACCCGGGCCCTCTCGGCACCGACACCAGGGCCCCGTGGCCACACTGCCCGGCAGCCCCGCGTCCCCATCACAGGCAGCGGGGAAAGTCCCGGCTCCGAGCCAGAGGCCAGATTTTATCTTTTATCTTCTCAGCGGGAGTCACTGCCCAGCCCAGCCTGAGTTCAAATCCAGCAACCCCTTACTCTGTGGCCTTAGACAAATTGCTCACCTTCTCCGACTCCAGGGTCCTCACTGTGAAATGGGACTAAGGGTCCTGCATCAGAATGAAATGAGACGCCACAGGCAGAGTCTGGCCAGAGGAAGCTCTCGGTGTACGTGTGTTATGATTCACACGTCCTCGTCCTTCGGAACACAGTTCAGGCACGCCTCCTGGTGGGGCCGCTGACTGCACATCTCCAGGGGGAGCTAATCATAGCATGGTCTCTGTGTAAGCATCTCTGGAGTTGTGCAGTGCACCACTGACACAACAGTACATTGCATTGGCCCTGGATTCTGGGAAGCTTTTCTGACGGGCCCGGCTTGGTCAGGGGTCATTCCCTCCTCTGTCGCCCCCCCCTCCTCACCAGACTGTGAGCTCCGTGAAGACAGGGACTTTGTCTTACCCGCCCTGGGGTCCCCAGGCCCAGCCCAGAACCTGGCCCCCAATGCCAGCAGCCATCTACTAATTTCGGGACTTACCAGCAACCATTCCCACAAGTAGTAAATGGCCCAGACTGACACCTGAATGTAGGCTCCAAGGCCCTTCACTGTAGTCCGGAGAGGCCAAGTAGCTGAAGCACTTAAACCTACCCTATGTGGACACCTGCAAAGCCAGACCTCTGAAGGTGGCCACCTAGGCCCAGGGTCCAAATGCACAATCCCTGCTTCTCATTGCCAAGCCGCACGGCCCGGAGACACCCTCGTCCCCTCCTCCTCCCCGGTTAGCACGGGTTGATGTCTCCAGGAGACACAGGCAGGGTTCCTGCCTCGAACGTCACTGACTTCTTTGGAGCTGCTCCAGGTGTGAGGGCTCGGGTTTTAGGGCCGGTCCAAACGTTCTGATATCGCCCCAAACCGCATGGCAGACGCTCCTGCTAGCCAATCGAGAGAGAGAAAGATGCTGTCCTGGACCCGCAGCACAAGCAAGTGTGAGCAGCAGACCCCCACCCGCAGGGACGGGGAGCTCCGGGTGCAGGAGAGCCTCGGCCCTCTGCCCCCACCAGGACTGTGCGGGGGTCAGGGTTGGGCACCCGCTCGCCTCGGGCATTTTGCTTCAGTCCCATGCTGGTTCCTCGTGACGCTGCCCCAGGAAGGGGGCGTCAGACTCGGGTGGCCGTTGGGGGCAGCCGGGGTCTCTGAGCTGGGCCCTGTTCTAAGGGTTCATTTGTATTCACGCATTAGAGCCTCACAATTACCCCCGTGAGGGTGAGGTACATACTACTGCTATCCCCATCTGACAGGTGAGGAAACCGAGGCACGGGAAGGTGTAAGAACCGATCATCACCCAGTGAGCGGCAGGGCCAGGTTTCAGGCTGAGAGGGTCCGGCCCCCTAAATGCCATGGACGGGGACAGGGAATAGCGGCTGCAAAGGCTCAGAGGCAAGAGCGAGGGGCATGGCGGACTCGGGACCTGGAAGCCGTTCAGCCTGTCCTGGAGCGACAGCGTGGGGAGCAGGGGGGCTGGCTCGTGGGGGGCCGCACGCCGAGTTAGGGAGCGTGGACCCACCGTCACTGCCCTGGGTGGGAGGACAGGGACAGAGGGGTGCCCGGCGTGCTGGGTGGGTGACCCTTCTGCACGTGTGACCCGCCCCCGGGGGCTGTGTCATTGTCATCCCCCCAACCCTGGCACAAGAGGGCACGAAGCCCAGGCTGAATGAAGGGCATCCGCTCTCCCCCTCCCCGGGCTCAGCATCCACTCTCCCCCTCCCCAGGCTCAGCCCCGGGCAGGCACCACAGGGCCAAGACGCGATGCCCGGCCCTCACTCTGGCTCCCGGGGGCTTGACTTCCTGCCCTTTGAAGGCAGACGTGGCCTGTCACTTGCTCTGGCCAAGGAGATGTGACAGGCAGTGTCCGTCACTTGGAGGGAACTTGAAGAGCCAGCACCCAGGTGGCCGAGGCGGTCACCGGACCCCGTGTCAGCCCAGAGCGACCTTGCCGAGCAGAGCCCGCGACCTGCCCCCAGCGTTTCACCACAGAGAGAGGACCCCCTCTCGTGTCGGGGGTGGCCTCCCGGCTGATGTCACCGCTGGACGCACGTGACCACGAGGAGGGGAGGAGCCCGGCGCTCCCCAGGCCCCACGGATACAGGTCCCTGTGGGATGGGTTACTCGACACCACCCCAGTCGCAGGCGTGGGAGGTCCTGCCCATATCCGGGAGGCCGACGGCCTCGGCTCTGACTTACCCAGACCTGGGCCAGACCGGCATGTTCCATGACAATGTGCAGATCACCCGAGAGCCTCTGGGCTCCCCGCTCCCCTCTGTTTACACATCTGCCCAACAAAGAACCCCTCAGGAGACTGAATCTGTGACCCACACAGCCCCTGCCCCCCTGGAGCTCACAGACGAGTGTGGGTGGTGGTACCAGTGAACGCCCCAAGAAAAGAATTACAGATGATGCTGAGGGGGCCAAGGGGAACAACCAGGGGTTGGGGAGAGGATATCAAGGAAGGAAAACCAAGCCGGCAGGTAGGGTGGGAGGGTCACATTTAAGGTGAGACCCAAAGATAAGAGGGAACAGCCAAGTGGAAAGAGGACAGGAAAAAGTATTCTAGGCAGTAAGAACTGCATATGCAAAGGTCCTGTGGCAGGAAGAGGCCTAGAGAGAAACAACAGAGAGAAAGGGAGAGGGGAAGGAGTTGAGGTGCTGGGGGTGGGGGAGATAGGCAGGGGCCAGACCACACAGGCCGGCTGGCCTCGGGGAAGAGTCTGCACTTGATCTTAGGGTCACAGAGAAGCCTGAGAGTCCTCAGCTTCAGGAGTCAGGAGGGAAGGGAAATGACCAATTCATATTCAGAAGAACATCCTCTGGGCCCAGGGCTTAGCACAGGGCCTGGCATACAGTGGTGCTCAATAAATGCTTGCTAACGATGACACCACATGAAAGAAGTGGAGAGACTCTCTTCAGGACAATATTGACTCGTCCTGGTCAGTCTGTGTGCTCCCTACACCCAGTGAGGAGTATCCGTCGAGGACGGGGAGTAGCTGGTGTTTGGGGAGAAGCCGCCACCTGCCTGGAGCCCCTGGCTTCTCACACGACCTCAACAAGGGCCCCACGAGAGTGTGCACCGATGTCCCCAGTGAGGAGGTGGGGCTGTTTTTACAATAAAACGGGTCCAAAATGAAACGCTCTAAGCGTGGTGCCAGCACGGGTGAATCAGGAATCTCATTAAAAAGGGCATCAAGCAATATCTCAATATGGAAATCAACGGACACTCATGGAAGGAATTACTAGCTGAATAATGAGGAAGGACAAGTCAATGGAAGTAAGTAAAGGCAGAGGGAAAAAAGCCACAACTCACCCCTGATTATAGGAGAGGAGACACCAAATTGATAAAACCATGACATTGAATTATGAGAAAACAGGCAGCTTCTTAACAAAGGAGGCAGAAACCAGCTAATGTGATAACAAACCATGCTGAGGAGGGAACATCAGAGCCTGCGGCTGGGTCTGAGCATTTTCCAGCCAGTAAGTGATTTCCAGAAGCCCGGCCTGCATCCCAAAGTGGGCCCTGGGGCGGGACCCTTGGCCTGGCCCTGCCCTCCCTGTGCTCCCTGAGCTCAGCCTCCCCGGACACCTTCTCTGGACCGCAGGCCAATCTGTCCCGCCCACCTCTCCACCTCCTCCAGGAAGTCTCCCCTGATTACTCTAGGCCCCAGCAACCCCCAGCTCTGACCTCAACCCATCTTCCACTTTAACAGCAGGTGTTCTCAGCAGTATGTCCTGAATCCTGTGCTGATATTTAGTAATAAGCTAAGAAGTGGCACTTTCTGGCAGGTAAGAACTTGGACTCCAGAGTTAGAGAGACCCAGATTCAAACCCTCTACCATGTCCTAGTTGGCTTTGATCAAGTCATTCTCCCTATTTGAGCCTCAGTTTCCTCACCTGTAAATGAGGCGAACGACGAGATGTCCTCGCAGGATTATTGCAAAGCATGTAGAGTAGTGCCTGGCCTGTGAAAGTCCCTCACTCGTGCCTGAGACCTTATCAGCCTTCCCATCTTACAGGTGAGGAAACCGAGGCGTTAAGAGGGGACATGACTTCCTGTGTCCTCACAGCCGGTGGCTGGGCCAGGATTCAGAAGGTTGTAACTTCTGAAGTGTTGTAACTTCTCCAGTGGCAGGGAAGGGGGTGGGGGGGGAGATGCTTTACCCCCAGCTTCATCCGCGCAGAATCCCTCCTCCTGCCCAGGCCGGTACAGGGCCAGACCAGAAGCTTCTGTCCCGGCCGCACTGGCACCCGAAGGGGGTCAGTAAAGGCATCCTGATGACTGACTGCATGCCCCACGCAGTGCTAAGCATAGACCATCACTCTATTCCCACTTCACAGAGGGGCAAACTGAGTCTCGGGGTGGGGGGGGCTCAGGCACACAGTCCAGGATCACACAGCTGATGGCCAACAGTCAGCTCTCTACCTGAGATCCGTCCCCCCGGGGGCACCATCCACTCCCCCACCCCGCACACCATCTCATCTCATCATCTCATCCTGCAGCCACGCTCAGAGGGAAGTCTCCTTGTCTCCCATTTCACAGGTGAGGAAACTGAGGCCCAGGGTGCTCACGGAGCTGGCCTGAGGCCCCACAGCCGGCGGGTGGAAGAAGCCTATGGAATTCAGATCCAGGGCTCCCTTTCCCAAACCCACCGTGAAGGTGGTTCCCTCCTCCTTTCCTTGTTCGGAGCCCGCAGCGGGGGCCAAGGGGTCCGGCTGAGGGGAGGGGCTGCAGAACAGAGGATGGTGGGGGGCGGGGGGCTGGGGGAAGGCGGACCGGACAGCCAGCTCCCAGGTCCCCAGAGATCACCGCTGAGTTCTGAAGTTGCTAGAATTTTGCAGGCCTCAATCCTCAGCAAAGCCAGAGGGCTTAAGGCAGAGGCAGTTCTCAGAGACCCTGGAGGGGAGGCAGCGAGTGGAGCTCATTTCCCAGGGTTTATGTCTTCTCTTCCTCTTGTCTGTGCCACTCGGAGAGCTGCGTGTCTGCCCCGAGCCACATCTCCAAGTGGCCAGTGATAAACCCTGTGAAGGCGGATTTATGATAAACTCATTATCTTGCCCTCCCCGGGGTCAGAGGTCACGTCAATAACTTCCTGCCCACTCTCTCCTGCAGCGCTGCGGCCAAAGGCTACAACCTGGTTTGGGGGCCGTAAATCCAACCTCCATTCCCCCTGGAAATCAATCTGAAACCCAGTGGCTAAATCAACCCTACCTGTAAAATCTCTTAAACCACAGGACTTTTCTAGGCCAGGATGGGGCTACCTAAGGACGTGCCCCAAGAAGACGCCCTCCTCGAGTCAGACCCAGGTTCTATCCAGGGTCCGGGGGAACAGTGGGGACCCCCCGGGGCCAGGCCCAGTCAGGGCCACAGAGAGGAGACGGCGGTACAAAACCTCAGCTGGGTGGGGCTCTGTGCTCAGTGTCTCCCTCTCTTCCTACTCAAGGGCCCATTCCGTCCGCTAGTCTCTCTACCAAAGAGGGGAAGTTCAGCTCAGAAAGGGCAGGGGTCTCACCAGCGGCCATCGAGGACCAGGCCGAGGGTGGGGACCGTGCCTGACGGTTCCACCCAGCCTTCAGTCCCGGAGACAAGGCTTTCGGACCGCACTGAACATGGAGTCTCAAGTGCAGGCTTTTCCTGAGGATACTCCGGCTCTGAATTAAACCAAGGGGCATCATCTCCACAAGCTTCTCTTGCTGCTTTTGGAGAAGAGAAAGCTTCCGTGTGAACGCAGAGCATTGACAGTCAGTCCTGTGTTCCCAGAAACGTTGATTTTCTCACCCTGGGAAAGACTCCCCAAGGCTGAGCGTTTCAGCTAGGCTTTGCCGTGGAACAAAGCACCCAAACCTGAAAACCTTGAGACAACCACAAATGTATCGTTTCTCACAATCTGGAGGTTGGCTGGGTAGATTTCGCTGCTGGTTTCACCTGGACCTAGTCCTGTGCTGCGTCCCATCTGGCCAGAAAAGCCCAGTCTGGCCTCGCTCGCTTGGCTAGTAGTTGGATGTTGGCCCGGGTGCCTCGGCTGTCCACATGCCCACCGGGCCAGCTTCCTTACGTGGCAGTCTCAGGACAGCAAAGCCCCGAAGCCGACTCTCAGGAGGCACAAGGCACCCTTCCACTGCATTTGTGGGTAAGAGCCAGCCGTGGGCCCGAGCAGATTCAAGGGGAGGGGAAGGAGAGTCCACCCCGGGAATGGGACAAATGACATAGTCACACAGCAAAGGCACATGCACGATGGGTGGGAGGAAGTGTGGCCATATTTTATAATCTAACCCCCACACTGAGGAAGAGCCAGGCAGGCCAGTGGGAAGAGAATGTGCCTTCCTTGTGGAGATAGAGGATCAGGGTGTGCCTACAACCCCCAAGGGGCTTATTCAGTCCCACGGGACACCACTGTGACCCCCAGAAGAAAGCAGGCACGTGCTCTCTCCCCATGGGCTCCATGACCTTCCAGCCAGTCCTGCCCCTGGAGTCAGGGAGCAGGAGTCACACCCCTCCCTCCCCGGCCTTCTGCAAATGGTGGGGGGGAGGCGGGGCGGGAGTTACACACGCACAGAGACAGCACCTGGTGAGTGTGGGTGGCAAGGAGGCCCGCAGTGGGGTCTGGCTGTCAGCTGAGGGTGCCAGGCGGGTCTACATCACGGAGGTGGGTGGCATCCAGTTCCCAGGGGTAACCCGGGAGGACAACGGAGAGGGAGATACAGTAAAACCTTGCTTCGCGAGCGTCATTCGTTCCAGAACCAAGCTTGGGATCCACAGCACTCATAGGTCAAAGCGAATCTCAAGAACCATCGGGTCAATTGAGATCACGTGACCCTCGGCACCGCGTCCTACTCGTATCGCCAGACATCACTCGTTTATCAAGTTAAAATTGATTCGAAATGTTTGCTCGTCTTGTGGGACACTCGCAGAACACGGTACACGCAATCCAAGGTTTTACCGGTAAAAGCGAAAAGACGAGCTGGGGGCTGGGGTAGGGCTACAGCAGGTTGGGAAAGGGGGTGTCTGCAGCGTCCCTGGAAGCTGCTCGGTGGGGTGAGGTAGCCCCCTCCTCCACAGCGCCCACCCTGGGAATCCACCACTGCATGGAATGGGGGCCCAAGTCAGTCTTAACCCCCATGTTGAAGGTCTGTGAGCTGGGGGACCAGGATGGGCCCCGCTTTGGTCAGGCACCAAATCCAGACGAAATCACCGTGGCCAGGGGAGGGGACAAGGTCAAGCAAGACCTTGGGAGCCCCCGCGGCACCATGTGGAAAGGGACGGGGGTAGGTGCCCGAGGAGAACGGGGAAAGCTGCAATCCTCCTGAGGAAACAGGAGGAAACTGAGGCTCGGAGCACAGGAGCTTACCCGAAGGCATCACAGAGGTCAAGCAGCAGAGTTGGAACCTGAACCCAGGTCCTCTGGGCTCCGGCCTGTCTGCTGTAACCACGAGGCAGCAGAGCCCCAGGCTGCAGACTTAGGAGACCCTGCAAAAGCTGGAGTGGCTGCGGGGGCCCCAGGGACCCAGAATGAGACCCCTGGGTGGGGGGGTAGGGGGGCGCCTGGGTGGCTCAGTCGGGTAAGCATCCAACTTCCGCTCAGGTCATGATCTCACTGCTGGAGAGTTCAAGCCCGCGTCAGGCTCTGTGCTGACAGCTCAGATCTGCTTCGGATTCTGTGTTCCCCCTCTCTCTGCCCCTTTCCTGCTTTCTCTCTCTCTTTCTATCTCTCTCTCTCTCAAATATAAAAAATAAAACATAAAACATTTTTTTAAAAGAGTCCTGAGTCCCAGGGCACCAGGGAAGGCTGGCACTCTGGCCTCGGTCCCCCCCACCCCACCCCTCTCAGAGGACTCGGCTTTGTGAGTACATCTTGGGGGTAGTGGCTGAAATGGGGGCACGTCTGGAAGCTTCCACTCCTCGCAACCAAAGCTGGTGTCAGTAAGTCACCCCCAAATAATGGGGCTGTTTGCTCAGGAAGCCGAGGAGGCAGTGAGCAGTTGCTGAAGTAATTAAACACAAACGCGGACGAGCCAGGCTTCTCCAGGCGGCCCAGCTGTTCCCACGGTAGCCTCCCCTCCGCCGGGTGAGACCAGACTCCTGGGCTGTCTGTCTGCTGAACTGAGAAACTGGGAGCCAGAAAATCAAAGAAAACCCAGAAAGAAGGAGGTAGAGGGTAGGGTGCCTTGGAAACCCCTGAATATAAACCCCTTGGTTTACAGATAGGGAAACTGAGGCCCAGAGAGGAGGACAGACCCGTCCAAGGACACACGGCAGACTAGAGGCAGAGGTAAGTCTGGAATGCTCCTAGCACGCCTGAGGTTAGGGTCAAGGTCATGGGGATAGGGTGGAATCTGACAGGTGGTAAAGAAGGAAACTGAGGCTCAGAGAGGGTAGGTAAGTAACCCAAGGAATCACCTGGGTCTGCCCGACAGGTTTTAATTGTGCCCTGCGGCCTTCCTGTCCACGGCTTCTGCATCAGGACTTAACGGAGAGGGTGGGAGAAGCCAGGGAGAGCAGATTTCCAGGGGCAAGGGAGGGTGTTCGGGCTGAGGGAACGAGCAAAGGCACGGAGGCAGGACGCCGTGTGATATATGAAGTGCCAATCCCTCACTCACCCGGCCTTCAACAGTCAAGGGAATGCACGGGCTCGTGTAACCGAGGAGGCCAGACAGAGCCAGAGCTAAGCCCGCGTATCTCCCGAGCGTCTATCAGATCCATCACCTACTGCCCTGCACCCAGAAGGATGGCCTGTGTGCGTTACTATTCCTCTGGCTTCCAGGGGGCTCAACGGCGAGCACCAAGGGGTGGAAGGAAAGAGTGTGGCCCGGGTATTCACTGCCTCTCTCCTACCGCCCACACAGCGCCTACAGGGGGCCCTCTGCACACAGCCCTGTCTCCAGCTTCTCCTAACTGCTCCCCTCCCCTCACCCTTTTCAGGCCCAGAAGAAGCGGCCCCTCTGTTACTTGCCCTGTGGTGATGAGCTCTCCCTCGTGGCGCCCCCCACCACCACCCTCACTCTTATAATTGTCCACTTACTCAACTTCCTTCCAGTTTCCCAACTGTGTTTCCTACTGAGGCCCGGACTCATAAAATTGGCTTCAGGTATGGCTTGATCCAGTGGCTCCAACGATGCCACCAGAGACCCAGGCTCTCTACATCTTCCGACTCTGCCTGCTGTGATACCAGTCTCACCCGCAAGCTCTGCAGGGTGGCACCCGCCTCCCTCCCCCCATCCTCCGCCCCACCCACTCTCACCTCCGATGCCCCACACTCCCCAAGTCTCACCTCCGCGTGTCACACGAGTCATGGGGAAGAGACAGCCTCCTTGGGTAGCTGAATGGAAAAAACCATTTGTTTCCCTGAAGCCGGAGCAAACATCTTCACATCTCATTGCTTCTGAATTGATTTGTTCCCAACCAAGCCGGTAACTGTAGCCGATGGCTAACTGACTCAGGCTAGTCAGGGCCCGCCCTGAAGCTGAGAGTGGGCCAGGCCTACCCAAACCACATGGTTGAGGACAGAAGAGGTGTCAACTCCAAAGAAGGGAATCCAGGAGAGCCTGGGGGTGCTGAGGTGGAGGGAGGGAGGTCAGGAGGCCATTTGCAAGGATCCAGGTGAGCACTGACAGGGCCTGGTGTGGGGCTGGAGGCAGCGAGAAAAAAGAAGTTTCAGGAATACGTGTATCGACATCCACTCCTGCTTTCCAAGGGCCCAGGTGAGGAACTGAACTCCAGAGAGGGTGTCTGGCCCTGTATGATTCAGGACCGGCCTCGCTGGCCTTCCCAGACCATGTCGATGGCTAAACAGCAGCTGTGGGGAGCCCAAGCACAGAGCCAGATCCCAGCAGCTACCCACACCCACAAGTCGTGGGGATCAGACCACAGATGCAGCACAATGAAGCACGTAGATGGGCCTGAGTCTCTTCTGGGGACAGACAGACAACCATGCAGGACAGGGGAAAGGCCTGGGCGCTGGAATCTCAGGCTCCTGGGTCCAAATCTCAACCCTGCTACTCACTTAGTGTGCAATCTTAGGCAAGTTCCTGATCCCTCAGAGTCCTGGATTTCTTATCTGCACAAAGAGGGGTTAGACCCGATTACAGGAACCCACCATTCAAGTCCCATCCTGGGAGCATGCGGACTGTGGCTCAAAGATGGACCCCTGAGGGGCGCCTGGGTGGCTCAGTCGGTTGAGCGGCCAACTTCGGCTCAGGTCATGATCTCGCGGTCCGTGAGTTCAAGCCCCGCGTCGGGCTCTGTGCTGACAGCTCGGAGCCTGGAGCCTGTTTCGGATTCTGTGTCTCCCTCTCTCTGACCCTTCCCCGTTCATGCTCTGTCTCTCTCTGTCTCAAAAATAAATAAACGTTAAAAAAAAAAAAAAAAGACGGACCCCTGAGACAGGAAAGGAGAAGGCCCTTGCCTAGACCACTACCCTCCCAACCTGACTCCATCCCCCCACACACACACCCCACCCTACCCCCCAGCTACAGGCAGCACAATAGGGCATCTCAGGGCTGCTGCCCCTGCGACCTTCAAACCCAAGGCCCCTGGTTCATTCGAGTGTGGCTGCCGATTGGAGCTTCTCGCAAAGGGAGGTGGGCCCCACCTGCAGGCGCTCCTTGGGGATTTGGATGCCTTGCCCCCCCTGACCCAGCTGCCCCACTACACTCTGCTGGAGAAAGCGCTTTTGGCCCGCCATGGGGCACGTGTGGAGACTAAGCACCAGATGCAGCCCCTCCAGGTAACACTGCACCCAGATATTCCCATCTCGGCTTGGGGCCACTCAGGTGCTGACCACGCTGTTGGAAAGGCACCGAGGTATCGGCTTGGGAAATAACAATGAAATATTCCAGAAGGAAGCAAGGGTGGTCCCACAGGCGTGTCCCCCAATACGAGAAGGTGTAACCTTCAGGGGCCGCTGTCCCTCTCCTCAGTCGGCCACAGGGGCACCCTTTGGCTACCTGGAGATACCAGCTCTGGTTCCAGGAAGGCCCTCAGGATGCTTGGGTTTGCTTTACTGACAGCTCACCCAACCACCAGCCGATGGTTCCACTGTGCAACTGTCTGGCCCTAACAACTCTAGAAGCCCAAACTGAAAGCCATCACCCTTGTCTGTGACACTACTCCTAAAGGCCAGACATGTTATAGTTTCACCAACTCTTGGGCTGTAGCTAATGGCTTAGATATCTGGTCAAGCACACAGGTGGTGGTTGACTGATATACTAGACACCCTTCTGCGGGACCATGAGCTCACCAGACTTGGGCACACCCCAAGAGGACAGGGGAGGTGGCTCCAAGTAGTTGATTTCAGCCCCACCATCCCAAAGAAGGGAGGTCTCTGGTGAGCTCTAGCAGAAAGTCCCAGAGAAGGCTCTGATTGGCCCATCTCTGAGCCAATCACTGGGGCCCAGAGTGCAATACTCTGATTGGCCAAGCCTGGGTCACATGTCTACTCCCGGGTGGGGGGGTGCGGGGGGGGGTGGGTGAAGTGAGGTTAAGGAATTGAGAGTTTTCAGAATCACCTGGGGCTGATGGGAAATTCTCACAAAGAGATAGGGCACCTGGGTGGCTCAGTCGCTTAAGCATCCGACTCTTTGTTTCAGCTCAGGTCATGATCTCACAGTTTTGTGAGTTCAATCCCCACGTGGGGCTCTGTGCTGGCAGCTGGGAGCCTGCCAGAGATTCTCTCTCCCTCTCTCTGTGCCCTTCCCCCACTTGCACTGTCTCTCTCGCAAAATAAATAAATAAACTTAAAAATAATTAAAAAAAAAAAACACAAGGGCCTGTTGCTGGAAGATGGAGGGAGGATAAAAAAGTAAACTTTTTAGGGGCGCCTGGGTGGCTCAGTTGGTTGGATGTCTGACTTTGGCTCAGGTCATGATCTTATGGTTTGTGGGTTCGAGCCCCGCGTCGGGCTCTGTGCTGACAGCTCAGAGCCTGGAGCCTGCTTCAGATTCTGTGTCTCCCTCTCTCTCTGCTCCTCCCCCGCTTGTGCTCTGTCTCTCTATATCTGAAAAATAAATAAACATTAAAAAAAATTAAAAAGTAAACTTTTTATTCATCCCCCACACACTCTCAAACTCTGTTCCACCTGGTTAATTCCCACTCATCCTTTCGGACTCAGGCTCACCTTGGCCTCTGCCAGGAACCTCCCCTCACCACCTTCAGGCTCTGTCCAAAGCCCCGCTTATGTGGCCCCACAGCATCCCGCACCTACCACCATCATAGCCCTGACTAGCTGCTACAAGGGCATATGCCCCATTGGACGTGACTCCTGGCGAGGAGGGGGGCAGGGCCCAACTACTCTGCACGGGGGAGGCTTCAGAAACAGTTGTTGGTTGAATGATTTACCCACCTCCTCCTGACCTTTCCTAGGACTCACTAGTAACATAGACTGAAATCCTCCAAATACCTGGTCCGACCTGGATTGGTCAGTCCAAACGTCAGTACACGGAGGAAGAGAGAGGGAGGCGCATAGGGTACAGAGCTGACCGCACAGGTGACCCACAAGGCTGTTCTGGCTACGTGGCCAGGAGCTCTGTGTCACCAGGTGCTGTTGGAGGACTTGACCACGTAGAGCAAATTATGGTATAAAAAAGAGATCCCCTCTCACTGGCTGTTTGCGCAAAAAGCCACCTGGGACCTGCAACCCATGTCTTTGCCCAGCCTCCTAGGGTCTCAGACAAGATTTAGCCTGGCAAAACCCTCAACCAGGCAATTCTGCCAATCCCGCATACCAATGCTAGAGAAAAACTCCCGTGTGCACACAGTGAAGCACACACAAGGATATTTGTTGCAATATTTTTTACAGGGAGAACAAAAACTGGAAACAACCTGAATATCTAGAAAGGAATGATTTAGGAAGGAAGAGAAGGAGGGAGGGAAGAGATCCAAGCAATTGAACGTGACACATGCCTTGTGAAAGAAAACAAATGAGATAGCTCATCTTTTTGGAAAGATGGCAGTGATTTCCAACGATAGAAAGTCAAATACACAACAATATATATGCTGTGATACCTTTTATGCTCTTAAAACACACAGAGCAAGCATGAAGAGGCCAGCATACAATTAATTATATGTGCAGAAATGCATATTAAAAGGATCTGTGTGGGTTCTGCAGCACATTGAAAACATGCACTACGGGGAAGAGATTGAAATATGGAGGTGATTATGAAAGAGGAGAGAACAAAGACCCTTTTCCTTTATCTGAATTCTTGAACATAAAACAATGAGAACGTCTGCACGCAGCGCTTGCATAATTAAAAATAAGTTTAAGTGAATGGGGGAAATGGCAGGATACACTTATTGCAACATTTTTATACTAGCGGAAAAGCCAAAAACAACCTAAATATTCATCTATAGGGAACTAACTGAATAAATGATGGTGCCTATGGCAACGTGATACCAGACAGCTAGTGAAGGAACGGAGCAGGGCCATGTGGGAAGATATTCTTAAATGAAAAGGCAACTCGAACACAGTGTGTGTGGTATGATCCCATTTTCGGAAAAGAAAGAATATGTAAAATACATTGTTCCCCCCCCCCCCCCCCCCCCGCTATCCAAAAGTAGAGCGTTACTATGAAACCCCTCCTAAGCCCAAAGGGTGTAAAGTGAAGAAGTAATTACCGTTCATTTATATGGAAAAATGTTTGAACGTTCCCAGACCCCCAAAATAACCTCTCCTAGGCTTTGCTGATACCTCAGGATCCGTCTTGCTGATGGATGCACAAAATAAATTAAGATAAAGCACAGATGCTCCCAGACACAGTTCAAAGCCATGGCGGCTGGATGCCGAGCGTAGCTCCAGGGGAACGAGCTTGGAGGGACCACTCTCGCTGCTCAGGGTGTGCACTGCTCGCTGCAGAATAAACACTAAATGCTAATTGCACTTTTCACCTTTTCTCATAAAAGTGAAAATCCTCTTGGATTTCTTTGGGTCAGCGAAAACAGGTGCTAATGTAGGTCTTTCGTAAAAGCCAAGTAGCATAATGGAAGGGCACTTATACTGAAGTATAACTGAAAGGCAATAAACTGAACATATTTAAAGTGTAAAATTGCATACGTTTTGATATACAGACATGCCCACGAAGCCATCACCACAATCAAGATAATTAATAGATCACCTTCAATAGTTTCCTCTTGCCCCTTTGCAATCCATTCCTCCCAGTCCCCAGTTCCAAACAAGCAGTGATTTGCTTTCTGTCCCTATAGATTAGTTTGCATTTCCTAGAATTTAATACGAATGAATTCACACAATATGTGTACTTCTTTATCTACTCTTTCCACTCAACATAATTATTTGGAGATTTAGCCATGATGATAAATGTATCAAGAGTTCATTCCTTTTTATTGATGAGCAGTATAACGTTGTCAGATTTATATAAATCTTTTGGTAGATTTATTCCCATGCATTTTGTATTTTTATGCCACTGTAAATAAGGTATTTTCATTTAGATTTCTGATTGCTCATTGCTATTGGAATAATCTTTTTTAATTGTTAGGTTATTGTGTTAATATGTTAATAATGTATTAATTATGTTACTATGTTAACATGTTAAAATGATGAGCTACATTTATATTTCTATAATAGATGTAGGATTACTCGAGTTATCTATTTCTTCTTGAGTGAGTTTTGGTCATCTGTGTCCTTCAGGAAATTGGCCCATTCCATCTAACAAATCTGTGTGCATAGTTATTCATAGTGTTTCCTTATTATAATTGTCTGTAGGCTCAATACTCCCAATATTGGTGATTTGTCCTCTCTCTCTCTCTCTCTCTCTCTCTCTCTCTCTGTCTCTCATTGGCCTGACTATAAATTTATCATTTTGTTTATCTTTCTAACAATCAGCTTTTGGTTTCGTTGAGTCTCTCTACTAGTTACCTGTTTTCAATTTCATTGATTTCAATTGCTATTATTTCCTTCCTTCTGCTTGCTTGTTTTAGGTTTAATTTGTTCTTCTTTTTCTAATTTCTTTTTTTTATTTTTTTTAATGTTTATTTATTTTTGAGACAGAAAGAGACAGAGCACGAGCAGAGGAGGGGAGAGAGAAAGAGAGAGAGACAGAATCCAAAGCAGGCTCCAGGGTCTGAGCTGTCAGCACAGAGCCCGACACGGGGCTCGAACTCACGAGCTGTGAGATCACGACCTGAGCCGAAGTCAGACACTCAACCGACTGAGCCACCCAGGTGCCCCCTTCTTTTTCTAATTTCTTAAGGTAATTTTTAGAGCTTTCTTCTTTTCTGACATATATATTTAGTGCTATAAATTTGTCTCCTAAGCACTGTTTCAGTTGCATCTAACAAATTTCTTTATGTTCTATTTTCATTCTCATTTAGTTAAAAATAATTTCTAATTTTCCTTAAGATTTCCCCTTTTGATCTATGGGTTATTTACAAGTGTGTTGCTTAAGTTTCAAACATTCGGGGATTTTCTAGAAATCTTTCTGTTACTGATTTTTAGTTTAATTCGACTAAAGCCAAAGAACATACTTTGTATAATTTCTTTTTTTTTTAATTTGTAAAGATTTGTTTCATGGCCCTAGATATGGCCTATCTTGTAAATATTCCAGGTGTACTTGGGAACATATATTCTGCTGCTGGGTGAAGTGTTCCATAAATGTCAATTCAATTAAGTTAGTTAATAACATTGTTCAAGTCTTCTATATCTTTACTGATTTGTGTCAATCATGGATCAGTTTCAATGGGCTGGTTTTTCTCCTCATTGTGGAACATATTTTCCTGTTTGTCTGTGTGCCAGGTAATTTTTGATTGGTCGCTAGACATCTTGAGGTACATTGTCTTGGGTGCTGGACACATATGTATTCCTATGCATAGTTTTGTTCTTTGTTCTGAGATGCAGCTAAGTTACTTTGAAGTCGTTTGATCCTTTCAGGTCTTGCTTAAGCTTTGCTAGGCAGGTCCAGAGAAATGTTCAGTCCAAGGATAATTATTCCCCATTCCACTTAGTGTCATGTGAGCCACAAGGTTTTCTAATCTGGGAAATAGCAGATGCTATTCCCAGCCTTGTGTGAGGGTGCGGCACTGTTATCTGGGTGATATTTGCCCCAAGCCACAGGCAGATTCTGCGCCTATTTATCTCGACTAGAACTCAGTTGAAAGCTCAAGAAGGTAGATCTTTGAAGATCTCTCTGTGTGTGTCTCTTTCTCCTCTCTGGAGCTCTGTTCTGTGGACCCCACCCCCATTGTTCTCCCCTGAATCTCAACTCCATCTTCTCAACTCAGGGAGTCCACTGACCTCTGTCCAGGTTCCCCTGCCCTGTACTATATACAGCTGAAAATTTCCCAAGGGAGTAAGCTAGTGCAATCATAAGGCTCACCTCATTTATCTCCCATCTCTTAGGGATCGTGATCCTTCATTGCCTGATGTCCAGGACTTTGCAAACTGTTGTTTTATAGATCTTTTTTTTTTTTTTTTTTTTTAATTTTTTTTTTTTTCAACGTTTTTAATTTATTTTTGGGACAGAGAGAGACAGAGCATGAACGGGGGAGGGGCAGAGAGAGGGAGACACAGAATCGGAAGCAGGCTCCAGGCTCTGAGCCATCAGCCCAGAGCCCGACGCGGGGCTCGAACTCACGGACCGCGAGATCGTGACCTGGCTGAAGTCGGACGCTTAACCGACTGCGCCACCCAGGCGCCCCTGTTGTTTTATAGATCTTGCCCATTTTTTGGTTCTTTTGGGTGGCAGGAAAAAGCCAGTCCCTGTTACCCCATCTTGGCCAGAAGCAAAGTCCCTCACTTTTATTCTTTATACACTTTTATAACGTGTGAATGTTTGCGGTATGCCTGTATTATTTTCTAAATTAAAAAAAAGAAAGACATACTAATTAAAATGAAGATGAAGTAAAGGAATAACCCCAGCCCAGCAGTTGCCTGTGATGTGTCCTTTCTGCTGGGTTCTATATCCTTCCCTCACCCTGAACGGGGACCCTGGGGCCAATGTGCCAAACATTGCTGGCTTCAACTTCTGGCGAAGGCACCTGTCCATCTCTACTCTCATCTCAAGAAAATTGCTTTCAATCCTGCAACAATGATTGTGGAAAAGTGGGCATGAAATGAGCCGTGTCCTTAGAGCACAGCGAGACAGGCTAAGATGCTCCTTCCCTGGCAAGGGCTAGGATGTGGGTGACAGGTGTTCTCTTACTGCTCACACATGCCTTGTGATCTCACATTGTTTTTGAAATTTCTCCAGCTGCGCAGTGGCTGGGGCTCCAGCCACATGAAATTGTGCAGATAAAAACTTAAGCAAAGGCACTGAGACCTTGGCTCCCTGACATTTTGCCGCTGGTTCTGCCAGAGCCCAGCTGACACGCTAGACCGCGGGAGTCAGTAATGAGATGCTGCAGGGACTGACGTCAAGGGGAGAATAGGGAGAAAAATTGGAAGTCTAGAAAAAAAGGTTTCCCCTCTACAGTTGTACCGTTCTGTTGCTGTTGCTTTGGGCAGAAGGGGACATCAGGTAAGTTCTGGGAGGTTCCGTAGTTGTGGAGAGGAGACCCCAGGTGACGGACAGCATGACAGGGTGCTGGCTTCACAGAAATGCAGACCGCTGCTCTGTCGACCTTCGACATGCAGGACACAGGTCACTTTTAGGTTTTGCTTCGTGTATTTTGAAACTCTGTCCTTCGGGGCAAAGAAGTTTAGGATTTTATGCCTCCTTGAAGAACTGACCACTCTAGGGTTTATAGGACACACATGTAGCTTCCCACAGTCTACCTTCAAGTGAGATCACACCCCTTCGTGTACAGCGTGAGGACCTTACGACAATATAACTTTCTCTTCTCTTTCTCTAGCCTCTGTGCTGTGTTTTCCCACACGCTTATGTCTCTATACGTTATCAAGCCCACAAGACGCTGTCATTACTTTTGCTTAAGATGCAGCCAATCTTTTTTTAATCGCGATTTAGTTAGTATTCCTCGAATCTTTCGGTTTATAAGTACTGAGGGACCTATAAACTATACGTGAGTTCAATTCCTGATTTCTGCGATCAGGCACAAACACGGGTCCTGGTATCATATGTATTAGTAACTGACTGTTTTTCTATTGCTTTGAACCACCTTTTTTTAATTGAAGTATAACAGGCACACAAAGTCACATGAGTTTCAGGGGCACAACATAGTGACTCAATAAGTCTAGACATGACCCTGCGTTCAACCCGAGTGTAAATACCTATTTACGATACCACTGACATAGTCCCCATGCCGTACTTTTCGTCCCTGTGTGGAACCAGTCAATTATCTCTTAAAGAGATTGAAATAATAAGAAAAGAAAGTCTTTAATTATCACCCCACGTAGTTATCATTTCCAGAGATTGCCTTCCTTTGTGTACATCCCTATTTCTGTGTGGGGTTGTTTTCTTTCTGCCTGAGGGGCTCCTTTTAAACATTTCTCACAGTGTGGGTCTGCTGGTGATAAATTTTTCCAAAACCGGGTTTTCAGAGCTTTGGTACCCAGCACTGCCTGTCCACCTGGGTGGAGGGAGGAAACTTACAGCCATGTAAGTTTCTCTTTGCAATTAACATCGATGGGTAGGGGGCCTTAGAGCTGATGTTCCGGGGGACAGATGGGGAGAGTGGGGCAGCGCATGTGGAGCACGTACTATGTTCCAGACGCTGTGTCACAGGTACCTTGTCGGGTCTGGAGAGGACGAAAGGAGCCCGGCACCTGGTACATACCAGTCCTCCGAAAAGGTAGCTACTTTGATCACCTTCCTCCATCATTTTAACCACCTCCTGGTACAGGCATTTTATTAACAGAGTTAGAGATGAGTAAGCCAGGCTTAGACAAGGGAAAGGGGTGGGGGGATTCAAACCCAAATCTGCGTGACTCCAAAGTCCGGCTCCTACACCCCCTGCTCTGTTCCAGCCCTCCGGGGCCAGGAGCTGCCATGGGCAGGGCAAGACTGCCCTCCATGGCCAGAGGAAGTGTGAAAAAGAACGTCCAAGAAACAGGGCTGCGTGGAGCCAGACTCAGCCCAGGAATCAATCCGAAGGGTCCAAGTAGGGGTGAAAAGAGGCCCCACCCAGCAACAGCAGGGGGAGGGGGCAGGTGGGAGCGAGCACCCGGGAGCACCGCATCTGGGGCTGTTTGCACAAAACCCGCTGCACGCTGCCTATCCGGATTCGTACCCAGGACACGAAGAGTTCGGGAGTACATTTGATCTTTCTCTTTTAACAAATCAGTATGTTTTTGCCGCAGCCGAGCAGCGTGGAAAGAACAATGTGTGCAGGCATCGGAGGTAGAAACACAGAACTCCAATTCTGTTGGTTTTATTGGTCTCACGGCCGCCGGCTGCCACTCCCCACCGCCCCCACCCCGCCAGTGGTCACCCGGGGACTGGCTGCCTGCCCTCAAAGCCCTGTGCTTGCAACACCAAAACAAACAAAGAACATCTGTTTTCTCTCTTTTTTCTTTTTCTCTTTTTTTTCTCTCTGTCTCCTGTTTTCTTTCCCTCATCCTCCGGCCGCTTGTCATCTCTGAGGACAGGGAAAAGCATTTCAGAACGGTGTGGCCTTCCTTTACCCAGGACGTAATTCCTTTATCACGGAGCTCAGAGACAGAGGGTTGCAAGAAGACAAGGAAGGCGCTGGTGGTGATTAACATTTCCCTGCTCTCTGCAATGATTCCAGGGCGTGGATTTCTTTTTAAGAAGTTTTAGCAGGTGAGATGCTGGGAGGCCAGCCCCTGGATTAGCTGATACCCCATCAAGCAAAGCAAGAATTCAGAGGAAGGGAGGGTCACCACACCAAGACACAAGACGGTGAGCCTTGCAGCAAGGTTAGGGAGACCCCAGGACAGGGGCTGGAGCCAGCCTGCCCCCCCCCCCCCCCCCCCCCCGCCTATTACCAGGACAACGGGATGCTGGGGGAGGAAAGCATCTGGACCAATTCTGCCAAGTTTGCAAGACTATTCCAGTCTTAAAGCTGCCCCGATTTTCTTCCCTGCCACCTCCCATCACACTGAGTAGAAAGGTCCCCATCCCCGATGTGTTGAGAGAGGAACTGTGGCCCCAGTGGAGGATACTCTGGGGAGAATCGGTACATGAGGCCAGACCAGGCAGACCCAGGGAGAAGCCGCTGTCGTCCTCAGGGGAGAGACGTGGCCCGGAGGAAAGATGGAGACGGACCTGGTCCGGAGGCACAGATGGTCAGGGGGGCTTGGTGGCAGCAGCCACGTGGAACAGAACTTAGTGAGAACCGTGCCTGAAGTCTCGCCGACTCAGTGGCAGGGCCACATCTAAACCCGGACTGGGCTGGGAGGATGCTGATTCTGAGGCAGAAGTGGCCATCTCCCCAGCGATGGCCCGGACACGGAAGGCAGGATCGGAGGAGCAGAGAGGTCACTTCACATTTTACTTACCTGTCTCCTGCCGCACTTTCCAGCCTGGGCCACTTTGCAGCACGACTGGCCTGTCTCCTAAGGCTGGCCCAAAGTCCAGGGCTGGGCCCCTCGGCCCCTCTCTGGCTGGCAGGCTTGTCTCTGGGACTCACTTTCCTCCTCCACCGAGTGGGTTAATGCCCCCTTCCTCCCACACTGTTGGGGCTGCAGTGAAATCCTGACAGTAAAGGAAGCCAGGAGTGGCCCAGGACCGGGGCGTCAGGATCGGCTCCTGGACCCATCTGCCGTGTGCCCATACGTGATGTTGGGTTTTACCAGATCCAGCACAAAGTAGGACCCTGATCAACAAGCGTTTCATATGAACACCCTAGTTACTGGGTTCGAATCCTTGCTTTGACGTTTAATAGTTGCATAACCACTCCCTGGATTCTGAGTGCAAAATCGTAGTAAAACAGACCCAGATTCAGGAAAGGAGCTGGGGGCTCAAAGACAGGAATACTTTCGAAAACACCGTCAGGGAGACACGGTGTAGAGGCACCAGCTTAGCCACGCGGAACCCTACATACTTGCTTTAATTCTCTGGGATCACCATCTTGAAATTCCTAATAATTTAATCTTGAGCTTGTGTTTCGTAAGTCAAGTCCAGCGGGACAGTGGAGTACAGGCTCATGAGCAGAGAGTTACATGTGTCACCCGCCAGTTCTTCCCGCCCCACTCGGACAGAGAGCACTGGCGTTACCCCGTGGGCTCCCAATTCCAGCCCACCCACCGTGCATGTGACTTCGGCAAGACTCAAAGTGGGTGCGAGGACAGAGTGTCCACAGTGGAGTAAGCGGGGGTACTGACAGCCCCGAACGGCCAGCCTTCCCATTTGAACCTGGACATTCTCCCAAGTGCAGACAGACGTCAGCGGTATTAGTCGAAGAAACATACATGATCAAGGAAACTCATCAGATCCTTTCTTACCTGTGTCACTTTCCCGTTATTTGCCAACCCCTCGCCTTGAAAATGGGGACGGAGGAGAGGAAACAAATGAAGCAATTCCTGGTTCCCTTGTTTCGGGCCCTCCTTGCTCACCGGTTAGCCGGACAGGGAGAGGGGTGGGAGCGTGGACACATAGCAGGAAGTGACGCGGAGGCTGCGAAGCTGGTTTTGTGTAGTTCCCACTCTTCCCGCCAGAATGAAATACGTCTGCATTTGCGTGCTGCGAAATACGAACTGTGTAATTTCTGCGACTCCGTATGCAAATTAAATGCCCTCGTATTTGCATTTAAAACTGGCATTGCACAATATAAAGACGAACGGGAAAGTTCATGCTAACAATTTTAAATTCTAATTTTTCTTTACTTAGAGCCACATTAAATAGGAAATAAAATACACCACAAAAGATGAGGGAGAGACTGCGGCAGAAAGGAAAGAGCTTTATGTTTTTGTGTGTTTAACGGCGTTTTTTTCCCCAGCTTTTTGAACAAGAACACATACGCATTTTTCACCGAAACTGCAACGTATGTAGCTAGTCCCGCAGGGAGAAGCCAGGCGCCTACATGCTTCTCCTGGGCAGAGAGGCTGGATTTCTGTTAGGTAGCTCCTCTGCCCACAAGACTGTTAATTAAACACGCAGCATCAGGAAATGTGAGTCCTGAGGACATTTTTTCTCATTCTGTCTGAAGGTGGGGAGAAGCGGGAGGCAGGGAGGGCTGCAGAGGCTGGAAAGTAGGGAGGCGGGGAGTCGGGGAGGCAGGGGGAGGCGGGGAGGCAGGGGAGGCGGGTGTCCACCACTGTGCCCGGTGCTCTCTGCACGTGTCCCATTTTGTACCACAGTGATCCTGGGAGACGAGGATTGTCATCCCCTTTCACAGATGAGGACACCGAGGCTCCGAGTGGTCAGGAGACGTCCGAGCCCCACGGCTAGCGAGCCGGGCGCAGAGCCATCTTTCCCCGAGCTGACGGAGGCAGGCCCTGCGCCGCCCGCGGGGACCGAGACACCACCATCGCGGCCCTCCAGGCCCCCCGTCCTATGGGGGACAGACGATGACCACACGGTGGGATCTGATGGGGAAGCACAGGCCGTGTGGGAGCCAGAGGGGGGTTCTCACCCAGCCTGTCTGCCCTGGGGCTTGGGGGCGAGCAGCAGGTACACCTCCCCCACGCAACATCAGCAGAAAGGCTGTCCTCCACATCACAGGCATCACTGCTCTAGGACCTGCTGTGGCTCCCGCTGACGGCTGCCTCAAGCCATCGTGACTCCCTGCTCGGCAGCTTTCCCACCCACCACTTCTCCCGTCCCTGCCCCCCGGGAAACTCCAGGCAAAGCAGGTCTTCACTGGGCTCCCAATGCCCTCACCCACCCCCACCCTGTCAGGGCTTTGTTCCTGCGGTGTCCCCTCCCTCCTGCCCTCCCCCTACTCGTCCTTCAAAACCCACAATTCGTCTCTTTGGTGAAGGCTTTTTTCCAGACAGAACTAATCACTCTCAGCTCTGCCCCAGAGCAGCTGGTAGAGAACATGTTCTGAGCCCATAACACGTGCCAGGCTCTGTCCTCACCCATTCCGTGGGCCACCTCGCTTAGTCCTCACCACCGCCCTGCGAGGCAGACACCATGGTCACCTCTACTGTGCAGATGAGGAAACTGAGGCTCAGAGAGGTGATGTAACTTGCCTGAGGCCACAGGGAACCCCTACCTTTCATGTTATGTCAATAAACATCTGTGTGATAGGCGGCTTGTGACATGGCCCCAGCATATCCACCTTTGGCCTTCCCCAAATGCCTGGGCCTGCGATTCACAAGAAATTGCTCAGCCAAATTGAAACTTGACCCTCCTAACTCAGTCCCATTCGGATCAGTGACAAGTCCCAGCACTGATGCCTGGAGTCCCAACTCCCCTGAAGCACAGATCCCCGTGTCCCTCCTGCACAGGGTCAGGGAAAGAGCAGGGACTCGGGTCAGCCAGGCCTGGGCTCACACTTGCCACCAATGAGTCAAGTGACCTGGGACAAGGCAGTTCATCCCTCGGGGCCCCAAACTCCGCACCTGGGGGACAGAGCGAGGGATGATGGAGTCCAGCATGTGCATGGCCCCGCACACAGTAGGTGCTCAGCAAATGTCAGCCCCCCTCCCCCGCAAAGGCAGGCAAACCGTAAGCTGCATCCAGTCAGAGCTTTTGAGTGAATCCTCTATCCAGCAAGCAGCCTCACCCCTCCTTCTGAGGCCCCAGCCCGGCCTCCAGCCACCCCTGCCCCCCTGCTCCCAGCATAATTTGTGTGCTTCCTGTGGGGTCGCTCCATTATTACACAGAATGAATCTTTCAGGATGTTTAAATTCCGATCTTTTTTCCTAATTCACCCGCACCCGAAGAGAAATGGCCGCGTTTGGCAAAGGGGGGACAGGAAGCAGAGGCGAGGACCGGATTAAGGAGCAGGTACCATCCATTAGGGGGATCACGGCGCTGTCCTCTCCGGGAGCACGTGCTCTTCCGGGGCCGCGAAGCCGAGCGGCGGCTCCGAGCAGGAGCACTTCTCCCAGCAGTGACATGAGTTCAGTGCATTGAGCACCCGCTTCAGGGTCCCCCCTCCCCGATACCCGCACATCAGCCCTGCACGAGCGTCCTCGTCACTGGGAGGCGAGGGTCCCGCCCAAGTCTGCACGTGGCAGTGAGAGGTGGCACCAGGATCCAACCCAGGCTGCTGGCTCCCAGGCCCCTGCTCCCGTCCCCACCCCTCTGCTCCCTGGGAAAGCGGGACAGGGACGGGGGCGGGGGCTCAGTTACAGCAGGAGAGGCGAGCAGAGGAATCAGCCCAATCCAGGCGGACACCCACCGGGGTTTGGGTTTGGCCTTGGCTCCAGAGGCCTTAAGTACCGGCCGTAAAACAAAACCGAAACAAAACCCCTTGAGAAACGAGTGCAGCCAAGTGGGTGTTTGGAAGCGGGAGCCCCGGGAGCACAGTGACAGCAAGGGATTCTGAAAGGAGCCACGTCAGTGCCCCCAGCAGCGCCCACCAGCCCGGGACCGGCTCCCCGACCCTCTTCTGCTGCTGCGTCCTGGCCAGGGGACAGACTCAAGGGGACGGACTCAAGGGGACGGACTCAAGGGGACGGACTCAAGGGGATGGACTGAGTCCGTGTTCATCCCCCTCCGCACCTCCTTGCCTTCACCTGTGCTCTGTGTTCTGACACCATGAAACCAGTGCCCCGAGTAGGTGTCTAGACCGCCTGCCCCCTTCAGGGTGTCCCAGCCGAGGCTGAGTACCCCCCCCCCCCGGGGCGGGGACACGTGAGAACGGACGGGAGGGTAGATCCGGGGCTGACCTAGCGAGCGCAGGGGTCCGGGACGGACGGTGGAGGGAGGGAGGCCACAGCAGCGAATGACCCGAGAAAGGATGACAGACCCAGAGGGCCTCCCGCGGCCTCCTTCCGTCGCTGTGACCGCCCTGTGGGAGCTCCAAGTTCCACTTCACGTCCCGCGGGAGGATGTGGGGCCCAGAGAGGTTGGGTAGTTTGCCCCATGTCACACAGCTTCTGCGACGGAACTGAGGCCCCAGCCCAGACGCTGAGCCACCACCCCACCCTGCGCCTCAGGCTGCTTTCTAGAATCTGCCCTGGGCGGGTGCCTTGGCCCAGAGTCCTTAGGAGACTTGGCCTCCTTGATTCCCCAGCTGACATCTGACTTGATCCAATCCAGCTCTTTATGTCAGGATAAAACCTTTCCAGATCCTTCTGACTTGCCCCAATGTTCTGGTGCTGGGCTTCATCCCCAGATGGTTCCGCGTGGCGAGGGCCGGGTGCCAGCTGCGAGCGGAGCCTGTCTTTTCTGGTGATCGTTCCTGACACGCTTTAGTTTGCCCGACTTTCCTGCCCCGCCTGGCCGATGGGGTCCCAGGCGGCCGGCAGCTGCCCTCTGTCCCCAGGCCGTGCCTGCAGCTTCACCCCACAAGAACCCCCCAACACCACAAGAACACCACGGGCCGCTCCCCGAATCCTCCTGACACGCTCACGGCTCCAGATTTTGCACAAGCTGCTTCCTTTACCGGGAGTCCTTTCCCCGTCTTCTCCATCTGGAGAAATCCCGCGCATCCCCCAAGGCCAAAGCACCGAGGGAGGGAGGGAGCTAACCCATTCTGCCCGCCGGCCACGTGCCCAGGGCCATGCGGCGGGATGGGGGGGGGGCACTACTCTCAGTGAGTCCCCCTGCAGCCCGGGCGCCAATCACAGAGTGGGCCTCAGTAGCCCATTTTACAGACGGGGAAACACTGAGTTACTTATTCAACGTCCCCCAGTGGTCGGCAACTCGGACCAAGTCGGCCGACACACAGACCAGCCCTGTCCACGCACCCCTGGCTCTGGGAGCCATCCTGACCCCTGAGAAGGGGCTCCTCTCCTCCTTCCCTCCGGCACCGGGCATCATGGAGCGCTCGAATTCTCCTTCCATCTCCTTGGTTCTCAGGCTCTTTCTCTCCCTGCCTTGGTGAACGGAGGTGGGTTGAGCGTCCCCAGGGCCTGGTGCCAGGCTCCGCCCTGGAGGAAGACAGCCCTCAGCCCGAGGGCCGATCCCATCCCTGCGGCCAGGAGAAACAGCTTGCGCGATGATGTCAAGTTCACCAGTTTCCATATTTAGCTCCTGGTGGGGGCGGGATGGTGGGAAGTGGGAGGCAAGAAGTGTGCAGGGTGGTGGGCGGGTCACGTGGGGGTACATTTAGGCTCAGTATCAGCAGAGGTGCTCAAAAATCTCCCGGCAGATTCCTCTGCCAGGTGGTGAGCTCCCCGTCCCTACAAGGGTTCAAGTTATTGCAGGGCAGTGAAGGGAGAGCGTCCTGTGTAAGGAAGGGGGGAGTTACACCAGCATGGCTCTCTGGGCTAAGATTCTGATCTCAGGCTGTCCGTTTCTACTCCACGTGCCTCTGGACCTATTCTGTGATTCCGAGGGTCCAGTAGGCTGGGGGAGGGGGGTTCCAGATCTCCTCCAGAGATTCCTTCATTCTCGGACCGTCAGGCCTGTGAGTCCACGGCTGATTCTGTGATTCTAGAATTCTAGGATTCTGTGAAAGGGACCAGATGCTCACATTCTGCGATTCAAAGGTTTTCCGAAAGCGCCTTGGAGTCTATGAAAGACGCTGTGATTCCCACTCCTGTGCGTCACAAGTGCCGTGAAAGGACTGGCACATGTGAAAATGGAAGAAGGTTCCGTGACCCTCTGCCCGCCCGCGTCAGCGTCTACAGAGGGAGGACCCTGGGCCCCTGACCCACAAGGTCCTCTCCGCGCTCAGTGTGGGTCCCCGGGGGCCCCTGACCCCACGTGCCCGTCTCCTCACCTGACTCTCCACCCCCCCAGGTCCCCTCATGCTGAGAGGGTACAATGGGTCCTGAAACCCCAGGTGACAGCCGGTGGGGCCAACACCTGGGCGGACATGCTCACAGACGCACACATCGCTGTTCTCGCGTCATTTTCCTGCTGGGTTGATTATGAGGCACGCGGTGGGGACGCAGCCTTTGCTAAGTGGAATTTTCTGGTGCGTCTCCTTCAG